>NW_027185798.1:43618630-43778331 GCF_028583685.1 Petaurus breviceps papuanus
CTCTGTGTTTACAGTTTGTTGATTGTTAAAAAGCATCTCATGGGGGCGGCTAGCTGACACAGTGAATAGAGCGCCCTGCCCTGAAGTCAGGAGGACCTGAGTCTGACATTATTGCAAAGGGTAAACAACTACATGAAACTGTCTCCGCTATGGGAAACTTTCTTGCCTCCAGAGAGGAACAATCTAAAGCACTTGCTCAATTTGCTATACTCAATTGTCCTGTTAATATTTTACCTTTTTTTCCCAGAATATTCCAAATGGCAGCTGTGGTCGATGAGCCTGGCTGACTCAATTTTCTATAGCCTCATTTATCTCCCAACTTTGTACCACCCTTGTGACTTTTTTTTTCAAAAAACTGTAAAAATGTTCAGTATGCAGCTCCGAGAATAGTTCCTTGACAGATAAGTTAACTGAGCCTCAGAAAGGTCAAGATCTTGTGACTGAATGTCCTTTATCCTAGACATTTTCCACTTAAACACTCACAGAGAAGTGCACGACTCCCCATACCCCTCTTCTCCAAGACACTGCATCCCGGCTGTCCTTGTCAGTAATGGCTGTCACATCTCTCATGCCCCTCCTCCCTTGACATACTGCACTCATAGTACTCTGCTCCCTATTGATACCTCTATCCTTCCTCTTTTTTTTTTTTTTTGCTTTTTGGAGGGCAGTTGGGGTTAAGTGACTTGCCCAAAGTCACAGGGCTAGTAATTGTGTCAAGTGTCTGCGGCCGAATTTGAACTCAGGTCCTCCCGTCTCCAGGGCCGGTGCTCTATTCAGTGCACCACCTAGACGCCCCTCTATCCTTCCTCTTATGTCCCTTTCTACCTCCTGCAACTTTTCACCCTTTGGGGTTGGCTTATCCCTGTGGATTAGTTATCTACCAGATCCACTGATTGTTCACCCTCCCCTTCTTTGCTTTTACCATGCCCTCCAATCCCTCCATGCTTTGCTAGGCCATCACCCCTTTTCACTCTAGCTTTACATTTCACTCCAGTCTCAACCCCGTAGTTAGCCAATACAATTCTATAACTCTCCCCTCATTTGTATTCCTTACTCCCTTGTCCTACAAGCCCCAAGACTGGGTTATCCCCACCATCTGCCTTCTCTACTTTTACTGAGTTCGGATGAATGGTGCTGAATGAAGTCACACAACTGTGCTGAGCCTACTACAAATTTGTCATCTAATCTCAGCTGGACCTCACTGCACCAAAATAGTCCCTTTAATTGACATGCTTCTCCTAGCAACTGTTCCAAAGCTTTCCTTTTCTTCATAAGTGTTCCAGACTAGCTCCTCCTCACTTCTCAGCACAGGACCTCAACTTAAGACATTAGGATAGAGTCCATTCATCTGTGAGCTCCCTTATCTGTGAGCTCCCTTATCTATTTATCCCCACAATCCCACTCTCACCCCCCCACCCCTCTGCGAGTTTACCTCTAACCATACTCTCGTTTTCAGTCTGTCTATTGGCTCCTTCCCTGATGCCTACAAATATGCTCCTGACCTTAAACAATCAGCTAACCTTTCCATCCTCTCAAGCAATTCCTTTTCCTCACTTTCACAGCCAAACTCTGACAAAAATCAATCTATACTGCTTTCACTTTCTCCACTATTTCTCAACCCTTTGTGATCTAACTTCCCACCCTCATCACTCAAATATGATCAGTTCTTCAAGATGACCAAAGAGCTCTTATACGGCAAACCCATACCCTTTTCTTAATCTTTATTCTTCCTGATCTTGAAGCACACTATCGACCACCTCTCCTGTTTGTGTGTATGTGTGCGCGACATTACCCCCCCTTATTCTCCTCCTACCTGTCTGGGCATTCCTCAATCTCCTTTGCTGGACCCACGTCTGGCTTCCTGTGGGTATACTCCCTTTTCTATTCTCTATACTCTCTCTATGTGATTTCATCAGCTCTACAGGATTCAATTACCATATCTATGTAAATAACTCTTGGACCAATGTAATCCTAGTCCTAGTCTCTTTACATATGGGTCATTTCTAAAAGCATAGATGCCCTGTAGGCATCTCAGACTCAACAGGTTCCAAATAGAACTCATCTTTCCCTCAAAATACAACTCCTCTTCTCAAACTCTCTACTTCTCTCAAGGACACCAGAATCCTTCTAGGTTACCTAAGGTTTACAACCTCAGGGCTATCTCTGGTTCCTCATACTCCCTCACAACACAGCCAACCTGTTGCCAAGTTTTCTTGATTGTCCCTCCACATCCCATCCATCTTCTTTCCACTCATAGCTTAGTTCAACCTATTTACCATCTCTAATTTGGGCTATTCTAATAGCCTTCTAATTGCTCTTCCTGCTTCCAGTATTCTCCATCTCTAATTTTTTCCTCACCCAGCTACTGAAGGGATATTCTTTTAAATATATATTAATTTATTTTCCAATTACATGTACAATTTTTACAAAATTGGAGTTCCAAATTCTCTCCCCCCCTTGAGAAAGCAATTTGATATTAATTATACATATGAAGTCATGCAAAACATTTCCATAACAGCCATGTTGCAAAAGAACCCTCCCCAAAGTAAAAAAAAGAATAAAAAAGAAAAAGCTCCAATCTGCATTCAGAATTCATCACTTCTCTTTCCCTGGAGGTGGATAACATTTTTCATCATGGTTCCTTTGGTATAGTCTTGGATCACTGTGTTGATCAGAGTAGCCAAGTCTTTCAGAGTTCATCTTCCCTACAATATTACTGTTATTGTGCACAAAATTCTTTTGGTTCTGCTCACTTCACTTTGCATGAGTTCATACAAGTATTCCCAGGCTTTTCTCAAAACAATCCTGCTTGTCATTTCTTATAGCACAATAGTATTCTGTTATAATCATATTCCACTACTTGCTTAGCCATTTCTTAATTGATGGGTATCCCTTCAATTTCCAATTATTTGCCACCACACAAAGAGCAGCTATATTTTTGTATAAAGAGATCCTATTCTCTTTTCTTTGATCTCTTTGGGATGTAGACCTAGCAGTGATATTGCTGGGTCAAAGGGCATGCATAGTTTTATAGCCTTCTGGGCAGTTCCAAATTGTTCTCCAGAATGGCTGGAATAGTTCACTTCATCAAAGATGCATCAGTATCCCAGTTTTTCCACATTCCCTCCAGCATTTGTCATTTTCTTTTTCTGTCATGTTAGCCAATCTGAAAGATATGAGGTGGTATGTTTTAATTTGCATTTTGCTAATCAGTAGTGATATAGAACATTTTTTATGTTAACACAAATAGCTCTGATAACTTGTTTTGAAAACTACCTGTTCGAATCCTTCACCCATTTATCAACTGGGGAATGGCTCTTATTTTTATAAATTTGGCTCAATTCTCTATATATTTGAGAAATGAGGCCTTTATAAGGAAAACTTGGTATAAATTTCCCTCCCATGCAGCAACCCCCCTCCCTCACTGCAGCTCTATTTCCTGCTTTTCTTATTTTGGTTGGTTTTGTTTGTGAAAAAGCTTTTTAATTCCATGTAACAAAAAAAAAAATTATCTAATTTACTTCCCATGATCCTTTTTATCACATTTGGTCAAAAACTTTTCCCTTATTCACAGATCTGACAAATACATTGTTCCATGTCCCACTAATTTGCTTATGATACTATCCTTTATGTCTAAATAATTTATCCATTTTGACCTTATCTTGATATACAGTGTGAGATATTGGTTTTTGCCCAATTTCTGGCAAACTACTTTTCAGTTTTCCCACCAATTTTTGTCAAATATTGAGTTCTTACCCCCCAAAAGCTTGTATCTCTGGATTTGGGTTTATCAAATACTATGTTGCTGCAGTCATTTACCACTGTGCACTATGTACCTAACCTATTCCACTGATCCACCACTAGTTTGAAATCTGGAACTGCTAGGCTACCTTCACATTTTTTTTTTCAATGATTCCTGATGGGATAGTCTCACAGCACAGGTCTGAACATTTCAGTAGCCTGGTTCAATAAACTCTAGTGCTCCCTACATACCTCTAGAATCAAATATAAACTGATTTGGCATTTAAAGTCCTTTACAAGCTGGTTTCAACTTACCCTTTTGGCCTCCTTGTGGATCAGTCTCCTTCACACTCTTCAGTCTAGCCAAACTGGCCTTGTTATTCTTCATCGGGGGGATGACATCCCATCTCTCATCTTTTTTTTTTTGCTTTTTGGAAGCCAAATGGGGTTAAATAACTGGCCCAAGATTACACAGCTAGTTTTTTTTGTGTGTGTGTGTGCGTGGGTATTAAATGTCTGAGGCCGGAACTGAACTCAGGTCCTCCTGAGAGGCCGGCGCTTTACTCACTGCACCACCTAGCGGCCCCACCCATCTCCCATCTTTGAACCTGCTGGCCCCTTTGTCTAGAATGCAATCCTTTGGCTCTACCTCTTAGAAGTATTTTCTATTTTTTGGGAAGCCTTAGTTTCTTTTGAAACTTAGCACAAATATCATGTCCTACAAGAGGCATTTCTTGATCTGTCCAGCTGCTAGTGTCTCCCTCCTACCACACAGATCACCTTGTATTTATTTCATACATATGTGTACATGTTGATTCCCTCAATAGAATGAAAGATCCTTGAGGGTCAAAGATAATTTCATTTTTTGGTCTTTGTATCCTCAATACTTAGCACAGCACCAAGCCATAAAGTAGATAAATATTTGTTTTCACTGATCAGGACTGGATACAACAGGATTGTGATCTCCTTGGTTTTGAATTCTGTATTTCTACTAAAATCATAGGGTTTTGTTTTGTTTTTTAAAAATCATTTAAATTAAATTAATTAAATAAATAAATTAAACAAAGTTCCTCTTTGAGGAACTTCCTATACCAAAAGAGACCAACAATTTTCCCACAATTTAAGTCTCAAGAGCTGTCTGGGGGCATCAAAAAATCAAGGGCCTTGCCCTGAGTCTAGTAGGTTTCTTTTTTCATTAATTAAGTTAAGCAAGTTCCTGGATCTTCTGAGAAATTGGTTGGCAAGCCCTTCCCCTAGAACTGATCATTACATCACACATTCAAATTGGAATGGGCACTGGGGACTTCATTTTAGAAATAAAAAGAGGTGTACAAAGCACAAATGAATTGTAAAAAGGTTACACAGAGTAACAAAGCTGGGATCTGAACCCAGGTCTTCCAATTCCAAATCCTCCTCCCTCCCACTCCACTATCCCATAGCAGGCGAAACCTAGTTAAGCTATGAAGGCCTGGTCTTGAGACTACAGAACTGAGACCAGGATCTGAAACATCTCATTAGCTGTCTGGACTAGCACTAGGCCTATGTCCTGGGTTTTAACTCTCTTCTCCTGAACTTCCTTCCTTCACTTAACACACTATTCTCTAACAATCTTCTTGCTAACCCTCTTGCTGCTGACAGCCCCATTCTCTCTTTTTCTCCAGTTCTTCGCCATTGAACCTGGAAGAGATGGTAATCTACTCCCCTGTGATCTCATTCATCATCACTGTAACTTTCCATACCAAAGTGTCCTTCCTTGGTCACTATTAATTGATGGATATTGTTCTGCCTCTTTTTACAGTGTTAGTTATAAACTATCTTTGGTAAGGGCTTTAAAAAAATGTTTTTTTCATCATTCATTTTACCAAGGTACAATTACTCAGGCCCTGGCTAAACAAACAGCTTTCCACATCACTGCCAAAATCTTAAGTGTAGGTGTAAAGTCTGAGTCTGTGGTTTTTATCACGAAAGGAAATTCTAGTCTGGTTTTTGCCAATAACTAGCTCTGTAACCATGGGCAAATCATCTTACTGCTCTGAGTACCCTGAAGAAGGTCAGACACCAATATCTGGAAAACCATAGTTTATGCAATGCACAAGATTCCAAGAGAATTTTTTGGTGTTAGCAAAAATTTTCCCTATATTAAAACAGGAAAATGTTAAAAAAAAAAAAAAGCCCCAACATTTCACAAAGCAATTGTTTTTGCTCTAAAATAGGTTTAATCTCCATTTTGCTTCAAAATTTCCTGCATCTTTTGTGCCAGGGGCATTTCAACCCTCCCAGACTGGCATTTATGTGTTCTGTAGGTTTATTTTTGAGCCCCAAAGCATTCCATGCCCAAAACACTTTGGTAACATCTTGCTAGCTATTCTCTAAAGTTATTCCTATTTCTAAAATTCTTTATATAGCAAGTTTATTACCTTAGAATACCATTATATAGATTACTGTAAGAATGCCAAAGTGAGCTGCAAAAGATAAAGGAAACAATGGGATAACAGCATGCCGTAAACAGCAGAGGGCTGATTTCCTCATTAGGTGGTCAATGGTTGTCCATGGGATTCAGAATTTTTGTATGAAGCACTGTCTGGGCAAAGATGAATGGATGGGGCATCCCGGGGCAGACTGACATGGAGGAATACAAAGCCAGTGGCAGGAATTTTTGAAGTCAACAAAAGTTACACATGTTGCCAAGAGCTACTTTCATTGGGAGACACAAAGATTTGAACTGACCTTGGGATGAGTGAGGCACAGAAACTCCCTATAATTCTTGGTTGGGAAACATGATAAAAGCAATTCCCACATGTCTATAGCTAAAGCAGTCTAGGAGGGGGTGAAAACAACCTTCAGAGCTAAGCCCATGTTGACTACTTATTTAAAAAGTTCAAGAATTTACAGATCATAAAGTTAAGAGCAGAAAGGCCAGGCCACTGAGGTTATCTACACTGATCTCCTCATTTTACAACTGAGGAAAATCAAGGCCAGAGAAGTGGGGAAGGGGTAAAGAAAAGGGAACAAAAATTTATTAAATGCCTACTATGTACCAGGCACTGTGCTAAGAGCTTTACAATTATTATTTAATTTAATCCTTACAATAGTCCTGTAAGGTAAGTGCTATTATCCCCATTTTTTACAGTTGAGGAAACTGAGGCCGAGAGCACTTGAGCAAAAAACTAGTCAGAAAACTAGTAAATGTTTGAGGCTTTGAACTAATGTTTTCTTGCCTCAAAGACCAGCCCCACCAAGGTCACACAACCAGCTTTGTCCTGTCACCACAAACACATCTCCCTCAGTCTTAAAAAAAAAAACAACTAATTTCAAGGTAAAGATTACACACCTGCACGTAGTCACCTACTCACCCTTAGCCTTTTCTGACTGACAAAGGTAAAACAGGGCCTTTAAACAGATAAAGGAAAAATCTTTGTCTTACAATAGGAATCAAGGGACAGCTTCTAACTATCCTCACTCATGGCTAGGCTAACTTCTTTACATCTCTCAAAGTTCAGTGAGGGTGTAAATATTAAGGGCAGGGACTAGATTCAGATGGCCTGAATATTCTTCTCAAGTCAGATCCAAAATAGACATTTTCACTTCCCACCTTGAGAGCAAAAACAGAAGAAATTATAAAGGAGAGACTCAAACAGCTTTAGAACAAAACCGTTGTATTTCTACTAATAGGTACAGAGGATTTTGTAATATGGATGAATATTATGAATGGCAAATAATACAAATATATTTTATTTTGGAAAAAAAAGTTTACATAAGTAATGGGACACTTTGGAAACACTCTTGCTTAACCATGTTACTGAACAAAAACAATGCCACTTTAAGCACAAACATCCTCCTCTTCAACATGTATTTGGAGATAGGAAGACAGCACTTGGTTTAAAAAAAAAAAACCAAAACCAAAATGACCTTATGTTAAGGCCTCATCACCTAAGTGTAAACAATGTAGAATGAATTCACCATACATAGTTCTGATACTGGCTATAGCAAATCCTTGGTGTGTCTGTGTTTTGAGAGCTATGGAACACATACCTTCACTCACCCTCCTAGAAGGGCTGCTGTATCACAGTCTAACTTGAGTTCTTGGCAGGTAGGACTGAAGAATGTCAAACAAGTTTTACAAACCATTTAGAGTGAACTGCCAGTGTTCCCTTTAAGTACATTAAGAAACAGGTAACAATAGAAAGACACTGCTTAGAAGTTATTCTTCTCACTTTGGTGCAAATCTTTTTTGTTTTTATTTGTGATTTATGCACTTGTCTGATTCATATACTTACAGTACAAACTCTAGTAACCTGCCACAAAGCATTAAGCACAATATGCTTATTATTCTTTAGGCATCTGCATTTTTCAAGTTTTAATATTTATTCTTCTACATCCAGACTGTGTCAGCAGTTCTTGAATATAAAAAAATATATAAATGGGGTAACTATATTCTAAAAATGCAGATGCCTATAACAACCATGTTACTAGGGGGAAGGGAATTTTCAGAAAAGGAAGAAAGCAAACAAGTTCACTTGGAGGGAATGTGGTTCAAGTCTTTGGATTAAAAAATAAACAACAACACAAAACCCCCAATTTTTCCCCAGAGAAGCTGGTCATTATGGAATCTCCAGAAAACCCCTTTTTCCCACCAAAGGGACCTTAAAAATCCCATTCCAAATATTTAAAAATCTACAGCTAACAGGATGCCATGAAGTGGCAGTCAGAAGAGAAAGAAAGGATGTCTGTAGATATATCTTGCAGCATAGCATCTTTAGCTATTGGTTGATTGGTAAAAAAAACCACTGGTGTACCAGAAGTGCTATTAAGGATAAGGGTAGGAGAGTACTGAAAACATTACCTGCCTGTTTGTGAGAGGGCTTTCATGGCTAGGAAATTTTCTAACCAGTACATAAATTTCAGGACATATCTCTTTCTCTTTTCAATGTTAAAAAATAACTGAATTAAAAAAAATCCTACAAGTAGATACAGTCACAAGAGGAAGTTACATGGCAAGGATCACTCACACACACACGCGCACACACGCACACACACACACACAAAACATCAAGACAATGCTATTGGTTCAATATTATTCCAAGAGGCTAGAAAACCTGTTAACTTTGAAAGCCCTAGCAAATACCACACTTGTTTACAAACCACCTACTTATAAGATCATACTTTGAATCTTTTTTTTCCTTTCCTTTCTTCTTTTTTTTTTTTTTGCATGTTACAAATGGAGAATTTCACATCCAGCCTTAAGCATTTTGCATTTCTTTGCCAATCTTGTAGCTGAGTATCTTGTTCCAGTCGATTTTGGTGCGGGTGACTGGAAGCTGCCGGCGCAAGGCCTTGAATGTGGTGTCTGACATTGTCTGATAGTTCTCACTAATCGCGGTCTGCAATAGATAATTGATTTGTAGATAAATGTCTAGAACAGAAATTGAAGCTGGATCAGGCTGTATTAAGAAAGTAGCTTGAGTAATAAAGGAAGTGTCTGTAAAGCCCCCAATTGACAGGACTTTTGATTTTTCTTGAGCATTTCTACTAATCACTGAAGTAGTTTAGGGAACTCTCCAGTGTGGGTATTTAAGAATTCCACTTAATTGTATTTTTTAAATGGAACCAAGGGGAAAGGCAAATCTAAGAATTTCAGAGGGACAAGATCCTTAAGTCTTGGACTAGTAGCACTTATGATATATATTAATATTAAAGAAAACAGATGTCTGATATAAAGATGATAGATTCAATGTCTCTAGATAAATTACAAAAAAAAAATCACATTACCTGATACTCATTTTCAGCATGTTCTATGATTTTAATAAATTCCTTGGCAGTTTGTACATCATCCTAATAAGAGGTAAGAAAAAACATAAGACTATCACGTATAAGCCCATACATAAAAAGCTTATTGAATAAAGGAATTTATTCTCCAATGGAAGAGATCATGAACACACCTTTGTAAACCTTGGTGCAAGAGCTGTATATTAACTCTCCTTTATGCTTTCCCCTCTTCCCCATTGCTTGTCAATTAAGCTTTACATTGAAATAGCTCCCATTGTTTTACATATTGTTCTCAGCATCCAAACTCATTAATGGATTGTTTTTCCTGTTATCTCTAGTTGGTCCCTGGGTCTTTTTTTTAAACTTACATATAAGCTGGTACCTGGGCAAGGGCTCAGCTTGTTGGGGAGCAATCAGCTGGGGAATGGAGGACTTTTCACAAACTAGGGGAGCTGCCTTGCAGTGACACAAGATCTCACTGGCCCTTTTTTCACTGTGTACACTTGAGTGTTCCTGCTCCCCAACTCTCTCAGGGGAGCTTTGTGGGATGTAGTTAGTGGCTTGCACATAACAGGTACTGAATAGAAGAGCAGCTTACTATACTAGCCACCATCTATTTCCCAATCAAAGGCATTACTGCTTTCTAGAAAGCAATTCCACCATCTCACTGATGAGCACGTTTCGTTCTGATCTTGGCAATGGTAGAAAGAAGGAACATTACATTCCCTAGAGCCAACCCTACAACTCTAGGTCAAAGATTAAAGTGGCAACTGGTGTAACTGGTTTTACAGTTGTCCCAGGAAACGTGTGTTGCTCTACTCATGGAGACTTCCAAAGGCAAGACCTTGAAAGCAGAATTTGTGCTCATAATTTAATTTTTTTACTTTCAAAATCAGCTCTAAAGTAGAATACAGATTCCTTCAGGGACAACTGAAATATGATGAGATGTAAGGCATTCATTCCATACTTACAGTAACAGTAACTGAATCTTGTACATCTTTGTGACTAACCAACTGAACGTTGCCATCTTCATAGTAATGGACCTGAACAAGGGAGTGATTGAATAAATTAAATAACAAGCAGTTCATATGGGAACGTCACCATCTCTGAGCAGGTTATTCACAATATTGCAAATGGAAATTCTTCTAACTTCAAAAGATCTCCAATATTATTATTGTGAGTACTTCCTTTATCAAGACAGAGTGTTTAGTGGATTAGTGGTTTCTATAAGTTGCTGTGGCTAATATTTGGATATTTACTCCTGGGTTCATACTCTTGAAATCTTTCTAAAATGGTAGGACCTGCTACACTTCGTATTTGCTCCACAGGTATAGATTATGAAGACCCATAATTAGAAATGAGAGAAGAACTTCTGTGGAGGTAACTCTCATTAAAGGTTTATTAGAGAGTATCAGTGAAGCATAAACATTAATTGAGATATTACAAATGTTATTTTTAAAAAAAGACATAATCTTGGAATAACATTCAAAGAAAGATACATGCATGTAGTATTTTCTCTGATCCTTAACTGTTGTCAACTGCTACCTAATATTTTTGTTGAGAATGAGTCTCCCTATGTCACTTAGGCTGAATGTGCCCACCAATGGCTCTGATCCTACTACTAATTAGCATGGGCATTTTGACTTGGTTAGTCTGACCCTTCTAAGGCATCCTATTAGCCCCCACATTCTAATGACTCACCCTACTGGTGCTGGATTTAGTGTGAATACCCAATTCACCAGCCTCAGCCTCTCTACTGGCAAGGATTACAAGCCTGGTAGTCACTGCTTAATCTAACCCATGTTTTATCCCTAGGCTTGAACAAAAACTAAACTAAGGTTGAATCTTTCTTGATACAGAACCTTATTAGGAGAGACGAAAAAAGACCTTTTTATAAGAAGGTTGATTTCAAGAGCCTTAGGGCAGATTTTTCATTGGCTGCTTTAAAAAAAAAATTCTATTTACCCTACCTTAGCTGAAGCCATCTCTTGCCAATCTCTCAGGACCCTATGCTATTTATACTCTAATTAAATGGCTCTCCTTGCCCTTCTCATCAAGTTTTTTGCTTTTACCTACTTAGTTCTATCCTATTTACTAAACTCTAAGTTCCTCAGTATCTGAGAACACGTCTTTTTTTTTCTTTGCATTCCTCAAAGCATCTGGTCCATAATAGATAGTCAGTAAATATTTACTTAATGAGCTCAAAATCTTCCAGTTTTGAGTTTTTGCTCAAAATTAAGACTTCTTTATATTTATAGTTTCTTTTCCAACTATGGGTTGGATCTTATCTTTGCTTTTTGCTTATTTATTCTAGGAAAAACTTGGTATTCCTTAAAGCCACAATCCATGCTCTCGATACTTAAAGTTTCTGAATCTTCTCCCACCCCTCCCTGGGCAGAAACAGAAGGAGAAAAACTGGAATCACATACTGTGTTCCCTGAATAGGAGTATCCTTGTACTACTGTCCTTTTCTCATCTGACCCCAATGCTGCTCTGGCTTCCCAGTTACAACGACAAAAAACTAGTTTGTACATCAACCCATTCTAACTCAGGACCTGACACAAATTTGCCCTTTTCATCCTAAAAAGCCACATCCATTTTCTTATTACAAAATCCAACTTCTGGAATAACTTCTAAAAACACATTTAAATAGAATGCAATCAAGTTCTGAAGCAAAGTTATGAAGAGGCTTCATTTCCTGGGGTCACTGTCATTTGGTCATTTGACCTCACCTGAATCTTTAGCACTCCAACCACCTGAGCTGTAGGTGGTGTGATGGTAAACTTCCACTCTGATCTCCAACGACCATTCCTATGCCAGACCAAAACACAATTAGAGAATAAGTGGACAGGGGGAAAAATAAACACAAAGGTTGAATTTTGAATGGACAGGGTAGGAAACTCTCTGTATTCTGAGAGTGATGACTAAAGGTGACATGCCAATCAAACTTTGCATTCAAGAAGATTCAGCCATAAATATCACGTTGCCTGACCACTTCTCCTCGGGCAGCACTATTTAAATAAACCCCATAACTCCCTCTAACCAGTGACTCTGTCAATATAATTCATATATTCAATATAATTTTGCTCTCATTCAGTTGAGAGAACTGAATAATAGCAGTAATTACCAGTAATGATTCACATTTCCATAGTATT
Organism: Petaurus breviceps papuanus; assembly: GCF_028583685.1. Lineage (NCBI taxonomy): Eukaryota > Metazoa > Chordata > Mammalia > Diprotodontia > Petauridae > Petaurus > Petaurus breviceps. The sequence continues at coordinate 43,631,293 of NW_027185798.1, forward strand.
TTGACAGCTCTATGAGGTAGGCAGTATAGGGTTTACACCTTGTTTCTCAATCAACAGGAAAACTGACGCTTAGAGAGGAAAAGCTGTTTTGCCTAAATTCATGTTTAATTAACTAAGTGACAGCCAAGGAGAGGCAAAACCAAGACACAACTGAAGCTGGGCAGATCCTCTGACTTCAAATCCAGTGCACTTTCCCCCACATCTCATAGTTCACTCCTATGAACAATAAGCAGCAAGCCAAAGAGAACATAAGGCAGAAGATGCTGGACCAGGGTGACCAGGAGAAGCAGTAAGAAAACACAACAGCCTCTCCATTCTTACCAGAAGTTTTTAGGCTGAAATTGGTGGCTCTCAATACAGGCAATAATAGTCTTCTGCCCATCTATAATTTTAGCATAAACCTATTTGTAAAAGAAAGAAAAAATTCAGACTTAAGAGGCAATATAAAGTTCTACTAGAGCTTGCCCACATGCCACTACTTTGGATGGACAAAACTTAAATGACAATATACCACTAAGGCCTAAAGCATGACAAAAAGATTAGTCATAATATAGGGGGTCACTAAATCCCTTCTTTAGGGGATTTAATAGGATAAAAATTTATTGCACAACTGGCCTACCAGAATCATTCATTTTTATGTGATACTTTAGCTTTCCTCACAATGAGTATACAAAGGAGGTGATTCAAAATATTTTTACTCCTATTTTACAGATGAGGAATTTGAGATTCAAGGCCCATCAGTAAGTGATAGTACTGGGATTTAAACCCAGGTCTCTTAAATTAATGTCTAGGCTGGCCTTCTCTATGTTAGCTATTATTTTAAAGTCATTCTTATCATCACCATATTGTTTTTGGAGGAGAATATAGGTAAAAATAAACAAGATTTCTTTTCTGAATGAAATCTTTTTATGTTATGAAGAACAATTAACTCAGAGAATCATACATAGAGCCAATAGCTCTTCCTGAAAATCTTATTTTGACATTTTCTCCATGTCCAACTTAAGTATTTTCTAACATACTCGTTAGGGCCTGTCAATACTGATGCCAAAATAACACAAATCTGATATGGATTTAAAAACTGATGTAGAGACATGCAGTGATGCTATATAATTTATACCATTTATTTAAAAAGTGACTCAGGTAACACAGGACTCCTAAATAAGGAGTAATTGATATCTAGTGGGCTGTGGTCCCAATGCATCAAGTAAATGTATATATAGAAAAGTATTTTATTTAAAAGTGAAATAACCAGATACTTAACAGTACAGAAGCCGTTGGAATAATGATCTTTCACATAGGCCCTTAATGCACTGTCACAGGATTCCCTCCATGACTTCAGAGCTCCATCTATGTCCTCAGGTTGGGGGTCACTTGCTTCTTTCCGTAAATGATCAAACTTAAAGGAAACTTTATTTCTTGGATCTAAAAATCTGCCACTACCCAGGTCACCGTGTTCTGTAATTAAGACCTTTCAAACACAGCAAAGTTTATATACATAAATATATTGAAAATAACATTTTGCTCAACACATTTTTGAAAACTCTTATGGGCACAAGCTAAATCTTTATTCTATTATTTGTCACTTATTCACGACTCATTTTTATTCTTATATAAGGAAACAGACAACTAGAAAGTAGGCAATAGGGGCGGCCAGGTGGCGCAGTGAGTGAGAGCACTGGCTCCGGAGTCGGGACGACCCGGGATCGGTTCTGGTTTCAGATACTTAACACCCACACAAAATAACTGTCCGTGTAACCTTGGGCAAGTTACTTAAACCCAAAAAAAGTAGGCAATGCTGCAAGAATCAACATTTCTCATCTTACTTGTTCTGTACCCTTATTAGAGATGACCCTCCTCATTACCACAGAGGCTTCCAGTGGATAACTTGCACATAGCATCATTATTAAAACTAATTTTCAATGAATAATATTGTGCTGTGGAACAAAATTTTAATTTTGCCTCATTTAGGCTTTACCTAGCATCTGACTTTCAAACATCTCCTGCTTTTACTGAGATCTCTTCTGGTCAGGAACAGATATTTACCTGGTCATCATACCCTTCTATCTTCACTGGAGTGAACTGATCCATATTATACTGGGCGAATGCACTGTTAAAAAATGTAAACAAGTAAACTCAATAAGACTAATGGTATACCCAAAACTACATAAATAAAATAAAGGAAAACTTACTTTTGAAAGATACTGTAGTAACAATAGCATTATACAATACTTTTGCTGCCTGGGTCACAGACTCCTAGTCTTGTCTTTAACAATAATGTAAAAATACCAAAGATCGAACAATTTAGCTCTCAGTTATTTTAACCCATTCAGTCAACCAACAAGCATTTATTGAGCACCTTCTATGTGCCAGGCATTGTGCTAAGGGCTGGTGACAAAGATAAAAAAAATCAGTCTGCTCACATTCTAATCAGGGAGACAACACATATCTAAGTCCCATAATCTTTAGGATACAGTACCCAAGCAGATGGTAATGTATCATCTTTAATGCCATTTTTACTGATAAAGTCATCAGTTTCTGATGGTGAACCATTTGACAATGCCAGGGATTTTGGTAGAAAGAACTTTCTTTCCTGGGTCTTGAGCAGCCGTAGCTACAGCACTCTGGCTGTGAGGGCTTTTGAGCTTTCCTGTTCATGGTGACAGCTGATCAGCATTTGGAATTGTTGGCAGTGAGAAAGGTGAGCCTTTCTCCCAACAATTTCTCCCCTCACTGATGGTTGTGTAGCCCAGGCTAGAAGCAGGACCAGGTTGTCTAGAGCATCCTGCTATTCCTAAGGTTCTTGGATTGAGGGTCCTGAACTCTCCTCAATGGGGTCTGAGGGGAGGTAGTGCTTGTGGTTTGATGTGCCTGGCTCCCTATCTCTCCCTTATGGATGCTCCCATGGTTTTAGCTTGGTTGGTTTGCCTAACTTGTAGGTGAGAGTTGGTCACAAGTTAGTGGGGATGGCTAACCTTTCTCTATAGAAGTTGCTTCCCTTAATGATGGCTGTGGGAGCTGGGCTAGAAGAACTGACACATTACTATTTCCAAGGCTCTCAGGTTACATGTCCTGAACTGTCTCCATCCAAAAGTCAAGGAAGGTGGAAGAGGGTGGCTTCACTTGCCCGGCACAAGACTGCCTCTTGTTTCTCTTGGAGTGCCAAGCTCTTTTAGGCTAGCTTGCCTGCCCCATAGCTGGCAGCTGTTGGATATAGCTAGCCCCTTGTCCAAAGGAAACTGTGCCCTTAATTCCCTTCCTTCTCCCACCCCTCACTCTAACCTTCAAACTCTCCCTCTCTGACTCCTTCCCAGGATACCTACCAGGTCTCCAATATTCTTAAAAACCTTCTCTCGACCCTAAATCCTCCCCATCCTCCTGAAACACTCATCCAAATACTCTATCTCTCCTCCCTTTCATTGGGTAAACACCCAGAAAAAGCATTCTACTCTCATTACTTTCACTTTCTCTCCCATCACTTCTAAATCCCTTGTAATATGGCCTCTTACCACACCATTCAACTGAAACAGTTCTTTCCAAAATTATCAATGATTTGTCATTTACCAGTCTCTACCCTACCTGACTTCTCTTGTGGCGTTTGATCCTGCAGACCACTTTCCTCTTGGATACATTTTTCCTGGGTTTTTGTGACACTGTTCCTCTTGGTTAGTCTATCTGAACACACGGTCTCCTTTGCTTATTTGTCATCCATATCATACCCTGTAATTATGGGTATATCCCAATGCTCTAGCTTTAGTATTTTTCTAAGCTGTCTCTATATATTTTTTTTGTGAGTTAATGATCATTTCTATGCAGATGACTCCCAAATCTACAATGTATTTACATTTTAAAACAAAATTTTAGTAAATCTCTATTCGGTGGCTACAACAAGAAGATTCTCTATTGTAGAATCTCAAGGGTAGAACAAGAAGTGGTCAGACCAGGCACTCCTTGGTTCTTGAGTGAAGAGTGGGACAGACAGGACTGCTCCTATGTAAAAATTATACAATAGCCAAACTTTATTTTGGAACTCTTAATTCCATCTACATTCCTTCTTACCTCCTCTCATTCATATGGTGGGATGTAAAATAATGACACTAGCTAATCTAATAAAAGACAAAATAATAAATGTGAAATTTCTTATTAGTCTCTTTTCTATCTTCACCACCTGGTTTCAGACCCTGGTAACTTCTCCCTTCGAAGTCTGTAAAAAGAGCCTCTTAACTGTTTTAATTTTTTTTTTTTATTACTTTTAGTCTCTACCTTTTCCAAAATAATTTTAATGTATAGGTCTGATAACATCATTCATCTCCTCAAAAACCTTTAGGGTCTTCTCATTCAGAATAAAATATAAACTTGTTAGCCTAGTTTTCAAGATCTTCCAAGAACTGATTCTAACCTATATCCTTCCAGTTTTTTCTGCAAACTGGATTCTGATTGTTTTCTCCCTCCATGATTTGTACACATTTCCCCATGAAATGTTGCTGTCCCCCCACCCTCCATCTATGACTTTTGAAGTATTTCTCTTTTTTTAAGGTATAGTTTAGGAAGCATTCTCTCGAGGAGATGTAATCTTTCTTTCCTTTAATCTCTTTCCTCAATTTGAAATTTCCAATGCACTTAATCAAATTCTAATTTACATTATGGATTATACAGTTGTAACTTCTGAACCAGAAAGGCCCTCAGAAATCATTTAGTTCAACCTTTTATTTTTATAGATGAAAAAACTGAGGCCTGGAGATGTTAAATGTTCTATCAGGGTGTATAGGCAGGAAAGCAAAGAGCTGATGTGGGGTTTGAGCTCAGGTCCTGACTCCAAATCTAGGACTTTTGTTACTGTGCTACCTAAATATATTCCTCATCTTCACTGCTAAACTATAAGGCCTTAAGGACAAAGACTTTGTAGTTTTAAATCTCTTCAAATCCAGTATCTAAAACTGTTTCTTGTTCATCTTTTGGGGGTCCAGATCTGTGATTTCCACTTTTCAAGGAACTCCCAATGTGGTAACTACCTACCTCTGCTAAAGCAGATCAGCAACTCTCTAATGCCTAGTTTTAGAGAAGCTCTTGAAGTATTAAGAGGTTAATGGATCACTCCCACTAGCATCATGTATGGCCAGATCCCCATTTCCAGATTCCTTGGCTGGGGCATGCTACCTTGGTCTTACACAGAGCAGACACTGAATAAATGCTTGCTGTATAAAACCACAGAAGACCAGCTAAATATATAAGTCCTCAAGAGACAAATGGTAAAGAGTTATCAAGACAGGATCAAGTGTGAGCTGGTACTAAGACATGTAGCGAGGGGAATGGGAAGGATTTGAGGAAATGATAAGGGGGAGGGGATAGCTCTGTGAAGTCATGAAGTAGAAGCACAGGCAGAAAGGTTAGTGGTGATTGTGAACAGGGGAAAATGCCACAATAATTAACCAGAACAAACTATAATCACCAAATACATTTTAAAAGGTATCCTTCTGGGGTCCAAAAGAAAAGCCTTCTGCCTCTTTGCTTAGTTGAGGATTTATGGAATTAAATCTGTCTTGGTCCTTGGTTGTCTAGAAACCCCTGTAAATGGAGGTAACCAAACCAGATCAACTGATACAAGCAACACTTGAGCTCTGGGCTCTCTGTGTACTGGCAAAGTGAATTCACCTGCCATGACTATATTTTTGTTTTCTGCTCCTACTCCCAGGCACTTCAGAAATTCCTATTCTTAAGGCCTGTCAGAAGAAAGCAAGGCAATTAAATAAGTTTTTCCAAGATACTTAAGCCTCATCTTTTCTTTAAAAAATTATTTCTCCTCTGAAAAAACCATAGTTCAAACCAACAAAAAGTCCAAATCCTGTAAATAAGCAAGCAAAATTAAACAAAAAAAAAAAGTGGTTGTTCCACATACACCCTTTTTGTTATTTACCAAATGATAAAAGATGTAAAAACCACACCCAGCATCTTCCAGGCTATGTCTCATCTCCAACTCCCTTTTAATACGGTTTCTCACCTCAGCAAATCTTAAGGTTTCTAAATGAATAATTTCCTTTTACTAAGCCTTAGACAGTAAACAGGCACAGGCTGTAGAGCAAAGGAAAAAAAGTATAAAAAGGAGACCAAAACATATCTGCCCCCAAGAATACTTTATGATAAACACTCAGAGAAAAAAAGTGAAGGGGGACTGAATGCTAATATTGTTTAAAACTGTAGGAATGGAGACTGATGAAAATAAAGTGTTACCTAAATTATGTTCAAAAGTACCATTTAATACAGTTTAAACACATTTAAGTATGTGTCTTAACAGAGTGTACACTAGGAGCACAGCTAATAGTTTGATTCCATAGCTTAGTCACATGCAACCCTGACTAATGCGTATATTTCCACACTTCAACCTCAAAAAAATGGATTGAGTCTTACTGCTCAAGCTTGTCATTCCATCTCTCCTCCCCTAAATTAGCCTAGGCAATGAAATACAAATAATTATTCAAATATTAGCTCTGGGCTCAATGCAGTGGCCATCAGTGTAGATACACTGCCACCCTTTATTATTCAGTTACCCTAAGGTAGTCCTTGTTCCTCATGCCCACACTCACATGGGATCTTAGAGATATTGTTTCATTAGGAGCCAAATGGTTGTGGACAGCCCATGCTAACTAGTCAGATGATATTGCTAAGACAGAGAAGCACTGATTTCCCACTGATTTAAAATAAGGATAACTTAAAAAAATTTTTTTCTGGGGGGGGAGGTTTGTAACTATAGTTTATTTTCACACTTCCCCCTTTTTAATGTTATCACACCCTCCTCTTTGCCCTTTCCTTTGTTGATTTTTTATGTAGCCCAGACCCACAATGAATCCTGAAGCCAGAAGGTCTCTGAAGTGTTGAAAGAGCTATTGGTTTAGACTGACCAAGTCTTACAAAGCCTCATTTCCACATTATTAGTGCTCCCTTCTGTGAAGCTATCTAAAATCACTTTATAAAACCCTATCTGAAAGTTGGATTCCATCTTTCTCATGAGCTGTGCCCCCTCATTAATGCAATGTTGTTTCTTACACATTTCACCGATATCAAATCCTCTGGTATCCTTTGGAAAACAGAAGGTACCATATGGACCATCAAGACCCCTGACTTCTCTCCTTTGTGAGGTACCTAGGATACACTCTCCCATATATCAGGACAGAAGCAGCCTGGCAGAAATTCTGTGTTGGTTTCCAGGGTCCCACCAGAGAAAACAGCATGGGAAGTTAGTCTTTCTCCCCCGGCAGGACCAGTTCCAAGTGTGATGCACCAAAGAATGGAAGGGCCTTTTCCTACCATCTAGACCCTGGTTATACTCTCATACCATCCCTGATCAACACCATGCACCCTAGTTATGTCTAGATGGTCCCTAACTATGATGAAAGTGGATGCTGCTTTGGGAGACAGGATTCCAGCTGCCCAACTAATAACTATTTTGGGTTCTGAAACTTAGACACCCATCATCATCTGGGCAAACCAGACATATTTACTTCCTCCTGTCATCAGTTGGTAGAACTAGACTAAGGACCCAGAAAAAGAGATTATTCAGCACTGTGTTCACACAAATCTTCCCCAGCTTTTCCTCTTTTGTGCTTTCCTGCCCATCATAGGTCATTAACAAAATTCTGTCAAATTAAAGTTGTTAATACCGTCCTAGGGCCAAAGTAATACTGACTTGCTACCTACTCTGGAGTTTGGTACTCTAGGGACTAGGTGTAAGAGGGAGGAGAGACAAGGAGTTAAGAGTAGTGGGGTGGTTAGGTGGCACAGTGAATAGAGCCAGCCCTGGAGTCAGGAGGACCTGAGTCCAAATCTGGCTCAGACATTTAACACTTACTAACCTTGTGACCTTGGGCAAGTCACTTAACCCCAATTGCCCTGCCTTCCCCCCTCCAAAAAGAAAAAAAAAAAGGAGTTAAAGTAGCTACCATATCTCCCTGAAGTTTCTTCCACCATTTCCTTTTACTGTGTGTAACTTTGGAAGCAGTGGAGAAATGTAAAAATCTGAAGACAAACAGAAATTTGGTCCTACGTACAAGCCAGTGTAATTGAGAGAAAAATAAAGTTTTTGAAAACTTAGAGAAAGCTAACTATTATGGGTTCACTAAAAACAAGTCATAACAAATTAACTTCATTCCCTATTTTAACAGGGTTTAGCAAACTGGAAAACCAAGGGAATGAAATAAACATAGTGTATTTTAATTTTAGCAAAGCATCTGACAGAGCAACTAATTATACAAACACATTAAACATATATATTTTTACATATGTGTATATACACATGTATACATGTGGATAAGATGGAGATATTTTAGTTAGATGATAGAACAGTTGGAAAGATTAACAGATGGCTGAAGAACTTTTCAAAATGAGTTGTTTAATAATATTTACCATCATCATCATCATATTCATAATAACCTGGAAGGAAATCTCTAGAGGAATGTCAAATGACATGAAGACATAAAAGGCATGCTCAATTTGGCTTATTAACTGCTTACTAAACACAAGTACTGTGCTAAACACTAGAGATACAGAAATGAAAAAGGACAGAGGAGTTTGTGCTTTCTAGATTATTTATATTCCTTTGGCAGTGATGCAACATATTCATAAACAAGTATTAATACAAAGCAGGGTATAAAAAGGTAAAACCTCCTAACACTTTCCACAAGGGCTATCAGGGTAAATTTCACTGAGGAAGTAGCAGCTAAGCTTGATGTTGAAGGAAGAGAAGGATTTTGAAGGGCCCTGATGAAAAGGGAGTACATTTTAGACACAGACTGTTTGAATGCATGGAATACCCTCCACTGAGTAGTGAGACCTCCATTTTCTCTGTGACTTTGATACTGGAGGGATGCTTGATAATGTTCCCCTACAAAGAGCCCTCAGGGGCCTACCTGGAAAGTTTAGTTTAGAATTCAGATCTTAATAGGAACATTCATAACCAGCGAAGAGTTGGGATTTCAGATTTTTATTGGAGCAGGTTGCCAGCCACTGAGGAGTTTTAATGTAGTGTATTTTTAAAACTTCTGCTCAGTAAATGTACTTTAGATCTATAATGTAAGTGTGTAATCCTTTGGGTCACATGAAGTCAAGAAGGAAATAAGAAGCTTAATGGAGCTGGGTAGAGGTATTTTGATATGAAACAAGTTACAGATTGCCAAACATCTATTATGTAGCCATGAGGGGGGTAGACACGGTGCTGGGAGCTGGGAATACAGAAGAGGAAAACAAAATGGTCCTTATCCTGAAGAAGTATATATATTAATATTTGTACTTTCAACCCTATCTGGGCCAAGCATTAAAAGAAAACCCTAAAGTGGGAGAATCTGGGAAAGGCAAACTATGTCTTTGTGAGAAAGAGGGAAAGGAAACAGGAGCAGCTTGAGCTCAGAGCACCATCTGGTGACTTTCAGAGAGACTGCACTTTGAGCAGCCCACCAGGGTTGACCACTGCTCCACCCACACAGGGGAGATGGCATGTTAATTTAGAGGAAGAACAAGAAGGCCAGTTTGGCTGGAATGTAGAGTGTTCAAAGAGAACTAATATGAAATAAGCTGGAAAAGTAAACTGAAACCAGACTGGAGGGTCTCAAGTTGGAGCAATAAGGAGTCACTGAGGGCTTTTGCATACTAGAATGACATCATCAGACCTGTCCCTTAGGAAAATTACTTTGGCAGCTCTATGAAAGATGGGTTGGAGAAGGGAGAATTGAGACAAATTAGGAACTTATTTCAGTGAGAAAGGTATAGGGTACATGACTGAGAAGAGGATGATGTCAGAGATGGTGGAGATAGAATTAACAAGATCTGGTGAGGGAATGGATATGAGGGAGAGAAAAGAGTTTTCTGAGTTTATCAAATAGGTAAAAGACACAAAGCTGTAAAGGACAGTAATGGATTACTGAATCAAGATTTTAAAGGATCTCTAATGAGTTGGAACAAAATAGAATTCAACAGGAAAAAATGTAAAATTTTTACTTGGGTCCTAAAAGTTACTTTGTACAAGACCAATTACGACAGCAGATATTTCAGAAACCCCTCAGGAGCTGAGAAGCAGCTGTGGCACGAGAGACAGAGCTGGGATCAGAGTTGTCAAGAAATAGGTTCTAGTCCCGTCTCTGAAGCATACTGGCTGTGTGACACCAGGCAAGTCACTGAACCTCTCAGTGCCCCAGTTACTCTAAGATCATGAACAGCAGAGCAGATGCCAACTGGCATCAATGGAAGGAGTTTCTTCACTAAAAGGCTTCCTAAAGTGATGAAATAAAATGTTGGGTCCAAAAGGAAAAGGAAAGAGAAAAAGTCTTAGGGGTTTTACTTAATAAGAGCAAATAGTGTGACATGGCTGTCAAGAAAGCGAAAATGTCAGGCTATGTTATTAGGAAATCTCCAAAGCAGAAGTAGTAATACATTTTCTATACTGGAAAGTGACAGACAACATCTTGACATCTGCAGTTCTAGCTGATACTTAGGAGGGGTGACTGAAAACATGGAGACAACCAGATTACCAAGATGATAAAGAATTTCTTAGAATGTCTTAGGAGGAATGGTCAAATAAAGTTAACAAATGTTAGTAGGATAAAGAGAAGACATAAAGAGTAAAGGGAACATAATAGGCTTCTTTAAATGCCCCCAAACTGTTCTGTGACAGACACATACATAAAGTTAACTTCACACAGCAACAATTCTCAGATAAAACAATATATATGATGTTACTACTGATTAAAATTAAAGCATACGCCTTGCTTTTAAAGAAATGACAAATTGCTAAAGTACAATACGACATGTTTTATTAGTTTATAAGACTGCAGAAAATAATTCCAGCTGTTTTGAGAGATTGCACATAATGGGGGACTGAACTGTGAGTTGGAGACTTGTATGAAGTGTTGAAACAATTTATTAATAAAAAAAGAAAAAAGTGACATACGGAAGAGGGATTTGATTTGGGGGGTGGGTAGCTTCACAATGTAGATGATTTAGGATCAATGAGTCAAAGTTGCAGGCAAATTCCCACTGGAATTAGGATGAATTTTCTAAAAATTAGAATTGTCTGAAAATTCAACAGGTTGCCTTGTGAGGTAGTAAAGTTCCTCATCACCAGAAGCATTATAGCAGACTAGAATTCTAGCTGCAAGAATTGGCCAATTCAGCCCTTGTGACCACTGAAGCATACTCTCAAGGCACTGTCTCTGCTTCATCACCTACATTTCTTCCACTCATAAAGAATAACTGGACCTACTTCTTGAAACTGCTCTTTTCTTATGTCTGCGTCTTTCTGGTGCTGCCTAAAATAATGCTTATAATTGCCAAAAGTGTGAATGGCTGCAGTTCTATAACCTGAAGGAACTGTAACTTTATATTCTAGTTTGTTTATAACATAATAGCAAGAGGTTTTTTTTTTTTAATTTTAGATAAGCCTTGAAAAGTTTAACTAAATGAAGATGGGGGAAAGCTGTTCGACCCAGCAGGGATGTTTTAAAAGAGATTCTCGCACTGGATGAAAAGGCTGGACTGAATGACCTCTGAGGTGCCTTCCAATTCTAAGATTTTATGAAGTCAAATGTAGGCACTAAAGTCTGAGGTCACTGTTTTATTTTGTTCATGAGTTGTGGTGTGTCTGGATGATGATATTATCAGTGACTTTGTGTCAGTTCTCTATGAACACTTAAAGAAACATACGATTTCTGATAGGAATTGCTGAAGGACAGCTATTTAAAATGCTACAGATGGTCTACATGTTACATATGCACTACAGTTCTAGACTGATTAGCTAGGAGCTTTTTGGGAGGTGCCTTGAAAAACTTTAAAATTTTTCTAGATAAAAGATTAATCTCTAACTTTTTCTAAAGTAATAATATATTTACATTGGAACTGAATATGGTGCATGATAACTCACTAAATGCAAATTAACACTCTGCTTAGCACAGTGCCAGGCACATAGCAGGTAGTATTTATCAATATAAATGAGAAAAAAGAGAGGATGGTGCTTCTTAAGTGTTTAGTAACTATTTTCCCCCACATTGTTTAATGACAGACAGATGCTGAAAATCTGCTTTATTTTGTGCAACATAAGCTTCCAGAGGTCTGGTTCTCTACAAATAATATATTCAACATTAAGGTGGTAGACTAAAATAGGTTTTCAAAAGTACTTACTGAGCTGCCCCTTCCCTGAGAAGATTGTCATTGTTAAGTAGTAACCGGACATCTGGGGGGAAAATATTAAAAAGGTTGAGAAAAGGACATACAATTTTTTAGCAACATCTAGGTTAGACTGTTAGGTATTAAAAAACTAATATTTGTATGGATATATCACCAGACAGCAACAAATACAAATACATTCTAAGTATAGGAACAGGCATAGGGACTAGATCTGTGATTTCATGTAGGTGAGCACTTTCTTTTTAACTTATAGTCTTAGAAAACTGCCTAGAGCACCATAGGGACTGGATCTGGGATTTCATGCAGGTGAGCACTTTGTTTTTAACTTACAGTTTTAGAAAACTGCCTAGAACACCAAGGTTAAATGACTTGTCAAGGGTCACACAGCTAGGATGGGTCAGAGGTGGGACTTAAAGCAGGTCCTAAACCTACACTGATACACTGTGTCTCAGACTTTGTGCCTACTACTTCCATAGAAGGTACTGTGGAAATAAAAACCATCAAAGGTTTCTTTCAAAGGATTTTACAATGACTGATGACAGCCTAGTTAGTATCATTTTACAAACAAATTACAATTAGCATTTTTTAGTCCTTTTATCTTAGAATATCGTGGTACATTCACCTAGATGGAAATAAGAAAATCTTCTGAAAATATTGGACACTGGTCAATGGCACTGACATTGCTCAATGTTTCTCTATGCAGAGGTCAGCAGCCTTTTAAATAGATGTGCCCAAATTCCTCTCACTTTCCTTTTGCCATACTGGGGAAGGCATTTGTGGATGAGAGAGAGAAAGTCTGATTATAAACCCAGAGACTGCTGCTCAAAGCTCCCAGGAGGTAAGAACAAACATCAGGCATGCCAATAAAAACGGGCACTCATGCCACAGGAAAGTTGCCAACCTCTGGTCGAATATTTTGGTCTCATTTGTCTTTATGATACTCCAATGAAGTAGATATAATTGGTAGCTATGATACATCTTGTTTCATAAGATTAAGGTTTAAAATGAATTAAAGTCAAAGTTTAAATTGCACTTTTTAATTGCAATGAATGTGTTTCAATTAGTTGTTTGAAAGATATACTTAGAAACAATGGAGGAAATAATTACCACTCCCCACCCCCAAATAATAAGCAGATGCCAACCAGGATATTAAATGGTTACTGACCCTAATTCTGCTTTGTTACACTAGGCTAAAATCACTCAATATTAACAGCTGACATGCTTAGTGATTTTTTTTTTAACTGGTTAAAACATCTTGGCATTCCAATATCATTTCTCTCTGGAATCTTGAAATAAAGCAACTGTACTAGATTGAGCACTGGAACTTTATGTTCAAAGTATATAGAAAATTTTGGAACTTATAATACAGGATGGGTTTACTATTGTATTTGGATCTCAAGAAATGATCAGATAATAAATTAGCACAGGCATATAGTTTTGTATTTATTTATAGTACCTACAATTTGGATCCATATTCTGAGTCTCACATTTTGGGATCATATGCTTCTTGCTAGTCCTTGATAGCCTCAGTTCTGGTTCTGGATCATTTAATCAGTGTTCTGGATAACGGGGTAGTGGGAAAGATGATAGGGAGCTCTAGTACACAGGTATTATGAGTTATTAAAGTAATGACTTGTAATGAAGAGAAAACTACAAGGTCAAGTCATTACATTCTTCCTCTCTAATGAAGTCATTATTTAACAATTTAACATTTACTAGTATTTAACTACTCACCATTAAACACTTCATTAAATTCTCCTGGGGGAGCATGAGTGATGAACTTGGCAGCTATCCGTACCTACAGGAAAAGCAGAAAATTAATGATTAGTGATTACTGGTAGCTAATGTAAATGGTCAATGCAGCAAAATACATCTGAACTGATTATGGGGTACATGTATTTGTCTAATCATCCTATCTTTAGGAGAAAAGATCAATTTTCATCATAGAATAATATATTCAGCAAAATGGACTTTAATTCTTTTTTCTCTTTTGCCTCTAGAATAAAAATTCATATACATCTATATCTTACTATCTCTTAGGTCTTAACTTCAGAAAATGTTCAGAAGTTATTAGTTTCTAAATGAATCAGGTAGGGTAAAAACCCTAGGGAATATAGTTCCTGCTACAGTTTGGAAACATTTACTTCATGAATATATGTTTTCCTCGGGAGCCTCCCCCTCCCATTAGGGTAGGGGACAACTCTCTGGGAACAGGTGGAGTGAATTCTCTGCAATCAAGGTCAGTCAATAAACATTTATTAAGTGTATGTGCCAGGAATGGTGTTAATACTCTTGGGATACAAATAGGAAAAAAGAAATACAGTCCCTGCCCTCCAGGACCTTTAGATCTAAAGGAGGAAAACATTATTCAAAAGGAGGCTGAAAGGGAAGGGCAAAAGGAGAAGATGAAGGAGAGAAGGTACCAGAGGCCAGGCATGGTAAAGTCGGTCTGTAAAGTCCTAAAATATGGCAGCCAGATGAGAAATGAGGAGGCACCAATATTCTGCACTTCTAAAAATATGGTGTGTGTGTGTGTGTGTGTGTGTGTGTGTGTGTGTGAGAGAGAGAGAGAGAGAGACAGACAGACAAAGGACCATTACTAAAATTCAGGAACAATTTGGAACAGAATTCTCTATTCACTTAATGTCCTACAGGGGTCATTGTAGGCACCAAAAAGAAAATATAAGTACTCAAGAACTGTAGTTGGACTCCTAATTTATAATCTTTCTTGGTCCTACATTTGAAATTGAAGCAACTTACAAGTTTCTTATGCATAAAGTATTAACCATCTGTTATACAATCTATATACAATTAAGTATGCAATCTGGCAACATCGACAGATTATAGTAATAATATTATCAACTAGGATGTCTTTTAGAGGTTGCAGGAATCATTTTTGACATGTCAACAAAACAAGGATTGTTGATTTTCTAACATTTGATATAATGGTATGAAAATCAATCATTTTCACATTTATATATAGGACAAATGACCACAGTTTAAGAGATGGAAGGGAACTCAGAGTTTATCCAACCTCGCCTTGAAGACTTCCAGTGATGTGGACTCGCTATCTTGTGGACAGTTCTGTATGGACATTTTCCCTTATAATAAGCAGAAAATCTGAATTTGCCACTCTCAACATTACTGCTAGGTCTCCCCCACTAAAAAACAGTACAAGTGTAGAATCTTTCTTTCATATGGTAGCTTCAATTACCTGAAGATAATGTGTACTTCCTTAAGTCTATTTTTTTTTTCAAGCTCAACCTCCCCTGTTCCTTAACTGATCCGCATATGGCACGATCTTTAGTGTTCTCACTCTCCTGGTCAACATTCTCCTTAATACATGGGATCCCAAGTATAACAGGTATAGTCTGACCAAGGCAGGGACTATCAGGACATAGGGAAGGCCCTCCATGCTGAATACCATGCTTCTTCTGGGTAAAAGAACATCTCTAAATAGGAAAAGGGCATTTTCTCAATATGAGTATGTTTCTGGTCTCAAAAACAACTGGAAATGCTAGTTGTTTCCACCAAATGGCTATTGCTTATAGAGTTAAAACTTTTCCTAATTAGCAAGTACACATTTGTTGGTGGTCAATGAAGAAGAGTCTTAGGGAAAGGCATGTTGAACATAAACTGAAGACTTGTAGAGCACAGAGGAACCCCACAAACTAGATGTCCCTCAGTTTATAAAAGTTCAGTTCAATAAAGTTTATTCAGTCCTTACTAGGTACAAGGTATTGTGCTACAACTAGGGATATTATGACAAAAACATTGTATGCCTCAAAGAATTTATATTCTATTTGAGGGAAAGATGTATACAAATAAGTGAATATAAAATAAATTTCAGGAAAGAGAGTACTAATAACTGAAAGCATCAGGGAAGGCTTATTACCAAAGGAGATAGCATCTGACCTGAGCCTTGAAGAAGTTAGGGATTCTAAGAGGAAGAGACAAACATCATAGGATCTTAGATCCAGATCTGAAAGTTAACTTAAAAGCTATTTAGTTTATCCTCCACATTTTGCAGATGAGGAAACTGAGGCCTAGGAAATTTAAATGACTTGCTCAAGGTCATATAAGCAGGAAGCATCAATGGCAGAATATTAACCTGATTCCTCTGACTCCCGCACAACTACCGTATGTTCTTTCCACTTTACTACAATGCTTTCTTATATTACATCATCCATAGGATGATCACATGTCCAGTTCAAGGAATAGGTAGGAAGACAATTTGGCTAGAGCATAAATTGCAAAAGGGAGAGTGATAACACCCCTGCCTACAGGAAAATCTTTCCTGGCCC
Source organism: Petaurus breviceps papuanus (assembly GCF_028583685.1). Taxonomy (NCBI): domain Eukaryota; kingdom Metazoa; phylum Chordata; class Mammalia; order Diprotodontia; family Petauridae; genus Petaurus; species Petaurus breviceps. The sequence continues at coordinate 43,647,759 of NW_027185798.1, forward strand.
TTTAAGCTGCTAGTACTTTTCCTTCTAAGGCTACCGTCCATCTATTCTGGGTGGTAGATGCTGTCTCTCACTAGAATATGTTACTTGAAGGCAGGTGCCTTCTAATGTTTAGAACAGTGCCTAGCACATAGTGTTTAATAAATGCTTGTTAACTGATTAATGTGAAAAATGAAGTAAGTCTGGAAAGATATATTGCATTCAGACTGTAAATGGCTTTAAATGCCTGGCTGAGAAGTTTAATTCAGTAAGCTATGTGACTCAACTTCCACCCTTTAATCAAAGGGGTATACATTCTCTACCAGTCTGCTCTTATCAGTGGGCCCTGCCTAGCACTGGGTGTCCTTCTTATGAGAATAGTCGCTGTTGGCAGGAAATCTGTTTTGCTTTCAGTTATTCCCTGTCCAGTATTATTTTCTCCATTTTCTTCTCTTTAAAAAATAAAATTCTGAATTTATTCCCATATACATAAAAAGAGGATTGTGCACAATACCGAAACTCTTATGTACAACTTGCTTTTTTCTTCAAGTATTTCAGTTTACAGCATTCAAAATTTTACTATTTGTTTGCCTTTCTTTTTGCTCTTTTCTCAGCATTAAAAAGACCTCAGTGACTTATTCTTTCCTGCTTTTTTTCTACTCTATCCCTATTTTTAGCCCTTTTTACTTTCCTACCCTACCCCCATTTGAAAAAAAAAAACAACCCAATCCTATGCAACAAATATGTAAGATCAAGCAAAAACAAATTCCCACACTGTCCAAAAATGCATGTCTTATTCTGTACCTCAAATCTACTGGCTCTTTTGTCAAAAGCGGGCTAGCATGCTTTATCTTCAGTACTCTAGAAAAGATAAAGTTGGTCACAGAATTCTCAAGTCTTTCAAAGTTGTTTTTCTTTATAATGTGATTATGATATAAATTCTTTTGGTTCTAATTATTTTACTCTGTATTGGTTTATATAAGTCTTCCTAGGCTTCTCTGAAACCACTTAGTAATTTCTTATGATGAAATACTATTTCATTCTGTTCATACACTGTAATTTGTTCAGCCTATTTCCAATTGAGGGGCACATTCTTATATTCTAGTTCTTTGATCTCCCTGAAGGATCAGGAAGTTTGTTTTGCTTGTGGCTATTCTCTCCTCAGGATTTTAGCCCACCGTAATCACCTCCCTCCCCCATCTTGCTAAATCTACTGAGTTTGATGTATCCATATACCAAATTGTGTCTTTGTTTAACACTGTTTATTTCAGTAAGAGGTTCATCTGATGCTCATTACCCCCTTCTCCTCCATGTTTAAGTATTTTTTTTATTATACATTTTTTCAACAATTCTTTATTTCTTTTACTCACTCAAAATCTCCAAAACAGATATCTATCTCCACAGCCTTTGTTTTTCTTAGTAAATCCTTTCAATACCCCTTGAAGACATTAAGGCTCTGTTTTGTCAACCCATTTATTAGGAATACCCCATTTGAAGTTTTCTTGGCAAAGATATTGGAGTGGTTTGTTATTTCCTTCTCCAGCTCATTTTACAGAGGAGGAAACTGAGGCAAACAGGATTAAGTGACTTGCCCAGGCTTGTCATATATCAAGTGTCCTTCAGATTCCAGGGCTGGAGTTCTAGTTCTACATTATCTCTCCCTCAATTGCTCAAATGTAATTACTATTCTGCTGTTCTCTAGACTCTGGACTCTGTTCCTCCAGTCTTTCCATCAGAAATGCTTTTAAAATCCTCCAGACCATTAAAAATCCATTTTTTTTATTCTTATAGAACTGTACTAATATCTTTGCAGGGTGAATCATTCTTTATTATAAGTCTAGCTCTTTTGCCTTTGCAATACTGTATTTCAAGATATAGAGGGAACTGCCAGGTGTGATCCTGACTGCACTTCCCTGGACTCCAGAACTCCTTTCCAGATGCTTGTAGCATATTTTCTCTGATGTGGGAAATCTGGGTTTTGGCTACCACAATTCCTAAACTTTTCCTTTTGGAGTTTCTTTCAGGAGGTACTTCATGGATTCTATCTTTATTTTGCCTTTTTGTTCAAATATATTTAGGCAGTTTTTCATTTATGATTTCCTGAAATACAATGTCCAGGATTCTATTTTTTTAAACCATTCTTTTCAGGGAGTCCAGTGATTCTTATATCATCTCTAATTGATCTGCTTTCCGGGTCAGTTTTTTAAAATACTAAATTATCTTGCATATTCTTCCATTCATTTTGATCTTCTAATTTTATTCCTGGAGTCAGATTTCTGATTGGTTGATAGTCTAGTTCTTAGGGAGTCTGTTACTTGATTAAGGACGCCCATTTTCTCTTCTAAGCTATTTATTCTCTTCCAGATTCTTTGGTCCAGAGTTGTTATTTCTTTCTTTTTTTTTTTTTAGCTCGTTTCAACTCTTCCAGGCATTCATGCAGTCCTTGAGGAAAATCCATTTTTTCCTTTGTGTCACAGTTTGATTGCTAGCTCCTTCTTCTGAGGGTTATCTAGATCTATTTATTTTTAAAATACCTATCAGTGTTTTCTTCAATTTAGCCATTTCTACAGCTTTGGTTTCTGAACTAACATTGTCAGTGATAGGCTGTGCTCCCAGTTGTGCTTTGGGTCTTACCTTGGGTCACCTGGGTTCTTGTACTTAACACTGCCTCCCCCCTAGTACCCCTTGGATCTCTGGGGTTTACCATACTTGAGACCTCAGAGCCCCTACACTTAGGCTGAAAACAAGCTGCTGCTGCTCACAAGGATTTCCAGGGTTGAATGCATGTGTGTGTGAGCCTGGGTGCACACATGTTCATGCTTGCCCTTTGCAGGGGAGAGGAAGTTTCCATTTTTGATGCCCCTGGGCACAGAGTCTTGTGAGCCTCATATGTCTCTGGTCCATTTCTAGTCATGCTGGGAGTTTGCCAGCTTGTTTGCCTGAACCTGTCCTGGCTTTGTTGGCTGCCCCCTTTCCTACTTCCCATAGGCATCTGGCTGGCTTTCTATCTATTGCTGAGGTGGAAAAAGTCACTTAATATAGTTTCTAATTGGAGTTTTTGATCATTATTTGGCCCAGTGCAAATTTCAGGTGTTTGCTACAAATTTATGTTACATAATCTTATTGGGGCTCCCAATTCAACAATGTAATCCTTTTAGACCTCCCTAACAGATATGTTCTCCTTCCTGTAAAAATTATTCCAATCTGTCCATCCCTCTTCAGATCTCCCAGTATACCCCAAACTTTTTAGCTGAGAGGCTCATCTCAGACTTCATTCAAAAAACTGAAGTCATTCAAAAACAGTTCCCTCTTCATCTTTCATCTCCAGGAAGTCTTACTATCTTCACCTTCACTCCTGTCTCTCAGAAGAGATGGCCCTTTTCCTGGCAAACATAATCCCCTCTAAATCCAACTCGATCCCATATTTTCCAGCAGATTGTTCCCTCTTTCATTCCTACTCTCTAATCTTCAATCTCTCCCAATCTACTAGATCCTGACTTACTGCTTACAAATATGCCCATGTGTTATCCCCCATCCCTGCTATTTGCCTGTATCTCCCCTCCCCTTCTAGGCTAAACTCCTTGAGAAAGCCTTCTATACTCCAACTGGGTCAAAAGGTATGAACAAAGTTTTTTTTTTTTAAGAAATAATACAAGCTACCAATAGCCATTTGAAAAAAAAATGCTTTAAATCACTAATAAATAATAACAGTAAAAAAAGAAATGCAAATTAAAGCAACTCTAAGGTTCAATCTCAAACCCATCAGATTGGAAAGGAGACTCAAAACTCTAATTCATTCTCTTTTCCAAGCAATGGATCCCAAAGTGTCACTGAGTATAATGGCATATTTATATGGCTATAAGAATAAGGAAGTTATATTAGGGATGGTAGATGAGAGAGGTTTTAATGAAATTAGGAGTGGGGAGAGCAGAAGCTTCAAAGATACCATACATGCAGCATTCAAAGTGGTTCATAAAAATCTTGAGATCCAGAAGAGGGTATTGGTATGAGATTATACAATGCAGCTGCCCAAATAAAATAAGAACATGTGCACAACTGCCTTCATGAGGAGTAGATGAGGGAGGGAGACAATTATACCTGTCTGAGGAAGATGGATTCCTATGCCTTGGCATGATGGAGAGTCCAAGGAAGAGATAATCAGTAGCCCTGGATGCCTTACAAAACCAGCTCTGTAAGTTTTGGATGCTCATACCTAACAATAGATTTCCTTTTTCCTTCAGCATAAAATAGGTCAACCAGGTACTTCTTGTATCTAACACAAGAAAATATTTTAGTGTATTAAGGTAGTCCATAGAAAGAATATAAAACATAAAGCAGTTCAATAAATGAGGAAGCAGGTAAAGGACATGTTTAGATATAAAGAATTCCATTTCCACTATACCAGTAAGTTTCAGAGCAACAATGACAGAAGTAGCAATAACAATACAATGCCCGTACATTTTCAATAACATGAAATAAAATACTGCAAGTATCATCTCCATTTTATAGATGAAAATGCGTCTCAGAGAAGATGAGTGACTTGTCCAAGGTCACAACTAATAGAGGATTCAAGAAACATTTATTGTCTGTGAGAAACAATATGGTCAAACCTAGCATTCTCCTGACTTTTAAGACCACTGCCACAAAAAGTAGTAAACAAGAATAAAAGAAGTGGTTGAATCATCTAAGACTGTTCTTACTGGGGAGGCAGTGTTTGGTTACAACAGTAATTAGAAGGGCTTGACTGCTCTGAATCTGTACTTAAATCCTTACTGCCCCCTAGAGTCTTACACTTGCCACATTAGCCCTTCCTTGTCCAAAGTTGGAACGTCATGACTGATGATGAAGTGGGAGCCCACCTCTGCTAACGGAGCTAGATCCTACCCCATTCTCCTCAGGATTACTATTAGCAAATTTTGGCTATAATGAACATGACCAGAATTAGAATGCTGTTTTTATGTAAAAACATGTTAAGTTCCAAATAGTCATTATTTACAAATGTGTTTCTAGATTTTAGTCTTTTCATAAAATAGGAATTCAATCATTTAGCATATCCTGAAATCTATCAAACTATTTGCATACTTTTTCACTCTGCCCCTCATGGCTGTCTACTGAATCCTACAGATAATCTCAAAAATGTGAACTGATATGAATTTGAATTATTTTCCACATAAAAATCTACTAAAATAATTGAGCTAAAGCATCATTGCTAGAAGGTAGGATGGAGAAGCAAAAGAATAAAAAAATTGGTAAAATATTTTAAAATGGTAAAAAATAAAAACAAAAAACCATTGGTCATAGAAGAGTCTTCATTTTGGCATCTACTAGCTATATGATCCCGGGAAAACTCCCAAACTTCAGTTTCCTTATCTAGAGAATAGGGATATACTCTTACTACCAACCTCACAGGATTGGTGAAAGGACAACGTTTTGTAAATCTCAAAGTCTTATGTACATCTGAATTGTATTAAGAATGATGATGATAAGTTAAGGAGGTGAACAGAATTTTAGAGAGGATAGTCTAGAGAAAACTGAATGGGGATAAAAAGGAATATACTTTCTTCTCAGTGGTTTATGGCACATACTCAAAAATTGACCACGTTCTAGGGCATAAAAACCTCACAATTCTAAGCAGTAAGGCAGAAATATTAAATGCATCCTTCTAAGATAATGACGCAATAAAAATTATATGCAATAAAGGGCCATGGAAAGACAGACTAAAAACTAATTGGAAACTAAACAATTTAATCCTAAAGAATGAGTGGGTCAAACAAGAAATTATAGAAACAATCAGTAATTTCATTCAAGATAAAAGAGAATGATAATAATGAGACAACATACCAAAATTTGTGGGATGCATTAAAGGCAGATCTTAGGGGAAGTTTTATATCCCTGAGTGCATACATGATTAAATTAGAGAAAAAGTAGGTCAACGAATTGGGCATGCAATTGAAAAACCTAGAAAAAGAACAAATTCAAATTCAAAATCCTCAATTAAATACTAAATTAGAAATATTGAAAACCAAAGGAGAGATTAATAAAATTGAAATTAAGAAAACTATTGAGTTAATAAATAAAACTAAGAGCTGGTTTTATGAAAAAACCAACAAAACTGATAGACCCTTAGTCAATATGATAAAAAAAAAAGAAATAAGAAAACCAAATTATGAGTATCAAAAATGAAAAGGGTGAATCTACCTCCAATGAAGAGGAAATCAAAACAATAATGAGGAATTATTTTTCCCAATTGTATGCACATAAATTTGACAATCTCAGGGAAATGGATGAGTATTTACAAAAATACAAGTTGCCCAGATTAACTGAAGAGGAAGTAAATTACTTAAATAACCCTATCTCAGAAAAAGAAATCGAACAAGCCATCAGTCAACTCCTTAGGAAAAAATCTCCAGGGCCAGATGGATTTACTAGTGAATTCTAGCAAACATTTAAAGAACAATTGATTCCAATACTCTACAAACTATTTGGGAAAATTAGTGAAGAAGGAGTCCTACCAAATTCTTTTTATGACACAAATATGGTACCGAAAACTAAATCAGGAAGAGATAAAACAGAGAAAGAAAATTATAGACCAATCTCCCTCATGAATATAGATGCAAAAATTCTAAATAAAATGCTAGCAAAAGGACTACAGCAACTTATCTCAAGAATAATACACTTTGATCGGGTAGGATTTATTCCAGGAATGCAAGGATGGTTTAATATTAGGAAAACCATCAATATAATTGATCATATCATCAATAAAACTAGCAGAAACCACATGATCATCTCAATAGATTCAGAAAAGGCTTTTGACAAAATACAACATCCATTCCTATTAAAAGCATTAGAAAGTATAGGAATAAATGGAGCCTTCCTTAAAAATAATAGGTAGCATCTATTTAAAGCCATCAGCAAGTATTATATGTAATGGGGAGAAGCTAGAAGCATTTCCCATAAGATCAGGGGTGAAACAAGGGTGTCCACTATCAACCCTCTTATTCAATCTGGTACTAGAAATGTTAGCAGTAGCAATTAGAGAAGAAAAAGAAATCAAAGGAATCAAATTAGGCAAAGAAGAGACCGAGATATCACTCTTTGCAGATGATATGATAATATACTTAGAGAATACTAGAGAATCAAGTAAAAAACTACTTGAGACAATAAATAAATTTGGCAAAGTTGCATGATATAAAATAAACCCACACAAATCCTTGGCATTCCTATATATTTCCAATGAAATTCAACAGCAAGAGATAGAAAGAGAAATCTCATTTAAAGTTACTGTAGACATTATAAAATATTTGGGAATCTACCTACCAAAACAAACCCAGGACCTATATGACCACAACTACAAAACACTTTTCGCACAAATAAAGTCAGATCTAACTAACTGGAAATATATCAATTGCTCATGGCTGGGTCGAGCTAATATAATAAAAATGACAATTTTACCTAAATTAAATTATATATTTAGTGCCATACCAATTAATTTACCAAAAAACTACTTTATAGAGCTAGAATAGTAACAAAATTCATTTGGAAGAATAAACGGTCCAGAATATCAAGGGAATTAAGGAAAAGAAATGCTAGGGAAGGTGGACTAGCTATACTAGATTTCAATCTGTATTATAAAGCAGCAGTCATTAAAACTACTTGGTATTGGCTGAGGAATAGAGGAGTGGATCAATAGAATAGATTGGGCACACCAGATTCAGAAGTCAACAATAGTAATCTATTGTTTGATAAACCCCAAGACCCTAGTTTTTGGGATAAGAGCTCACTATTTGACAAAAACTGCTGGGAACACTGGAATATAGTATGGCAGAAACTGGGCATAGACTATTATCTAACACCACATACCAAAATCAAGTCTAAATGGGTGCATGATCTAGGTATAAAGGTTGATACTGTAAGCAGTCTCCTAAAACAAGGAATAGTTTACCTGTCAGATTTGTAGAGAGAGTAAGACTTTATGACTAAACAAGAATTAGAAAACATTATAAAATGTAAAATGGATAATTTTGACTACATGAAATTGAAAAGCTTCTGTACAAACAAACAAAGCCAATGTAACTAAGATTAAGAGGAAGGTGGGAAATTGGTAATCTTTACAACCTATGTCTCTGACAAAGGACTCATTTCTAAAATATACAGAGAATTGAGTCAAATTCTAATTTAAGAATACAAGTCATTCCCCAATTGAGAAATGGTCAAAGGATATGAACAGGCAATTTTCAGAGAAAGAAATTAAAGATATCTATAAGCACATGAAGAAATGCTCTAAATCACTATTGATTAGAGAAATGCAAATCAAAACAACTCTGAGGTACCACATCTCACCAGTCAGATTGGCTAAGATGACAAAAACAGGAAAATGACAAATGCTGGAGAGGATGTGGGCAAATTGTAACACTAATGCATTGCTGGTGGAGTTGTGAACTGATTCAGCCTTTCTGGAGAGCAATCTGGAATTATGCCCAAAGGGCTATAAAGACTTTTATATCCTTTGACCCAGCAATACCACTCCTAGGGTTATATCCCAAAGAGATCATAGAAGTGGGAGGAAGACCCATATGTACAAAAATGTTTATAGCAGCTCTTTTTGTGGTGGCAAAGAATTGGGAATTGAGAGGGTGCCCAACAATTGGGGATGGCTGAACAAGTTGTGGTTTATTCATGTTATGGAATACTATTGTGCTATAAGGAATGAGGAGCAGATGGACTTCATATTTACCTGGAGAGGCTTATACGAACTGATGCTGAGTGAGAAGAGTAGAGCCAGGAGAAATTTGTATACAATTACAGACACAACTTATGTGTGATGATCAACTTTGATAGACTGGACTCTTCTCAGCAATGCAGTGATATAAGTCAATCCCAAAAGATTCATGATGGAGAGAAATGTGTGCATCCAGAGAAAGAACTAGAAAGAACTGAATTTATATCCAGATGGAAGCAAAATACCTGATCTTTTTCCTTTTCTTATTTGGTTTTATGTCCTCTTTACCATTTTTTCATTCCATCTGATACAATCTGTGTTTTATAACCTGACTAATGTATAATGTGAAAGTATTTACAGATCCTATACTTGACTATATGCCGCCATGGGGGGGAGGGGGACAAAATGTGAAATTCAAAGAATTGTGGAATTGAATCCTGTAAACTAAAAGTAAACAAACAAATTAATTTAAAAAAATTTAAAAATTAAAAAAATAAAGACTAGAGGATAAAAAAAATGATGATGATAATTTATATGGAAACAGAACCTTAGGCCTATGTTATTCTGTTATACTTCTAGAAAGTTTCACATTACTGCAAACCTGTGGCTAGATCAGTACTGCTAACTTAAAGACATGGAGAAATCTTGCTTTTTTCTAGGTAGAAAAATAAAAGGCTTATACTACTTACGTAATTTTTGACATTATCTTAATATTTCACCTCTCTCTGAATATTCTGGAGAAGGCTGTTAGGTCTCTGAGGTTTTGCCTTTGAAAGTATCGATAAATAATTCTGTAAATTCATCATTCTCCCAAACATCTATGCTCTCACTTCTTTCTCTGCACACCTCTCAATTGTTTGATTCTGTGCCTTCTATCCTTTGATTCTGTTTCCACAAGGTTGATAAGAAGTTTTGCTTTGCATCCCTTATGGAGAGATTTTGCTATCCTGACAAGACTTGGGATTGAGATGGGTCTCTCATGTAATCAATAAAAGAAATGTTTTGTTTTGGTCATTCAGTTAACAGCTAGCTATTGGTGGATTAGCTACTTAATATACTTAAAAGAAGCATCATGCTGATAATAATCACATTTACCTAGATTTAGAAACTAGGATAAAAGGTGTGACTTTCATTCTCACACAGTAGCAGCCTGGTGGTGGGGGTGGGAAATGGCAGTTTTAAAGCTAAGAAGAACAGGACCCAAGTCTTCTTGGTCTCTCTGTCTCTGATTATCTGTTGGTCTCTCTTACATGTATATCACGTGACCTGCTAATGTACAACCATGGAATAGTTTCTACACTAGGAATTACCCAAACTGATGAAATTGCATGTCACAAAAGGAAGAGAGACAGTAGGGGATTAAACTAGTTTAAACAAAGTTTTGCAAGACAAGCAACGAGGTAAAGTTATCTCATGAGATGCACATTCAAAGATAAAATGTGCTAAGCACTGGGGATACACAGAAAGGTTGAAGACAGTCCCTGTTCTCAAAAAGCTCACAGTGTAATGGGTAGTGATGCGTAAACAAGATATATATATATATCTATACCTGTATGTAGGTATATTCATATGACATTTGTAGATATTCAACAGAAGGAAGATACTAGCTGGAACTTGAAGCCAGGAGGAGCAGATGAGGAAGTAGAACATTCTAGGCGTGGGGGGGAGCCAGCAAAAACGTCCAGGGTCAGGAGGAATGGCATGGAGGACAGTGTCACTGGCCTGAAGATGGCAGGTTATAAGGTGTAAAAGACTAGACAGGAAGGTAGGAGCAGGTTGTGAAGGGCTCTGAACACCAGACAGAGGGTTTTATTGATCGTGGAGGTGACTGGGAGCCAATAAAGTCTACTGAGTGGGGAGAACACGATCAGATCTGTGGGACTTGAATCTATATCTTCTTGGCTGAGGCTGAATCTCAATCTACTCCACAATCGTGGTCCCACGTGAGAAACACTGCGGACAGGTAGCTAGTTCCATAACTAAACTGACGAAAGTGATACAGTAGAGATGTAATACATTTGAGAAATTGCTCAGCAGTTGCTACTCACTATTACAAAAGCCAACATTTTCCTGATAATGCTGTGAATCACACAACACATGATCTTATTGTAATGACGTATGGTAATGTGCTGTTGCCTACTTACATTTCCAATAATGTAAGATGCCACTAAGAATAAGACTAACTGTAAAAGCAAGGAGGCTAGTCATAGAATGAGAGTGAGGGAAAACAGGTTAGGACCAAGTATCCCACTTGTGTTCAGACAATATTAAAGGAACCAAAAGGTATCTAGCAAATTAGGTGGATACACTATGGAGGATTTATGAAAAAATTTAGAGAAGAACTGGCAAATTAGAGGGCATAGGGGCAGGTAGGTGGCACAGTGAATAGAGAGCACTGGCCCTGGGTCAGGAAGACCTGAGTTCAAATTTGGTCTCAGACACACACTTACTAGTGGTGTGACCTTGGGCAAGTCACTTAACCCCAATTGCCCTGCCTTCCCCCCTCCGAAAAGAAAAAGAATAAGAGGACATTAAGGGATTATAGTCTACACCAGATGAGGAAGTATCCACACAGATAAGATCACATATAAAAACATACAGTAACCCAGCACAAACCAAACAAAACCTAAATACTTTTTAAATCTACTAAATTAGAACAAGATATTCTCAGAACCAAAATTATTTCATTCTATTCAAATCCTTGCTTTACCTTAGTCTATGTGATAAGACTATACTCTGGTAACTTTGTCAGCTAATATTTATGATGAGCATGTTGTCAGGCTTACCCAATACTATCTTCATATGCTACACAACTTTTAATAAACATACCCACTCTCTATTAAGCAGATCAGGAAAGACATGCAACATTCTCATTTGCTTTTTAATAGCTGTCATGTTGATTGTTACATACATTATACAACAACAGGCAAAATTTGTATCTCCAAGGTCAGAGATTTTCAGAGTTAGGAGCCTCAGCAGGGACTTTAGTTTAATCTACAGCTGAAAAAAATCACTATTATAATATGCCCTGACTGAGGGCTTTCACCTAATTATTTCATCAAAACTTTCATAAATTGTATCTTATTTCCCTACGACTTTGTCAAGTGAACTGCCAGCTAATCTGATAAATCAATCCAAACTTTTCAAATAACATTTTAATTTTTACAGGGATTTAACCAAAATAAGTTAATACTATGGATATTGCAGACACTGTAACAGAGATGGGGAGGGGGGAGGTTTTTGGCTGGGTTGGTCATTCATTCTCTTCAAATTATCAATCAATGATTACTCATTAAATACCTACTATGTGCCAGGCACTATGCTGAACCTGGGTATATAAATACACAAAATAAAAATTCTCTACTGCAAGAAGCTTTACATTTTAATGGGGAAGAAGCACATATATAAGCATATACATAATAAATACAAAGACAATAAGCACAAATACAAAATAGTTAAAATCAAAGTAGTTTGCAAAGGAGGGCACTAGTATTTCGAGTGGGGGAACCATGAAAATCTCTATGTGGAAGAGGGCACTTAAACTTCATGTCTTGAAGGAAGAGATTATGTCACTTTGTTTATAACTAGTACAATCTACTGCTAAGTGGATACTGGATACTTCATTTCTTAGAAGCATTCAAAATGAGTATCACTCAGAAAGCAATGGAGAAAGATGCACAGTGGACATGAACAGGATGAAACACATAAATAGGGAATCACAAAGAACAGACACAATATGGCATCAAATAAGAGTATGACTGAAAAAAATGGGCTAGTGATTTGATAAAAGCAAAAGATGAACAACGGATATTCTGTGTGTTCCACTGGTATCCTTACAATATCAGAACAAATTGAGAAATGTACTTCAATGCAGGAGACAGGACTGCCCATGGCAAAACCTCCTGTAGCACTGTTAGACCAGGGATAAGTGTTGCACAGGATGGGCTGGCATGAATGCGCTGTGAACTGAACTGCCAAAGGGACCATCCACAATGAGAAGATCACAAACCTGTCTGAGGACATACCTGAGAAGTGTCAAAGTTGCATATGCTGTAAGTTTTCAGACAAATATCTCCCTATATCTTTATATCCTTTCACCGTTAGCCATCTACTCCGGTTGCCGCTACTTCTCTCATTTCTCAACATCTTGCAATCTAGTTTTTGACTTCCCTTAACTGAAACTGTTCTCTCCAAAGTTATTAGAGATCGATTTGCCACATCTGATGGCTTTTTCTCAGTCTTTAACCTTCTTGGACTCTCTGCAGCGTTTTACATGTTAACCAGCCAGTCCTCTTGCATATGACTCTCCTGGTTCTTCTGTTGACCACTTCTTTCCTGTCTCTTTTACTCCATTATCTATACTGTACTCTCTCATTGTGGATTTTCAAGTCAAATATTCTCAGTTCCCTTCCATTTTTATTTTATCTCGGTGACCTCATCAGTTCCATAGGTTCAATTAATCATCTCTATACAAATGTCTCACAGACAAGTATATTCATCCTTATTCTCTCTCTCTCCAGTCCCACACCATCAGTTGCCTAATGGGCACTTTGAACTGAAACATCTTTTTCAGGCACATATGAATTATAAATGCAGCATGTTCAAAACAGAACAAATTTTCTTTTCTCTTAAACTCACTCCCTTCTGAACATCAATGACATCATAGTTATCATTTATAAAGCATCTATGTGACAGACACTGTGCTAAGTGTAATATAAGTACCTCATCTGATCTTCACAACAATTCTAGGAAATAGGTACTATTATTATTATCATTATTATTTTATGGTTGAGGAAACTTAGGTAGGCAGAGTGTAGTGACTTGCCCAGGGTCACACAGTGTGAAGCCATATTTGAACTCAGGTCTTCCAACCTCCAGGTCCAGAACTCAATCCACTGAATCACCCAGAAGTCTCATTTTTATTATCATTATTCCAATCTCTCCACTTATATGATAATATTGCCTTTAACAAACTTTAAGCCTCCTTTAATGATACCAAACTTCTTCCTGAAACAAAGGCCTACCTTTATAATACCCCTTCCCTTCCAGTGGTGGAGGATGACTGTGAATCATGGAACATTACAGGTGCGAAGAAGTAAAATTAAGTATTATCCAGAAGGCAATGGAGAGACATGGTAGGTGTAAGGCTGTGACATACAACTAATAAGGAATAATGATTAAGAACTGGAGTAAAGAATATTATTAAAAAAAAAAAAGTCTCATCACATGACAAAATCAGGGGGAAATCAATGGATAATTCCTGTAGTTCAGTGATATTCTTGGATGTCAGAAGAAAGAGAGGTACAGCTCCAGCACACTAGGTGGAGTCCATTGGGTTGAATTTATAGATAATGGGACATGACATGGACAAGGGTTTCAAGGGTTGAACTGGCATGGATAAGCTGTGACCTTACATTGTTGGAAGGAATATCCACACTGATGAGATCAGAAACCCAAGAGTAATATCATTATACCCAGGAACAACATTTTTTTCCAGTTAGATTACTTTTCTGATCTTCCAGAAAATTCAACAGGAATACAGAAAACTCAAACAAAAATTCACTTTACAATAAAATTTTCTGGCATTCCTTTTTCATACTTTAAAGGTAAGAAAATCATGTAGGATATATAGCCATTTATTTTCACCTGACAGCATCAAAACTAGTGCTATGAAAGAGGTTTTAAGGAGGGTTTTATTATCTAAATTTCAAAGCAACATACTGAACATTAACAGCTGTCTTGGAAACTGTACAAAAATATTTAGAACAATAGAACATAAAACAATTTTATTTTTTGGCTAGTCAGTCATTATTTTCAAACTTAAAGTTGTCTTCGTTATGTCCCACATTTATATCAAAAAATAAATTATAGTGGGAATAGGCAATTTAGTATACACAGTCTATAAATTTGCCTATTTCAAGCATTCTAATTACAGTGTTTTATCATACTCACCCTATCAAACAGAATATTTGGAACTAAGGAATGATATTCATTATCACATCAGTGAAAGCAGAAGTGACATCTTACTGTTTTTAAAAATTGATTTAAAGAAATTTTCCATCACTGACTGCAACCATCCTTTGTAACAAAGAAATCTAGTTAAGTAAAATTTACCAACATATAGGCTGTATCTGATAACATGTGCCTTATTCTGCACCTAATCTAGCACCTCTTTGCCAAGAGAAGGTATGTTTTGTCATTAGTCCTATGAAGTCAGTGATGACATTCTTGTTTTCTATTACATTATTGCAGTCGTGTGAATTGTTCTCCTCGTTCAGCTTACTTTGTTCTTCATCCGTTCTTATACATCTTGTCAAGTTTTTCTGAATTTTCACGTTCGTAATTTCTTATGCTGGCATAATTATATTCAAATGCTATAATCTGTTATGCCACTAGTCAAGGGGAATCTGTTTTGCATCCAGTTCTTTACTCCCATAAAAAAATGCTGATATATATGTACATATTTTTGTATGTATGGGACCTTTCCCTTTGTCTTTGGCTTCCTTTGGGTGTAAGTTCAGTGGTAGTATGGCTGGATCAAAGACCACATAGTTTAGTGATTTTTCTGGCATAGTTTCATGTTTTTCAAAATGGAGAGAACAATTCACAGTACCAATATCAGTGCAATACCTCTAACATATCATTTTTGTCTTGTCAAATTGTGAATATGACAGTTGTGAAATTTCAGAGTTGTTTAAATTTCATGTACTGATAGTGAGTGATTTGGAGTATTCTTTCACGTAGCTGATAGTTTGCATTTCTTCTTTTGAAAAAATGCTTGTTCATATATTTGGACAATTTATGTATTGAAGACTCTTACTGTAAAACTAAGACTAGAAGCATTTTTGTAAATTTCTGCACTTTCAGTTTCCTGGTTTATTTGAAAAGATCATGACCATTTCAGGTAAAAATGGAGAACTAGAAAGAGCCCACTTCCTCTTTGTTAAAAGCATAGAAACTTGAGCAGTTATAGCTGAGAGACTCACTGGTTTCATTATTTTTTCAGATAAATGCATATAAGGTAAGGAGAAGCCTATATCAAACAATAAATATCAAATTCTAACTCTTTTGGAAAACATTTTAATGCTTATTTCAGAAAAATCAAATTATGTAAAGACAAAAATAAAAAATATACTCGGTATCATGTTATTACAATAAGACAATTCCTGTTTTTGCTGAATTGTGTTTTTTTTTCTTTTTTAATCTTTGATACAAAGGAAGGTTTGCTGGTGGGGGAGAAAGAGAGAGAAATCTCTGAAAATAAATGTGATGTCAAAACAAATTAAGAAAATATATCCTCTACTTTAACCAACCCCACTTCCCCCCAAACCTTCAGCTCTCTTAAACTTTCTCTGTTTACGATCTGCAACAAACTAAATGTAGGTAAGATCATAATTAAAAAGAGGGAACAGATCAGAAAACTCAGATTTTCCTGCAAAGAAAAACAGAAAAACAAATCAAGGGCTCAAAACATTTAGCTTGTTTTTTTTTTAAACCAGTTTTAATGTGAGAATTGTGAATATAAAAGACTAAAGTCTAATTTAAAGAATATTTTTATCAACTCTAAGACATTCACAACCATAAACATGCAAACCAAATAATATTTTCTTAATTTCCATTTCACTGGACTCAGAATATAGTTAAAAATAGAATGAAAATGTTAAAATGAGTATGACTGATTACAGTGAGGCCATAGATACCCTGAGCTGTCAGGAGCTTGTTGACTTTTCTGTGGAAAGAATTATGCACATTTTAATTGAACAAAACTTTATTCATTGATTTATTATTTTTTGCCTTTTTTTGGAGGGCAACTGGGGTTTAGTGACTTGCCCAAAGTCATACGGCTAGTATGGCAAGTGTCTGAGCCCGAATTTGAACTCAGGTCCTTCTGACTCCAGGGCCTGTGCCCTATTCACTGCACCACCTAGCTGCCCCTTGAACAAAATTTTTACTAATGATTTACACAGTGAGCTTGATACATAGTAGCCCTTAATAAATGCTTGTTGGGCAAGACAGGTATAATCCTCACTTAATAGATGAGGAAACTAAGCAGCTCAGATATTTGCTGAAGATCACATAGCTATAAATATCCATAGGTAGTATTTATGTAGCACTTTAAGGTTTGCAAAGTGCTTTATAATTATGTCATTTTATCCTCACAACCTCAGGATGGAGGTGTTATTAATATCCTCATTTAACAGATGAGGAAACTGAGGAAGAAAGAAATTAAATAGATTGCCCAGGCTCATACAACTATTATATATCTGAGGCTGGATTTGAACTCAGGTTTTCCTGACTCTGGGTCTATCCAATGGGTGACCTAACTATCTACAGCTAGTAAGTTTATGACTTGGGTCTTTTGACTCAAAGACTGGCTTTTTCTGATACATCCTGCTACACTACAAGGAAGTGCTCTTTACAATAAAATTATTTTATATCCCAAAGAAAGAATGCCTTGTTTATCTGGTTACAAAATATGCCCTGCAACATTTCTTCCAGTCGGTGAAATGACTATAGTGGACAGTCTCAAATCAAATCCCAGATCTAAGAACAAGCAGCTGTGGGTCACTTAATCTTTCTGAGCTTCAGTGCTCTGTGTAAAATTGAACGTGACAGTCAACAAGCATTTAGTGAATGCCTACTATGTGACAAACAAGCCCTGTGCTAGGCACTAGTGAGAAAGAGAATTATGTTTCAAAGAGTTTCTGCCCTTCCAGAGCTGATATTAAAATTTGTGTTCAATGCCTGTTACCTACCTCCACCAACAGGGTTGATGAGGGGAAAATAATTAGTTATTATTAACAGCCATTTTGTATAATAAAATGCTTGATGGTGTACCATATACACAGTATGTTGTGGGAAGAGGCTCTGGAGTCTTCATAGTTCAATCTACAAATATTTATTGGGAATTATGTACGGTACTGTGTCTGGGGCAATAAGTTATTTCTCTGCAA
Source organism: Petaurus breviceps papuanus (assembly GCF_028583685.1). Lineage (NCBI taxonomy): Eukaryota > Metazoa > Chordata > Mammalia > Diprotodontia > Petauridae > Petaurus > Petaurus breviceps. The sequence goes on from NW_027185798.1 coordinate 43,665,408, forward strand.
ATGGAAAACAAAATACCCTTTAAATCCTTCATCTCTTACCATCACAAAAATTCCAATTTACACGAAAGGAAAAAAAAACCCAAGTCTCCTAGTCACACAACAAAATGAAGTGTTTTCAAAAAGATCTTGAAAATTGAGTTAGAAAGGTATGAAGTCAGATGATTGCTAGCAATATGTTAATATAAAAAAATCTAGATCAAAATCATACTGATTTGTTAGAATGGTACCTTATCAGTCATTTCGTAATTATCCACACTAATGGAAGGGTATTGTGATAGTAATGGCAATTAAAGATTCCCCTGTATTGGCTTGGTTTTCAAATTGATTGTGTTAAAACCCAGAGCTTGTTAATCCCACCTGTGGGATGAACTTGTTGAAGTGAAGAGTCCTGAACTGGGAGGAGCTGGTGACGTAGATTTGGAGAGACAAGAGAGAGGCAGAAGGACTTTTTTGGAAGCAGCACCTCGTGGAGGCAGAGAGAGAGACTAAGAGAATTGCTGGTGGCCACTTTGAATTGCCCTGGACTTTTGAGACCTGCCCCCTAAGCTGCCAAGGACTGAGGAGACATTTGCTGGTACTTTGTCTGTCTGTTTTGATGTTCTTTTGCCAGATTTGTCCACTGGTGAAAGACAGTCCTGTTGTTGAAGAAGTCCTGGAACCTGGCTTTTGGTTAAGAAGCCCTGAGACTGTCCTGCAGACAGAGAGTGAATACTGTCCACTGGTGAAGGACAGTGCTGTTGTTGCAGGGGTCTGGGAACCTTTCTGTTGGTTCAGAAGCCCTGAAGAAGGATTTTCTTGTTGTGTGTTTACAGAAATCCTGGGAGAGGGTTTTGCTAATGTTTTCAGGGGTTCTAGGACTGTTCTACAGACAGAGGATGAATTAATGAAGGGACTGACAATGTATCTTGTGGCCTTGCTAAGCCTTGTCTCCCCAGGAACTAAGATTGCTGAGAACTTGCCTGGTGTCAAGATGAAGAAAAGACCTCCATTTGGGTATTAAGTGCTGTGCTTAAACTTGATGTAACTCTGGGGTAGATTCAATTGTGATCCAGGGGTGGGGAACTTTGACCTTTTTGTGCTCTGTGATTGAACAAATGAAGGAACTTTTGACCTTATGTTTGGAAACTAATCTCCATTTGAGAAGAGGGACTTTATGGTGGACTAAATGAAGGTATAGCCTAGGGGTGGAGAAGTATTTAGACCAGGGACTTTGTAATTGATTGAATGATTGGAAGGTCCTGGGGTGGGGTAGTCCTTGGAGATTATTTAATCACATTTAGTAAATGCTGTATTTGGAATGATGTCATGTTTTGATCTTCTCTGTTCTTGGTTGGTCACTGAATAAAATGGAGAGCACCTATGCTGGTATTTTGAACCTTGGGAAGTTGCCTTTCCTTGGCATTACAGTACAGGTATATAACATAAGTAACCCAAAGCTAGTTCTACTAGTTTTAGAGTTTACCATGGAGTTTGGTGTGTGTGTGTGAATTATATTTTGCTTAGTCTGACATGAAATTAGACAACAGGGATATGCTTGGTGATGGGAGGAAGCGATTCTGATACTAAAATCTGTTATGGATTTGCATATATATATATTTGCATGTAATTTGCAATTAATATGAAGTTAGGAACACTTTAACACAATGAATGGCAAAGTCAAAATCCAAAAAGATCCTGACAGGTTATATTATCACCATTCTACATATATTATCTTAGGATAATCAATAGAACTGTGAATATTTCTTTGGCTTAAGGAAAACTATGAGAAGAAAGAAAGAGGGGACATGGTTGTTGTCTTTGAGTATTTGAAGGGTATCACCTAGAAGAACAATGGCACTTATTCTCTTTGGCCCCAGTAGGCAGAGGAGCAATTTGAGGAAATTTAAAAGGAAGTAAATTTATTCTCCATGTAAGGAAAAATTTCCTAATAATTAAAGCTATCCTAAAGTTAAATGAGATGGTAGATTCCCTATCACCACAGGTGTGGAAGGATGATTGGTATACTGCAGAAGGGATTCTGCTAAGGTATGAGTTGGATTAACTGGCCTCTGAGGATTCTTCCAACTCTTGAGATTGTGATATTCTATCAACTAAAATTTCATGAATAATCATTAATTAATTTAAATATTTGTTGACATTTATTAAATAATCTTACATAACAAATGATTTCTCTGGTTTATGTCCTTATAAATCATTCTCTATTAAAAATAACAGATGGTATACTGTATGTATAGCATGTCCGAAGACCGAAGACATTTTAATTGCTCTTATCAAAACAATTTCCCCAAAATGTCAGTTTTAGATTCTCAATCTATTTTTAATTAAAAGGACATACTGACTATACTCATTGTCTAGCACTTTCTAGTGCATAGTAGCTGATTAATGAATGCTTGCTGAATTAGGCTTACCCAATATGACAGAATGCAACAAAATGCTAAACCACAGAGTATGCTTTACATACAACAGAATCCACAAATATCCAAATCCTTCTGTTGCACAGAAATTTTGTTGTAATTCTTACTTCATAAAATTGAGCTGGTCATTGTTTGGGGATTGGAAAAATTTTTATTAATGATTTACACTTTAAGTTATCAATACTAATAAGTACCAATTTTCAAAGAGAACTCTTGGTGCTTAAAGAGCAGTTTAAATATTTAAGTCTTTAGCATCAACTCAATCTCTACTACTGAAAAGTGTGTGAGTCTATCCATGGAACCCAACCTGTGAAAACTGACTACTTTTCAATCTTCCACATTTTCGACAACCACCAATATTTAATGAGCCCCCACAGCATGTGTGAGGACTACTGCAGAAATTATTTAAAGCCGCAGACCAAAAATATCAGAAACAACCAGGAATTGAGTCATCTTGGAAAAAGGTCTCGTCCCATCCACCCAGTAACATGGCCTTACTGTACATTTAAATTCCTTAACACTCTCACAAGTGACACATTAAATCAATTTCAACAGCTGGATCAAAGGTGGCAGAAAACGTGGACAGAGCAGCGAAGAGCCGGAAAGCGTTCTTCTTTGACCCGGGCGACAGAGAGAGAAAGAACGACTGAGTTGGTCTGTGCGCACTTTTCACTTCTCAAACTTACTAGACGTTGGCAAGAATGGCAAAAAGACAGACAATCTGCTCTCCACCTTTAAAAACAAAGGATGCTCCGGGGCGACACCCCAAGGGTCCGGAGCCTGGCTCCCCGGGAAGGGGGGGTCGGGCCAGGGCTCCCCGAGGGCAGGCACCCACAGCCTCGCCCAGTCGAGGAGGAGTCCTGACAGCCTCAGTCCTTCCTGAGAAAGGAGGGGCGGAAAAAAAAAGAAAAATAAATAAATAAAAGCGGCCACCCTGACCAGGAAGTGACTCGCCCAGAAAAAGCCCCCGTCACGCCTAGCACTTGGGGAGCGGAGAGGGGTGAAAGGGAGGGCAGAAAACGGGAAAAGGGGGGAAAGAAGTGTCATATCAAGACTTGTCGCGACTTCCTCCCTCCCCCCATATTTTAAAAAGCCCACGGACAGCATTCGGCAGGGCAGATCCCCGGCCTTCGGGGGACTGCGGGTGCACGGCCGCAGGGAGGGGCAGCGGCTCGGGCCCGGCCGGGAAGAGGCGAGCGGAGGAATGGGGAACTCGGGCCCCCGAGAGGCGGCGGTGAGCCCCGGGGGAGAAGCCGGACAAGGTGCGCGTCCCGAGTGCTGCCTCTTGCCCTGCCCCGCGCAGTACGTTCTTTCTGGAGGCCCCCATCAAAGCCCCGATCCAGCCGGGCCGAACCCCCATCCTAGCGAGTCGCCAGTAAGGGGTGGCCGGAGGGGAGGGGCGGTCCGGTCCTTACCTTCTCCTCATCCGACACCCGATCCTCGAAGTCGGCCATCTTGGGCTGCTCTGGCCCAGCCCGGCAGCTCGCGCGAAGCAAGCCGGGAAGGAAGCGGGATGACCGAACCGGACGTAGGGGGTGGGGAGCCTTCCGGAAACTCCATCCGCCGCTGCGCCATGTTCGTTAAGGGCACGAAGCGGAAGAGCCCCAGAAGGCCATGTTTGTTTGGGACTGTTCCCAAGCCATTCATTTTCTCCTCGCACTAACTAGCACTGACAGGCCCTAGCCCTGCTCATAGTGGTACGGAAGCTACAAATCTTGCGTCAACCGACTGGCAGTGACTGCTCCCGATGTGCGGGGCTCATGATAACCACCCCCTCCCCCGCCCCCAGGCTAAAGCACGGCTTACTTCACAGCTCATTAGGGAACAGTGATGGGGGAGGGGAGAGTGTCAATGGAGATTCAGTGTCAGCAAAGCCCCTGCTAATAACAATTCCTCAGAATGGGGCGCGAATTCCACTCCGGTCCACATACAAAGAGGGGCACAGACGTTTCTTCCCCCCAACCCCTCCCCAAGGCCGGAAGGGAGGTCTCATCTCGTCTTCTCCCGGCTCCCTGGGGTGTCCTCATCACTGCCCGCTCTTCATTCAGGTCCGCCGCTATCCCAGGATTCCCGCCGCCGCCTCCGCCTCCTCTTTCCCGACCGTCCGCGGGATCAGCAAGATGGCGGACGGCGGCGAAGCGGCGGCTTCGGCGGCGCCCACTCCTCCCCCTCCCGATGGCCACGGCTCGTGCGCGGGCTGGGCCCAGCGCCTGCGGGCCGGGCTAGCGGGGGCCGGCGTTTCGCTGTGGGTCGTGGCCGGCCTGGGGCTGCTCTACGCTTTGAGGGCGCCCCTGAGGCTGTGTGAGAACTTGGCGGCGGGTGAGAGGCCGCGGCCGCCCCGAGGCTGGGAGCCCCGGGGGAGGGCGGGCTGGGACGGGCGGGCGAACGCGGGGCCCCTAGGTCCCGGGGCGGAAGAGGTGGGGGAAGAGGGGGGGAGGTGAAGGGGGCGCTCCCTTACTCCCTCTTCCCCCCTCCCCCGGCCTGCAGCTGATTGTCAAACGGGAGCCTGGGCTGAGCCGGCGCCGGCTCCTCCCCCTCCCTGTGCTCTGAGCGCACAGCCCTGGGCAGGCTGTTACCTAGACTTGCCGACACTCCCTCCGTGCTGGGCTGGCACGGTCCCGAGGCTGCCTCTCGGGTCCCGGCATCCTCATTTTACACGTGAGGATGCTGGGAGAGGTGAAGGGATCCCACAGCCCCCCTGCACATTGTCTGGCATCTACCGTATGCATATTGGCAGATATTGATCAGAAACCAATTCTGGGGTGTTCTTTGACTTTCTCCAACAACTAGCGTGGAACTTTGCACATGAAAGAAGCTTAATAAATACGAACTGTTCCAAAAGATCTTTGTGCAGGTTTAAACTTTAATCCGTATCAAAGCTTAAATTTAAGATTGAAAAGCTTAAAACTTTGGGGGCACCCTGTATTTATTGCATCTATAGCTAGATGGGGGAAGAGAGTGAAGTGTGGGTCACACCTGTGCTTTAAAATTTTTATTTTTTAAATAATCAGCAAAAATCTACTTTCTCTCCCTCCCCTGGTTGGGGGGTGATTTGGGGCTCAAAGGATAGATGTCACACCAGTTCTTAAAATATTTCCTAAGGGGGGTTGCCATTAGCCTGAAATGTCAGACTGGCCACACTCCCGAGCTCCTTGTGCGTGACTAAAATATTGGAATATTTAACGAAGTAGATACAAATACAATAAAACACACACAACATTACATTTTGAAACTAAGTCAATATGCAGCCCTCCGGGGTCCTTATAGTTGGATTAAGACTCCCCTCTCTGACCAAGTTAATGAATTTTGTGTTTGATAGCCACGTACTGTCGAGAAGTTCATTCAGTAGATACGTAATGAAATCCTGTTCTGTGTAAAGGTAGCTGGGTACAGTAGAAAGAGAATTTGAATATTTACTGGGTCTGAATATTTCCTGCCTCAGTGACCTTGAACACTCATTTCATTTCTTTGGCCTAATTTTTCTCATCTATATATAATGCTAAGTTTGCATCTTTTAGTGCCAAATCTTTTGATTCTTGCCTTGTAAGGAACTATTTGGAGAGGCATCAAGGTATGATGCTTAGAGAGCAGACTTCAGATTCAGGGCTAAGTGGGCTTAAGTCCTGCCTGTGAAACATATTACAAGTGTGACTCTGGACAAGTCACTGAACTGCTCAGTACCCTGAGGAACTCTCCAAGACTAAATTGTTGAGCAGCTGGTTACTAATTTTTTTTTGGTAGAAGGAATTTCCAAGCTTGATTAAATCACAGGCTTGAACCAAGGTGCTGTAGCCAATACAAATAGAAGTAAAAAGTGATCTTTGCCTTTATGGATAGGACATAGTCTGTAACAATAAAGCATAAATTGTAATACAAGATAGAATAGGAGAGTAAAATGAAAATGACAAGATATTGGTGAAGATCAAGTTTGAAATGGGCCTGGGTTGAAGTGAAGGAGGGAGGACACTTCACACTGGGAACATTAGAAACAAGACTCACAGGTGGAAAATGCAAGACAGTTTGAGGAAGAGCAAAGACTCCTTCCTGCTGTCCAAGAAGTTGTTTTCCTGAGATTCCTGTCTAGTCTTTATTATTCTTTGTTCTGAGCAGTAGTGTGTAGTTCTAGAAATAAACAGAACCACAACCAATAAATGAGTCCAGCAAACAATGTTCTGTGCTGCAGCCAGAGAATAAAATAGTCACTTGCATTAAAAGTTGAATGCATCTGGTCTTATGAATTCAATTTACTGCACTCATACACTCAGTATTTGCAGTATTTTTTGAGGACAAATTTCCCTCCCTCATTTTATTTTAACTGTCCATATTCCATTTTACATATGATATTTGACTTTTTTAATTTTTTAAAAATTTCCTTCTTAAGACTTAGAGTATTTAAGAAAAACAGTCTCCTGAAGTAAGAATCCAGGGGTGGAGAACTCTGTGGCCTTAAGGCTACATGTAGCCCTCTAGGTCCTCAAGTGCAGTCCTTTGACTGTTTGGATTCAGTTCCCCACCCCTGGATTAGTCCATTATTTAGAGCATGAGGATAGAACCAAAGTAAAAATCATCCTTTGAACTCTTTTTGTTACATTTATTATTGAGTTGTTTTGATTCTCTAACAGTAACCCAGAAAGACATTTTCAGAATCAATGGTTCCTGATTCATGCCCTCCATTTTCTAGGTCAAATTTCAGCATTTTCTTTTGAAAATATGTCTTTACCTCAGCAAAATAATTAAGGAGTGAGTTGATGTCTCTAGTAAAATCTCTGTCTGAGGAAAGTTTAGTAAGGTCTCCATTCATTTAGAAAAGTAAATATAATTGAATATGACTGAGGTTATTGGTTTTCTTCACAAAAGCAAGCACTTTACTGATTTTTAATGCTTCTTGGAATTCCACAAATTAATGACCTAAAATTCTAAGAAGATTAGATTTTCCTTCTATATAAGAAGTAATAACAAAATGGAAATTGTTGGTCTGAAGTAACCTTTTTGGAATTTGCATTTTTTTTAAAATGAGATTTACCTGAATTAAAGACTCTTATTCATATGTATATTTGTGTTTTCATCCACATTAAATATATCTCAGAACTTAATGTTTTTTCACTTGGACTTATTTTCTCATTTCAGTGACAGCATTTTTAAATTCTTTGACTCCAAAATTCTATGTGGCACTAACAGGGACATCATCTCTAATATCTGGACTAATATTTGTAAGTAGTTTGTATTTTTTTCCATTAATTTTGTGCATTTATTAGTGCAAATTTTGAAAAACAGATGATGGCAAAGTAAATTGAGAATGTATTACAATCTGAAAAAAAGCAGGAGTATAGCGTGCTTATGCTAGTGAACTCTTCTATTCTTCTTTCTCCTCTCTAGGTGGTGCTCTCCAGCTGTAGTAGAAATACTGGTGCTTGTTTAGATGTAACAGATGTTGGGAAGTAACTTTAATGTACTGACCATTGAATTAAAGTGCAAAGCTGGTCTTAAGAAATGGATTACTTTGATTCATTTCTGTGCATTATTAAGGAATCCAGGGTAAAAGCTAAGTGTGAAATATAAGCCTCAAAATGAAATTATTTGGAAGTTTTATCCATAGTAAAACATATTCTAGACAAGCATAAAATATATGTAAAAGGAATGGGTTTTTAATATGCAAAAGAAGGGAAATTTACATCAACTTTCCATGAAAACTTTAAATAAAAACATGAGTCTTATTCAGAGTTAAATCTATTTTGTTCTAATTCTAGGTATGCAAGAAATACAGCTAAATGCTATTCCTAAAACCAATGGGTTTTTAAACATGCAAAAGAGGGGAGAGTCAAGTAAAGTTTCTATGGAACTCTTATTCTACTTGTTATAAATTAGTATTCATTATATAAGACCATGTGTTTAATAATTCCTTGTATTTACATATTTTGAGCTAGGTTATGAAAAAATATAATAACGTATTATATTATACACATTATACATACATATATTATATTATATATAGTAATTACCAGTATAGTAATTAAAAAACAGGAGTCAATATTTTATAATGTAGTTGTTGCAGAAAAAATTATTGGTAGGTCATTGGTGAAGAACAGTTTGTTTTTCCTGACTTTGAAGCAATCATATTTTAACTTTCATATCTCATGAACAATTTTTGCTTGTGAAATATTCTCTGTTTTTGGTTTTTTGGAGGGCAGTTGGGGTTAAGTGACTTGCCCAAGGCCACTCTGCTAGTTAAATGTTAAGTGTCTGAGGCCAGAGTTGAAGTCAGGTCCTCCTGACTCCAGGGCCGGTGCTCTATTCACTGCGCTACCTAGCCGCCCCAATATTCTCTGTTTCAAAGAAGTTTCTTCCTACTTCTTAGGAAGACACTAAACTGGGACCACAGTTAGTGATAATTAATTCCCTGTTGTCTCAGTAGGAATAGAAGTAGAATTAAGCCATTTCAGGTCAAGCATGAAACAGCTGTAGTATGGTAGAAGAAAGGGAGCCAAGCCAAGTTCTAGCTCTATACACAGTCTTGCTGCTGGTAGTTTATCAAGTAATAGAAGAGTTGAGACATATAGACAAATAATTGTGTTACAAGATGTAATAAAAAAAGATCCTGATAAAATGCTTTAAGAAATTTAACTAGGAAAAGATCATTTTGGGCCTGGGAGAAGGAATCCAGAAAGGCTTCATGGGGAGGTGACACCAGAACTGGGCTTTGAAAGAAGAGAAGGATTTTAAACAGGTGAATAAGATGAAAGAATGTATTCCAGGCATGGGGGAAGATAGAAGCAAAGGCCTGAATTAATGTACTGATGCAAAGAAAACACTATGAAGTTGGGGAATAGCTCAGAGTTCTATTTGGTTGGAACATGAATCTGTGGAACAGACTGAAGCTAGATTGTGGAAGACCTTAAATGTTAGGCTAAAAAGTTTGAATTTTTTTTTTCTAAGCACTGGGAAGCCACTGGATATTTTTAGGCAGCAGTGTTTTGGACAGCTGACTTACACATTAGGATGATTATTTTGACAGCTATGTGAAAAAATGAAATGTAGGAGAAAACTGGGAGACCATTTAGAAGATTATTTTAGTATTCTATGTAAAAGATGACTAGGGCTTGAACTTGAATGGTAATCAGATTAATAGAGATGAAGGGATGGATATGGGGATGTTTTAGATGTAGAATTGATAGTACTTGCAAGTATTTGGATGTAAGCGGTGAGCAAGAAAGAATAGTCAAAGATGACACCAAGTTTTCAGTCTGGGATATCAGGATGATGGGAAGTTGTATTTATTTATATGAATTTGTAGTATGCTGGAAAATGATAGAGTTTGTCTGACATTTTTCATAATGCCTACTACAGCAAAAAAAAATTCCTTAAGTTTTGAAAGATTTTGTTTTTTTCAGACATCTATCTACTTCATAACATTTGTGGTTATATCAAAAATTTAAGAAATGGTTGTGATTTTGGTTGTGGGTAGGCCTAATTTTTTAAATAAATGAAAACGTGACATTTAGCAGAAGAGAGTCTTTTCAGTTGCTTGTTTGAAAGAAATATACATAAATGAGAGCCTTTTGTAGTTAAATTTCTGCAGTTAAGATGTGGAAAACTGATAATTTAAAATGTGAATATAGGGAATCTGTGGTAGGATAGCAAAAGAGTTCATAGACTATTGACCTTGGATTTAAGAAGACCTGGCTCTGACATTGATTAGCTGTGTGACCCTGATTAAGGTATTTTAACCTGTGTGTGCCTCAGACAGGATGTATCTTCTAAGTTATAGATCAACTGCCATTTCAGTAGTGAAGGGAGTTCCCACACTTGGAGTACCATATGATAAAAAAAAATCATGGATCCTTCTAACGTTCATATGTATATAGAACCATAGATTTAGAACTGGAAAACACCTGAGAAGGCATCGAGTCCATCTTCCTTTTGTAGTTGAGGACTGAAGCCAAGAAAGTTGTCTTGCCAGAGGTCATGAAGTGGAATTGGGATTTAAATCTAGGAGCTCTGACTTTGAACTTTCTGATACAGAGTGTGTGTGTGTGTGTGTGTGTGTGTGTGTGTGTGTGTGTGTGTGTGTGTGAGTGAGAGAGTGAGATTTTATAAAATTAGTTTGGTCATTTTCAGAATAAAGGGCATTTTAATGTTGGAGTATAAAGCATTGTGATGACTTACATGTAGCTTTTTTCTTTGAAGTTATTTGTTGCTTTTGTTATCCTATAAAAATAGGAAAGTTGCGACTACTGTGTTTTATAAATGTGTTCAATGTGGAACTTTAACTCTTTTGAATTCATACTTTAAAAAAATAATTCAGCTGTTTCAACATTATTTCATTCTTAGTCTTAATCTTGATATACTACTAATAGTGCAATATAGGTGTTAGATTATTTAAAAGTTAAATTTTGAGGGACAAAATAAATACTACTCCTACTTTTATTGTTTTTGAAGTTTTCCTAGATTAAGTATTTTCTGGGTTAATTTGAACTTGTCTAAAACCTGATGTTAACTCTTACAGCAAAGGAGATGTTCCTTTGTATAGTATATTTTATTGGAAGATGCTGTATTTGGTTTTGTTTTTAAAACAAGAACTGGTTTAAAATACTGACTTAAATTGGAACAACTAAAGGCCAATTTGACTTTTTGTGTGCATTGTGACCATATCTGTCTTAAGTACTATTTTCTGTTTGTTACAGATATTTGAATGGTGGTACTTCCGGAAATATGGCACGTCATTTATTGAGCAAGTATCTATAAGCCATTTGCGGCCACTTATTGGAGGGATAGAGAACAATGTTCCAGAGCCAGGTTCTCCTTCTGGTAGCAGGGAAACTGATACCAATAGGCAGAATTTGTCAGGTGACTAATATGTCTAATCTTGCTTTTTTTTTTTTTTTAAAGCAATTGGGGTTAAGTAACTTGCTCAAGGTTACACGGCCAGTTATTTCTGGGTGTGGTGCTAAGTATCTGAGCCCAGATTTGATCCCTAGGTCATCCCGACTCTGGGGCCTGTGCTCTTACTCACTGAGCCACCTGGCTGCCCCTAATCTCACTTTTTTTAAAGTACTAAATAGGCAAGTGTCTTTTTTTCTCACTTTCTTTAGTTTTTATCCTTTTAGTTAAATTTTATTTTATTTTTTAATAAAGATCAGTCTTCTCTCCCTCCCACTTGCCTTTTTCCCACCTTGAGGAAGCAAGTAAAACAAAACCCCTGTTACAAGTATGTATAGTTAAGTAGAACAAAATTTCTGATTGGTCATGTTTGAACAAAATGTCTCAATCTGCACTGAGTTGCTCACCTCTCTGTCAGGAGGTGGGCAGCATATTTCATCATGAGGCCTCAGGATTTGTGGTTGGTCAGTGTGTTGATCACAGCTCCCAAGATTTCTTTTTACACACACACACACACACACACACACACCCACTCACACATACGTATATACATATATTTGTATTTATACGTATGCACACATATTAACATATATGTATGTGTGTATATGTATATATTCACACAAACATATGTATATGTGTGTATAGTTTTGCTTATTTTAATCTGCTAACATCCTTTTTACCCTCCTTTGCCAAGCTCTTCTTTCCCCCCATTGCAAATATAAGAAAACCAAAGCCCATTATGCATACGTGTATAGTCAAAACAAATTTCCACATTGATCACATCCTGGAAAATATTGTCTCATTCTGCACTCATTCTACACTCTTTCAAGAAGTGGGTAGCATTTGTCATCATTAGTCCTATGGAATCCCAGTTGATAATTAATGAGGTTAGTGATTAGAGTTGAGCACAATAGTATTTCATCACATTTATATACCATAACTTGTTCATTCTCCAGTGGACAAGGACCCTCTCTCATTCCTTGTCACATCAAAAAGAACTATAATACATTTTTGTACATCCTTAGAATTGGTTTTGCTTAGGACTAATCCCTCCCTAAGTCTACCTTCCCTCTGATTTCTGCTCCCTCTTCTCCCTCTTCTCTTTGATTTCACCTCTGAGTGAAAGGTGTTTCTGTACCCAGCTGTGTGGATTCTTTCTCCTTTTGTTCACTTCAGATGAGAGTGAGGCTCCAGTGTCTACTTTGTTTCTGTCCCCTCTGCATGTTTGTATAGATATCTCTTTGGGGTTATGTGGTGTTCCAGGCGGACTAGCACCTCTGGTGTGAGGGCTGCTCATCCACCTTTGGTATCCACCTGCAGTTCCAAGAAGCTGTAGCATACTCAGTGCCCACTCCCCAATCCTTCTCAGCTGACAGGCTAAACCAGGCTGAAAGTTACCTATGGGCCTCCAACCTGTTGGTGAGTTAGGGCGGTATCTACCCAAGCAGGAGAAAACTTCCCTCCTGTGGAATGGGTGGATGAGAACAGTTTGTACCAGGGGCCATGAAGGTGGCGGAAGCAGGCACTATGGAGAGCTTAGAGCCTGGTCAGGCATTGAAGATGCCAAGGGCATCCACTGTATCCCAGTCCATTGCCAATCACCTTGACTTTTGTCTTGCCGCTGGGCTTTGATGACTTTAGAAGAGAGAGTGAGACTGATGACGGTGTGTGCAACCCTGTCTCACTAAATCCAAGTAATGCACATGTCAAGTCATCACCTGTGATATCATTGATCCTCTTTGAAAATGAAGGACAAACAACAACTTCTGCACTCCAATTATGTGAGATAATTTTCTCTCCCCCGCCCCCACCCCAGGATACACCCTTCTTCTCTTTTCTCTCTTAGGATCATCAGGACATACCAGAATCACTCCTAGGCCTTGCCTCATTGAATTTCCTGAAGGGGAAACATGTATCATCTCCCCATGCTTAAATGTTAGCAGTTTATCCTTGTTTAGTCCTTTATCGTTGTTCATTCATGTTTACCTTTTTATGTTTTGTTTCACTTCTGTGTTTGTACTTCAGAGTTTCTCTGCAGCTCTAGTCTTTTATTCAGTAATGTTTGGAAGTCCTCAGTTTCATTAAAGGCCCATTTTTTCCCCTGTAGCATTATATTCAGTTTTGATGGGTAAGTTATTCTTGACTATAAGCTCATATACTTTGCCTTCTGGAATATTGCATTCTCTCTGCTCTCTGCTCCTTTATAGAGGTGACTGCTAAATTGTGTGTGGTCCTGATTTGGGCTCCTATGTACTTGAATTCTTACTTTCTGATTGCTTGCAGTGTGTTTTTTTTCTTTTACCTGGAAGCTCTGAATTTCAGTTATGATGTACTTGAGAGTTTTCTTTTTATGGTTTCTTTTTTTCAGGAGGTGACTGGTGGATTCTTTCTGTTTTCATTTTACCCTCTGGTTCTAAGATATATGGACAATTTTCTTTCATAGCTTCTTGAAAGATGCTGTTTGGGTTCTTTTTTGGTTATCACATTCAAAGTCCAGTGATTCTTCATTTTTTTCTCCTGGATCTGTTTTCCAAGTCATTTATTTTTGATATGAAATATCTTAGGTTTTTTTTTCCATTTTTTCAACTTTTTTTGTTTTAATATTTCCTATTGGCTCATGGTGTCATTGGCTTTATTTGGTTCATTCTAATTTTCAGGGAGTTTGTTGCTTGGGCAAGGTTTTGTACTTTTTCTGCCAAGTTGTTAATCCTTCTATTTCTTTCTCCCATAACTCTCATTTCTTTTCTAGTTTTTTCTTCAGTCACTCTTCATTTTATTTATAAAAACATTTTAAACTAACGTTTAAACTCTCAATTCATGGAATTTTAGTTGAGTTTGTGCCTAAGCTATATTTTTTTCTGAGGCATGCTTATAGGTGTTTTGAAGTCATTCTCTTCTGTGCTTATGTCTTGGACATCCTGTCACCATAATAGTTCATTATGGTAAGGTTTTTATTTACCCATTCTTCCAGCCTCTGTCCTGACTTTGGCTGAGATTCTAGGGCTGGGCTCTGTGGCACTCCTGGAGGGAAGATCTAGGTTGTTCCTGTTGTTACTTTCTTAGGGAGTGTTGTGTTATCCTAGGATATCAGGGACACATTTAGCACCTTTTCCCTAAGTGGTCTAATCAGGGCCAAGTGTGATGGCTGCCCCCTGGCCTGAGTCTGTGTAGGAGTAGGTGTTGCTGGACTTGGCCTCCCTCTGCCAGCTGGAAAGCTCCGTTGACTCAGAGAGACTGAATGGTAAGCTCCCCTTTGGTTTGGAATTCCCTCCTTGGTTATTCTTCTGCAGGCTGGGCTTTATGGAGGTGAGACCCTGCTTTGCTCCTGAGGTCTGAGCCATAACTGTTGCTACTGACTTGAACTTCTTTTTTTCTCCATGCACTGCCCATTTATTCTGTCACTAGATATAGATGATTTGGGGATTATTGGTTTTACTGCTTTCTTTCTATTCCACAAAGATAATTTAATTCTATTGTAATAATGCTCCAAAAGACTTGTGACTTAATTGTTATGGGTACTCTTCCCATTAGTGTAGACCCCAATTTCCCCAGTCACACGTTAGTGGACGTTTTCTGAGTTGCCATATCTAAGGAATTCATACCCATTGGTCAGTCTTATGGCAATGAGCTTTTCTGAACTTAGATTGGACTTTAAACAACAGGCCATCATCTATACTTGAAATATTTCTAGCTGGGTCAGTCCTGTAAGAACTTGAACACTACTGGCATAGCCTTTTAGAACTCAGGGATGCCACTATACCACAATTAAGCACCAGAATAGAACCTTTTTTTTTCTGTTGTTTCTGGCATGTTTGACTCTTTGTGACCCCATTTTCTTGATCAAGATACTGGAGTGGTTTCTCATTTCCTTCTTCAACTCATTTTATAAATGAGGAACTGAGGCAAACAGGATTAAGTGACTTCCCCAAGGTCACACAGCTAATAAATGTCTGGGGCCAGATTTGAACTCATGAAGATGAGTCTTCCTGATTCCAAGCCCAATGCTCTAACCACTGGGTCACCTAGTTTCTCAAGCAGAATATTAGTGGAAGATTTAAAAAAATTAGCAAACTATTTTGAAAGATTGTTAATTTTGACCCATCTTGCTTAAAAAAAATCAACTGCTCGAGTCAGATAATTTGGTTTAAAACAACAATAACAAATATAAAATGGAAATCAAGGCAAATAGTCTTTCAGAAGTACAGGAAGGGATGGTAGCAATTTCATATCTTAGAGGCTGAACATTCCATGGATATTCAGAAAGAGGGAAGAAAAATTATTGCCTAATGCAGTTGGGTAGTAGAACCTATATTTTTTGCCATTTGTCCACAAAGAAAACATGAATTATTTTCACAATAACTATAATTACTATGGAAACTTTTCTATGCCATGTCCCAGCTAATATTTATGATAGTAATCTTCCTAAAGTAACATACTTAATGTTATTCCATAATTTGAAAACTTTAAATGGTTTTCATTGCCTACTCAATAACGTCTAAACCTCTGGAATAAGAAACATTTAGAAAGGGATCCCTGTATGAACTTAGACCACAAATTAACATATCTGTGTTTTATTGCATTATTTATTTTCTTAAACATTTCCCAATTATATTTTAACCTGATTCTAGCACTAGTAAGTTTTGCAGGCTGTTTGAGAGTTTGCAGGTGGTCTGATAAATTGCTTAACCTGCTATTCAAGGCTATTCCAGAGCTGACCTGACTTTCCAGCCTAACTTCTTGTTGATTATTATTTGTTTCTAGCCATATTGGTTTATTTCAGCACATGCCCTACATTTTCCCTTTCTTTGCCTTTGTTCATAAATATCTACCCCCTTCAAGTTCTTACTCAGCCTTCAAGGTTCAACTGAAATAATACTCCCTCCTTTGAACTTTTTCCTGTTTTCTGCTAATAAGAAGTTAGCTCTCCTTCGCTGAACTTCTTGAATATTTTACTTGTTGCTTCATAGTTTAGGTATCTGTTTTCTTGTCTTATCTCTTCTATGAGAGTGTAAGGTCTTTAAAAAAAGGGACCAAATTTTAATCATCTTTGTTTTCTCCACAGCACCCAGCACAGTAGAAAGTACTTAGGAAATATATGGTGAATGAATGAATTAATGGTCTCCCTTGTGTCCAAGTATTATTTCTTTCATTGTCATATATAGTTCTTCTTTAAGAAATATTTCACTATGTTTTTGTTTTACTTTTCTAGAATGCAAGGTATGGCGAAACCCTTTAAATCTTTTCAGAGGAGCTGAATATAGAAGGTATTTTAATTTAATTTTAAGCAAATTAGTAGTAATGATGTTTATTTCTTGTTGGAAAATTCTATGGAAACGTCACATATTTTGTGAATATTAAAGCTACCATTCTTCTGTGAAATAGGTTAGCAGTTGTACCCCATTTACGGGTGGGAAAAACTAGAGTATTTTGAGGCAGTGTGATTTGCCTAAAGTTTAGCATTATTATTACTGTTTCCTTCAGTTGAGTTAACATTTTTTAAGTACCTGCTATGTACAAAGTCCTGTGTTAGGAACCAAGAGTACAGAGACAAAAGTCCTACCCTTGAGGGGCTTATATTCTGCACAAATCCAATAAACATTTTTACTTCAATAATTCAGTAATAATTCCTTCAAAACAAATATTTCTTGATATACAATTTAAGAAATAGATATTTTGACTCTCAGTATTTACAGAAAGTGATCAGAAGTAATCAGAATAAAAGAACATTTTATGGGTCAGCATATTTCCCAATAAAACACTGAACTTCAGAATGGAGCCGGGGAGGAGTTTGCTCAGGTATTTCACTTTGAATATAAATTTTTTATTATAGGACTCCACTTGGTCTTAATTTAGTATGCTTTTCCTGGTTTTTGGTGTATATGTGCATGCGTGTGTTTTTACGTATACTACTTTGACTACTTCTTTCCTAATAATACTGGACATTTTTACACTACATAGAAAATATCTATTTTTAGTTTGCTATCTGGCTATATTACTCTTTAGTTTTGGTCAGTATTGTATTTTATTTTACCATTTCAAGATGGAGAACTGCCATCGTTCACTTTGAGACAAATTGAAATATTTTCTTAGGCAGTGATAACAACACTTTCATAAATCTCTTGAAAACTTGGGGAATAGTTCTTTGAGGTGTTTTTCGTTTTCTTAAGAGCTTTGATAAGGGAAGAAAGACCTAAGTTAGTTGTGATTGGTGTCAGTAGTCAATAAACACTTATTAAGGGAGGGATGGAGCCAAGATGGCGGTATAGAAGCAGGAAAACTCCGTATGCCCCCTCCATAACCACATCAAATACCTATAAAAAATGACTCTAAACAAACTCTAAAAAAAACTCTAAACAAATCCGGCAGGCCAACAGGAAGGGTCCATCCCAGCATGCTGGGAACAGAGCCCAGCCCCTAGTAAGTCCACTGTTTTAACCTCAGGGCAGCCACGACCAGCTCCAGCTGGACGGACTTCGGGAGAGTGGATCACCAGCAACTGTGGTGGTTTCCAGAATTATCAACCCATAAATGCCAAAGACAAGTGAGAGTTTAGTGTGGACTTTGTGGGAACAGGGGGTCCGAGAACGCGGCCTGGCCTCTGCCCCAGGAGGGAGAAGAGGCTGAGGTGCAGCGGCCACTGCTGTGTGGCTGCTTCAGAACTCCTGGCCTGCAGATTGTAGGGAGACCAAGTGTCAAGTCTGAGGGGTAATTGCCCTTGCTTTAACCTGCTTGGATCTGGACTGTGGTCCAGGTTGAAGGTCCTGGGGTATGTGACCAGTGTGCCAGAGTTTGTGGGGGCTTCAGAGACAGCACCCTCCTAGCTCCAGCAGCTGCAAAAACCCCAGTGATTTGGGACAAAGCTCTCCTCTCTGGAAGCAGAGTTCTACTGTGGCAAAAAGCTCAAAAGTCAAGTATTTGAGTGGCAACATGAGCAAGCAAAGGAAGCAGAGCAAGCACAGCAATCCAACTTTAGATTCCTATTTTGAGGACAAAAAGGATCAAAGCATGGAACGGAAGGAAGACAACAAAGTCAGAACTCCTGCACCAAAAGCTTCCAAGAAAAATATGAACTGAGTACAGGCCAGAGAGGAGCTTAAGAAGGATTTTGAAAACCAAATAAGAAAAGTGGAGGAAAAATTGGGAAGAGAAATGAGAATGATGCAAGAAAATCATGAAAAGAGAGTCAACAACCTGACTGAAGAAAATAATACCTTAAAAAATAGACTAACTCAATTGGCAAAAGAGGCTCAAAAAGCCAATGAGAAGAAGAATGCCTTAAAAAGCTGAATTTGCCAGATGGAAAAAGAATCTCAAAAGCTTAATGAAAAGAATAATTCCTTCAGAATTAGATTGGAGCAAATGGAAGCTAGTGACTTTATAAGAAATCAAGATACTATTAAACAGATCCAAACAAATGAAGAAATAGAAGGCAATGTGAAATATCTCATTGGAAAAAGCCACTGATCTGGAAAATAGATCCAGGAGAGAGAGTTTAAAAATTATTGGACTACCTGAAAGCCATGGTCAAAAAAACAACCTAGAAATCATCCTTCAAGAAATTCTCAAGGAAAATTTCCCTGATATTTTAGAGCCAGAGGGCAAAGTAGAGGTTGAAATAATCTACCAATCACCTCCTGAAAAAGATTCCCAAAAGAAAACTCCCAGGAATATCATAGCCAGGTTCCGGCATTCCCAGATCAAGGAGAAAATATTACAAACAGCCAAGAAGAAACAATTTGAATATTGTGGAAATACAATCAGGATAACACAGGATCTAGCAGCTTCTACATTGAGGGATCGAATATGGTATTCCAGAGGTCAAAGGAGCTGGGATTAAAACCAGGAATCACCTACCCAGCAAGACTGAGTTATCATGTTTCAGGGGAAAATATGGTCATTCAGTGAAATAGAGAACTTTCAAGCATTCTTGATGAAAAAATCAGAGCTGAATAGAAAATTTGACATTCAGATACAAGAAGCAAGAGAAGCATGAGAAGGTAAACAGGGAAAAGAAATCATGAACTTATCAAAGTCGAACTATTTATATTCCTACATGGAAAAATGATAATTATAACTTATGAAGCTTTTCTCAGTATGAAAATAGTTGAAGGGAATATAAATGTGTATATATATATATGTATATGTACACACATATATATGTCTATATAGGAGAGTATATGGGCATATGAATACATATGTGAGTGTGTATATATATGTGTACAGGACAGAGGGCACAAGACCAATTGAATAGGAAGGGATGATATTCAAAGGGTGAAATTGAGAAATGAGAGAGGAATATAATGAGAGGAGGTGGGGAGAGACAGAATGGGGTGAATTGTCTCATATAGAAGAGGCAAGGGAAAGCTGTAGCAATGGAAGGAAGGAGCAGGAAGGCAAAAGGGAATGAGTCAGCCTTACTCTCATTGAATTTGTCTTAGGGAGGGAATGACATACACACTAAATAGGGTATCTCGCCCTACGGGAGAGTAGGGGGGAGGGGGATGACGGGGGGGGTGATGAAGGGGGGGGTGGGTTGTGGGGGGCGGGAGGTTGGAAGCACACACTTTGAAGAGGAACAGGGTCAGAGTGGAGAGTGGAACAAGTGGGGGTTGGGATGGTACGGAGGGAAGGATAGTCGGTCTTTCACGATGTATCCACTGTGGAAATGTTTTGTGTAGTTACACATGTACAACCTATATTGAATTGCTTATCTTCCCAGTAAGGGTGGGTGATGAGGGAGGAAGGGAAAGAGTCTGGAATTCAAAGTTTTAAAATAAAATGTTTAAAAAATATATTATTATTGTATATTTTTTAAATGCAACTGGGAAATAAGATATACAGGCACTGGGATATAGAGATCCATCTTGCCCTACTGGGAAGTTGGAAGGGGAATGAGGGAGGATATAGGAGAGAGCAGATTGGGGGAAGGGGTATACAGTGGAACCACTGTTTTGGGGTGGTGGGTAGGGGAAAGACGGGGAGAAAATTTGTAACTCAAAATCATGTGGAAATGAATGATGTAAACTAAAAATAAAACTTAATTAAAAAATAAAAATAAATACTTATTAAGAGCCTATAATGTGATAGGCACTGTGGTAAAATAGTAATTCAGACTTCTATAGTACTTTAAAATTTACAAAAATACTTTCCTTAGAACAGCCTTTTGACTTAGGTAGTATAGATGTTATTTATTCTCATTTTATAGATAGGCTCAGAGAGCTTATACAACTTTGCTAGGATGACATAGTGAGTGTCAGAGCTGGTATTCAAACATGGAGCTTCTGACATCATGTCCAGCATTTTTTTTTTCCACTCTGCCCTTCTGCCTCTGTGTCTAATTTAATTTTTCTCTTTTAGTAAATCAATAAATTACTTTAGCAAATAATACATACAAAATAGTAATGCTTTCTGAAAGTAAAATTGACTGTGGAACATTTTAGCATTTAAAAGAGTGTCTGTTGAAGTTGGCAGGTTGTCTTTTATACTCAGTTTGAATATTCTGTTTTGGTGAAGGTATACATGGGTGACGGGTAAGGAACCACTTACATACTACGATATGAACTTGTCAGCTCAGGATCATCAGACCTTTTTCACTTGTGATACTGATTCTCTGCGTCCTTCAGATACAGGTACCCTTTTTTGTCCTTCATAATATTAAGGGAAGTGGTGATTATGGAAGTTATTTAAAGATTTCTGTAGCTCTCTCTTCACAGTTATTCATTATGATGTACTTATGTAGCTAAAAGTTAAAAAAAATTTTTTGTATAAGAAGCTTAGATTGAGTTGAAATTTTCATTGAAATTGGGAACTGATTTGACATTCCTATTAGTTTCCCTGAAATAAACTTTGTGAAGTTGTTTTTTATTATCTAAAGGAACTCAAGCTTCAGATGGACTATGTAACTTAATCATACATAGACTGCACAGTAGTTTAGACTAGAAAATGATTATCTAAAAAAATGCATAATAGGGTAGGAGGGAGGAAAATGGGGAAAGAGATTTGTTCTGTACTTTGCCTAGTAAGTAAATTAGGGATGCAAAGTACTAGAAAAGATAAGTAGTTCTCACTGAAGGGATAAAAAACATACATACTTTAAAAAGTAATAATAATAG
The DNA here is from genome assembly GCF_028583685.1 of Petaurus breviceps papuanus. Classification (NCBI taxonomy): domain Eukaryota; kingdom Metazoa; phylum Chordata; class Mammalia; order Diprotodontia; family Petauridae; genus Petaurus; species Petaurus breviceps. The sequence goes on from NW_027185798.1 coordinate 43,686,811, forward strand.
TTATCATTTATGTATCATCTACTATGTGCCAGGTATTGTGCTAAGTGCTTTACAAGTATTATTTGATTCTTAGAAGAACACTGGGAGGTAGGTGTTATTATTATCTTCATTTTACAGTTAAGAAAACTAAGGCAGCAGAAGTTAAGAGATTCGTTCAGAGTCACACAACTGGTAAATGTCTGAGGATGGATTTGAATCAGAACTTCCTGACTCCAGGATTATTGCTTTATTGTGCCAGCCTAGCTGCCCTAAAATGAAGCTCTTCAGAAAACAAGCAAAATCATACAGACTAAAGATACAGACAGTGTGTCTTCATTGAAATGATATATATCATAAAACATTTCTTCTGGGCTGAATGTATATGAACCCAAGGTAATCAGTGTATATAGTTAGTGGAAACTGTAAATAAAAACACAAGGTAGAGGAAATACATTAAAGGTATATAACTTCTAGCAGTGTGACATAATAGATTCAACATTCAACAGGCATTCACAAAGATATTACACTGTGACTAAACTGGATTTATGCTGAGAATACAGGACTGGTTCAGTATTAAGAAAACTATAAACATAGTTGACTATATTAATAGCAAGAACAATAAAAATAATATAAGAATATATTGATAGATGCAGAAAAAGCTTTCAAGAAGCTACAATATCTATTCCTATTAAAAACATTGAAAAGTATAGGAAAAAATTAATTTTTTCTCAATGTAAGTAGTATCTATCTAAAACCAAGAGCCAGGATTATCTGTAATAGGGATAAACTAGAAGCCTTTTCAATAAAATCACAGATAAAGCAAGGATACCCATTATTACCACTACTATTTGATATAGTACTAGAAATTCTAGCGATAATGATGACAAGAAAAAGAAATTGAGAGAATAATCAGAGGTGAAGAGGAAACAAAATGTTCTTTTTGCAGGTGATATGATAGTTGAACTTAGAGAACCTTAGCATTAACTAAAAAGTCAGTTGAAACAATTAACTTCAACAGAGATGTAGAATGTAAAATAAATCTATACAGATCATCAGTATTTCTGTATATTTTTACCAAAATCCAGCAGGAAGAGGCAGGAAGAGAAGCTCCATTTAGAATAATTGCAGACAATATGGAAACTATACAGACACAATTACAAAACACTCTGCACCAAACACAAATATAAATAATTGGAGAAATATTAATTGCTCATGGGTAGGCCAGTATGTTAAAAAATAACATTCTCTAAATGATTTTACTTAACCAGTACCATACAAAACTACCAAAGGATCACTTTATAGATATAGAAAAAAATAATAAAATTTATCTGGAAGAATGAAAAGTCAAGAATATCAAGGGAATTAATGAAAAAAATGGGAAGGAAGGGGCCTAGCCCAATCTCTAACTATACTACAAAGTAGTAATTGTCAGAAACATGTGATAACAGGTCAAGAAATAGGTTGATCAGTAGAACAGATTAGGTACACAAAATATAGAATCAAAAGGGCACAACAGATTGGTGTTTGATAAACCCAAGGATAAAGTCCAGCTATTGGGATAAGACAACTCATTATTTGACAAAAACTCTTGGGAGCTCTGGAAAACAATCTGGAAGAAGCTAGATATAGTTCAACATCTCACACCATATAGGTTTCAAATGGGTACATGATTTAGGCTTAAAAGGTAACATAAATAAATCAGAGAATTGAGGAAGAAATTAGCTCTGCTCAGATCTGTGGATAAAGGAAGAGTTAATGGACAAATGAGATAGAAAAGGATCATAAAAGGTAAATTTTAATTACATAAAATGAAAAAGATTTTGCACAGACAAAATCAGTGTAGTGAATATTGGAAGAGAAGCAGGCAAACAAGAAAAAGCTTTACAGCAAATTTTTCTGATAAAGGATTCATTTCTAAGATACAAAAGGAATAAATTGATAAATGGTTAAAGGATATGAATAGGTAGTCCCTGAGGGAACAAATCCAGGCTATCAATAATCATATAAAAAATGCTCTAGATCACTAATAATCAGAGAAATGCAGGTTGAAACATTTCTGAAGTTTCACCTCACACCCATCAGATTGGCAAAATTGACAAAAAATAGAAAATGACAAATGTTGGAAGGGTTGTTTGTGGAAACAGGTACATTAATATACTGCTGGTAAGCAATTTGGAATTATTCCTTCAAAGTTGTTAAATTGTGTATACCAGGGGTGGGGAACCTGTGGCTTCAAGGTCAAGCATGACTTTAGGTCCTTAAGTGTAGCCCTTTGACTGAATCCAAACTTTACAGAACAAATCCTTTTATTAAGGGGATACATTGTATACCTTTGACCCAGCAATACCACAATTATGTATCTCAAAGAGATCAAGGAAAGGAAAAGGACCCAAATATACAAAAATATTTATAGCAGTTCTTTTTGTGGTTTCAAACAACTGGAAAATTGAGGGGATGCCCACCACTTGGAGAGTGGCTAAATAATTTATATAACTATGATGGAATATTGTTGTGTTGTAAGAAATGGTGAAGGGGATAGTTTCAAAGAAATCTGGGAAGACTTTAATGAAATGATGCAAAGTGAAGTGAGCAGAGCCAGAAGAACACTTTACATAATAACAATGTTATAAAGACTTTTGTTATAAATGTTATAAAGCTTTGAAGGACTTAGGATTTCTGATCAGTTAATCAGTAAACATTATTAAATGCCTACTATGTGCCAGGCACTGTGTTAAGCAACAAAATGAAAGAAGCAAAAGACAGTCCTTGCCTTTAAGGAGCTTATAATTTAATGGAGGAGACAACATGCAAGCTATGTACAGGATAAACAGGAAATAATTAACAGAAGGAAACCACTAGAATTAAGAGGGATTGGGGAAGGTGGGATTTTAGCTGATACTTAAAGGGAGATCCATAGTTGAAGTGAAGGAGGGAGAGCATTCTAGGCATGGGAGATAGCCAGAGAAAAATGCCTAGAGCAGAAAGATAGAATGTCTTCTTGTTGAAACAGCCAGGAGGCCAATGTCACTGGATTAAAGAATACATGTTGGGGAGTAAGGTGTAAGAAGACTGGAAAGGTAGTAAAGGGCTAGGTTATGAAGGGCTTTGAATGCCAGCAGAACATTTTGTATTTGCTCCTGGAGGCAATAGGGAGCCACTGGAGTTTATTGAGTATGTAGGGAGGTGATATGATCAGACCTGAGTTTTAGAAAATCTTGAATGAAGTAGGATGGATTGGAATTGGATTAGGATCATACTTGAGGCAGGCAGATCCACCAGCAGGCTATTACAATGCAAATTATATACAAAGTAATTTCTCGAAGAAGAAACTGACAACTGAGGGAATTTGGATATTTATCCTTTTGAAGGTGGTACTTTAGCTGAACTTTGAATGAAATTTGGGATTTTTAGAGGCAGAGGTAAGCAAACAGTGTATTCTAGAGAGGGACAGTCGATGCAGAGACATTGAGGTGGGAGATGGAGTTTTGTATGTGGTGAATAAAAATAGACAATCCAACTGAATTTTATTTTATTTTATTTTTTTGCTTTTTTGGAGAGGGGAAAGTAGGGCAATTGGGGTTAAGTGACTTGCCCAAGGTCACACGGCTAGTTTTGTGTTAAGTATATGAGGTTGGATTTGAACTCAGGTCCTCCTGACTCCAGGGCCAGTGCTCTATTCACTGTGCCACCTAGCCGACCCTCCAACTAAATTTTAAAAGACTTTAAAAGTCAAATAAAGGAGTTTATATTTTATCCTAGAGTTATAAAGGACTCACTGGAGCTCACAGAGTCAAGGAGTGACATGGTCAGAGTTATGCTTTAGATTTGCTTATCAATTTGGCTGCTGCATGAAGAATGGTTTGGAGAGGAGAGAGACTAGATACAGGGAGACTACTATCTAAAAAGTACTACTATCTAAACAGCCTTCTAAAAGGCTACTGAAGTAGTAGAGGTGAAAAGTGATAAGGGTCTTTATTAGGATGGTGGCAATGTGAGTGGAGAAAAGGGGTTAAATTCAAGATATATTTTGGACGTAGAATTGAAAAGATTTGACAACTGATTAGATATGTGAAGTGAAGGAGAGAAGAGAGAGAAGAGTTGAGGAAACTCTGAAGTTTTGAATCTGGGTGACTGGAAGGGTGGTAGTGCTCTGGGCATGAATAGAAAAATTAGGAAAAAAGAATCGTTGGCGGGGAAAGATGATTATTTTAGATGTCAGAGAATTAACAGAAGCATCAGAAAAATAGGTGCCACTTAATATGTTTTCCTGTAACAGCTGTACCTTTACCCCTCTCAAGATCATAGCCACAGCCCCACCTTCAAATTTATATCAGTTAATTTAGCTTCCTACTCTTCTGAAATTGTTGAAGTGATCCAGCAGGAAAGCTCCCAAATTTCTTCTTCTCTTCCTCAAAACATGTTAGCATCATCATAAATTCTTCATTCTGTCTTAGCTAAAGTTAACCCGACTCCTTTTTAAATTTAATCCATCTACCTGCACCCATCTGCCCTTGATTTTATCACACTTCTTTCAGAATTTCATTCCAGCATTCATCTCATTTTTGTCATGCATCTTCAGTCTCTTCCTCTTTTTCATTGTTTGTTTCCTATTTGCCTATGTTTAGGTCTTCCCAATTCCTTAGGGAGAAAAAAAAAGGGGTTTTTTTGTGTTCTATCATATCTAGTGACTTCCCTATCTTATTCTTTTCCCTTATTAGCCAAACTTCTTAAACATCTATGCCTAGGGCACCAGTTCTTGTTGAACTATATTAGTTTCCTGGGTTTTCACTTCCTTCTCAGAAGGAATCCAGGGGGACTATGTCTCTGACCTCAGGGTTTCCACCTCTTATCATTTTCTTAATTTTCGTATATCCCTAAACTAGGTTCAGTGTGAAACACTGAAGCTAGACCTTCCTGGTGCCTTAGCATAGTTCAGGGGTTCAGCAAGTTGGCACACCTGATTCCTAATTACATTTACCCCTGCCTTCTGTTTCTACACATTCAGCATTCAATTTCCAATGATGGTGGTTTTCCAGGGAAGGTATTAGCAAAAACTACAAGACTAAGAATCTTGGTTTTAGTAGGCATAGAGAATGACTCTTTCAGTGACCTGTACAGAGTGTGTAAGGTTTGTATTTTTGTCTCTATTAAATAACTGTTACTTAAGTTCAAAATACAGTCTGATTGTCTTCCTAAAAGGTAAGGCAAAGAGGCTTAATGAACACTTCCTGATTCTTAAAGTTATCAAGGCAGATGAAGTCTTCCTTAAAACAAGAGTTTCAAGAAAATCAAGGATCTGCAGTGCCAGAAGATAATCTTGACCCATGTCTGCTTGGAGTTTGAAGAATATTATTCAGAAGAAAACAAAGATCCCTGAATATTTGGAACCAAGAAATGAATATGAGGTTATTTCTGAAGGAGTAAGAACTCAGCACTCTTTAAAATTTTTTTCCCAATTACATGCAAAAATAATTTTAAACATTCTCCTTTTAAAATTTTGAGTTCCAAATTATCTCTCCCCACCGCCCTTCCCAAGACAGTAAGCAATTTGATATAGGTTATACATGTGCAGTCATGTAAAACATATTTCCATATTATCACAACATTATTCCATGTTGTGAAAGAAAATACAGACAAAAAAAACCACCAGAGAAAAATAAAGAAAGTAAAAAATAGTATGCTTTGATCTGCATTCATTCTCCTACCAATTCTTTCTCTGGAGCTGGATAGCATTTTTCATCATAAGTCCTTAGGAATTTTCTTAGATCTTTGTATTGCTAAGAATAGCTAAACCATTTGTAGCTGACCATCATTCTGTATTGCTGTTACTGTATACAATATTTTTCTGGTTCTGTTCACTTCACTTTGCATCAGTTTAGTCTTTCCAAGTTTTTCTAAAATCATCCTGCTTGTCTTTTCTCATAGCATAGTAATATTCCATTACAATCATATACCAAAACTTGGAGAACTCTATTCTTTTTTTTCTCTTTTTTTTTTTTTAGCATTTTTATTTAAAGTTTTGAGTTCCAAATTCTATCCCTTTTCCCTCTCTTTATTCCTCCCTCCCTCAGACAGAAAGCAATCAGTTACACATGTGCAATTATGTAAAACATTTCCATATTAGTCATTTTGTACAAGAAGACTCGAATAAAAGAAAAAAAGAAAAAATGAAAAATAGCATGCTTCAGTCTGTATTCAAACAATATCAGTTCTTTCTCTGGAGACAGTATACTTCATCATTAGTCCTTTGAGAGTGTCTTGGATCATTGTATTGTTGACAATAGCTAAGTCATTCACAATTCATCAAACAATATTCCTATTATTGTGTACAACATTCTCCTGGTTCTGTTCACTTCACTATGCATCAGTTCATGTAAGTCTTTCCAGGTTTTTCTGAAATCATCCTGCTTGTCATTTCTTAGAACACAATAATATTCCATTACAATCATATGTCACAGCTTATTGATCCATTTCCCAATTGATGGACATCCCTTTGATTTCCATTTCTTAGCCACCACAAAAAGAACTGTTGTAAATATTTCCAATAGAGAAGGAAAGGAAAATTGGGCATAACTAATGTGTATCCTAGATTTGGGGAGAACACATTTCAGTGGGTTAAGAGAAAGGATAGTTAGGGTCCTGTGGACTAAAATTCTAAAATGAAAGTCTGCCCAAGAGGGATAGGAAACTCTTAAGTGTAAAATTCTGAGGACATTAAGAAAAACAATTCAAATGAGGAGAAATGAGAGTTGTCTAAAGAGGTCAATATGGATGCACGTGGACCTCACTATCCAACTTGGGTTTTTTAAAAGACATGTGCAGAAGATGAAGGCAAGGATGAATAATAGAAGATGAATACACAGCATGGCATCTTCCTGTAAGAACAGTGTTAGTAGGGGCGGCCAGGTAGCACAGCGAGTAAGAGCACCGGCTCCAGTGTTTGGATGACCTGGAGATCGAATCCCGGGCTCAGACACTTAGCACCCACCCAGAAACACCTGGCCATGTAACCTTGAGCAAGTTACTTAACCCCAATTGCTTAGGAATAGCTAGATGGCTCAGCGAGTAAGAGCACCGGCTCCAGTGTCAGGATGACCTGGATCAAATCTGGGCTCAGATACTCAGCACCACACCCAGAAATAACTGGCCATGTAACCTTGAGCAAGTTACTTAACCCTGATTGCTTTAAAAAAAAAAAAAGAACAGTGTTAGTAGTATTAGAGCAAAGCATAGCAGAATTTATGCTGGGGCAAAGAAAAGGCTCAAAGAAGAGACAGAACTGCTATTTACAAGAAGGCAGGATGATGACATCTAATGACAGAAAGAAAGTGGATTTTACCAATTCTTATTTTGCTTGTTTTTTCTTCCAGAAAGAATCATCTTTGTACTGAAAAGGACAGAACAAAAAATTCAGATTAGGAGGTTGATACCCAGCAGAAATAAGGAGTTAGGGAACATATAGCTGCTGTTGATGAGTTCAGGTCACCTGGCTCAGATGAATCATGTGCTAAGGTAGTGAAAAAACTGGCAGATGTGGTTGTTAAGTCCTTGTCAGTGAGCTTTGAAAAATTGTCCAAATTTGAAGAGAAAATACAAGGTTGGAGAAGGCAAATGTTCAGATTTTTTTTTAAGGGAAGAAAATGGAGCTTCCAAATTATAAGCCAATGAACTTGACTCCAATTCTGGGCAAAATTCTAGAACAAATTATCTAAACATGGTTAGTGAATATCTAATAAAGGAACTAGTGCTCATAAGAGTCAGCATAACTTCATCAAGAATAGGTTATCTATCTTAGGCTAACCTTATTTCCCTTTTGGAAAGAATTTTTAAACTGGATCAAGGGAATTCAGGAAAAATAATTTATCTAGATTTTAGCAAAGCATTTGATAAACTCTCTTCCTATTCTTGTGGAAAAGCTCACATTGGAATTTACCCACTGAGGTATGCTAAATCAAGCTTATTTTCCTGTTCTGAAATTTCAGGCTTATTCTTAATTAGGATTTTTAAAAATTATTATTATTATTATTAGTTTGCTTTTTGAAGGGGGGGATAGTAGCGCAAAACTTGCCCAAGGTCACATCGCTAGTTTTGTGTTAAGTGTCTGAGGTCGGATTTGAACTCAGGTGCTCCTGATTCCAGGGCCGGTGCTCTATTCAGTGTACCACCTAGCTGCCCCCTAGGATATTTTTCTTGATTGCTTTGTAAATTTGGGTGCACCTTTCATGTTGCTATGTTTTAATAGCTTGTTACCTCCCAGGGTTGTTATAAGGAGAAAACACTTGTAAAGTGCTTTGCAAATCTTTAAGTGTGATATAAATGCTAGCTATTATCTTAAAAATACATTTGCATGGAGTTTTGAAAATCTAATCCAAAGGGCTTCGAAGTAAAGATGAACAAAGGAAAACTGCCTATGTAGATCCATTGAGTTAGATATGCAGAAACTAGCTACACAATATCTCCAAGGTATGTTTGTATATTTAGTATATTTTTAAAGAATTGTTTGCACATCTGAAGGATGATTAAACTGACAGGCTGATAAACTGAAGACAATAAGCACAATTTTTTTTCACATACTTTTGATGTGCAAAGACCTAACTTTGCACTAAACTAAACAGTTTATCTACATATATTTGAGGGCCTGAGTGGTTTGCCATTTCCTTCTCCAGCTCATTTGACAGATGAGGAAACTGAGGCAAATAGGGTTAAGTGACTTGCCCAGTATCACACAACTAGTAAGTGTCTGGGGCCAGATTTGAGCTCATGAGGATAAGTCTTCCTGACTCAAGGCCCAGTGCTCTATCCACTTAGTAGGAATAGAAGACTCCTAGAAATCTACTAATTTGATGTTTGTTAATAACCTTAATTGGTTGGTGTCTCTCTTCAATGTTGGCAGTTCCCTTCACCAGTAGAGTTTGTAATCCATCCATACCTTCTCATCTGTTCTTGTCAGTGCCTTTCCATAAGTCTTGTGTCGATTATCTAACTAGTGTATTTGAAGCCCTCATCTAGGTCTTTTAGTATTTTCATGGATACTAGTGCAGTGCTCAAGCAAACCTGTTATTCATCTTTCTTACAACATTCACCTCCTTTTCTCATTATGCATGTCCTTGATGATGTTTGGTATATATGATCAAGATGAATGCGAGTTTTTTCCTTTGTAAAATCACCAGTCCCAGCTTCTCTCTCCTTAACACCCCCCAATCCAGGTACTGTCTTGGTTTTTTTTTTTTTTTAAAGCAGTCAGGGTTAAGTAACTTGCTCAAGGTTACACGGCCAGTTATTTTTGTGTGGGTGCCGAGTATATGAGGTGGGAACCAATCCCAGGTCTTCCAATGCTGGGGCCGGCACTCTTACTGTGCCACCTGACCACCCCTCTGTCTTGGTTTTGAAGAGCAATTTAGAAGGCTTAGGCAGGTCATTTGGAAAGCCATGAATAACCCTGCCCTGCTTCCTTTTTTTTTTTTTTTTAAAGAGCTTAGGGCTTAGGTGATAACTCTCAATTCTACATTAGTTTTCCTCTCACCCAAATTTATCTTCTCAACTATATTGCTGCTCAACTCACACAGTTTTCTCCCCTCCCTCTCCTTAAGGGAAGGGAGACATCTTTGGAAAGCATATATCTGACATCTTTCCTGATTATTTTAATTCATTACATTTGTTTACTACAATACATAACTCACAGTTGCTCTCCATAGTTGTCCTAAAGTATATATTTCCCCATAACTTTCTATTATTTGTGAATTCTGGAACATCTTTTAACAGTGCTTGTTTTGGAATCTGTAGCTATTTGGCTATTCTCTCATGTGAAAAGTATGGAAGGCAAAAGAACTTATACAATTTTATTTTAGGTATTCTAATTCTGTTTTAATTTTTACAGCTTGATTTGAAATTACTGTGTAAATTACAAAGGAGAGTTCCATAATAGTGTGACATAAGTAATTTAGGATGGAGAGTAAGCTCACTTAATACTGTCTGTCTAAGTACTTCCTTCTTGGATAATATTTCAATGTTTCAACAGAATCACTATCTTTTACCTGGTCATTGTTAGATAGATGCTGACTTGCATCAATTTGTCAAGCTCAGGAAGCATTAGCTGTCACCTAGTTGGTGACATGTTTGATATGAGGAATGTATTTTTGTTGCACAAGTGGAGTATATTGTCTCCTTTTCCAAGCCAAGACTAATATTTTGTTTCCAAAGGAAAACTCAAACATTTTCCACATTATTCTTACTGGACAGTTGCAGGTTTTGTTCCAAAAGAAACATACATAGATTCTCTAGGTTTCTTATCAAACCTGAAATAAGCCAGATAGTTCCAGGGATGTAGTTTTGAGTTATTGTTTAGAAACTTTTGATATGAAATCTTTATTTTAATCCAATAAATAGTAGTAGCAAAGTGCAAAACTTTTCCTTTGGTTGAAGGAAGCTCCTAAATTAGGGTTTTGCTAAAAATGAAAGGAAACTACTGACATTTCCTAAAAGTGTACAGTGTATGAAGTTGATTCTCTTGTCTTTTACATTAAAAGCAAACACCTCTTAGATTGAAACATAACACAAATGAATACTTTATTTTTAACATCTCAGGTTTCATATGTTTTTAGCAACTTCTTGTTACCTTTCAGAATGTTAAGAACTGGTAGTATATTTCAGGTTGATTATAATAATGTGACATGTGACTTGAACTTAGTGGCTTGTCTTAATACCAACTGAGCACAGCTTACCAGGTGTACATGTGTGTTTATGTTTTATAGAGGCTTAGTAAACTTAGCATTTCACAATGGTATTTATTCACACATGTGAGGAAGAAGATATATTTTGTAAATGTTATGCTTCAGGCTATCACATTAAATGGAAATTTACCTCAACTAATTGGGTTAATGTGAGATGTTAACCCGGTTCCATTCAGGTGAGTTTCAGGAACATATAATTTGACAATATTTGCCTCCGTAGCGTTTCGTACCTTTTACATAAGAAAATCTATATTTATCATTTTCTTTTTTGAAATTTTTTTTCTATAGTTATGCAGAAGGCATGGAGGGAGAGAAATCCTCCAGCTCGTATCAAAGCAGCTTATCAAGCTTTAGAACTGAACAATGAGTAAGTTTGAAATATGCGAAAATAAGTTTGTTTTGAAGGAATAACCAAGATACCTGATTTGTCAAACATTTTTTATGTTGTTTTACATTAATTATTATTTTTGAAGAAATTTGGAATAGTTTTAGAGTTTTTCACCCCAAATTCCCCCATGAATACAATAAAACTTTTTTTTTCTTACAACTGTGCTATGTTTTTTAACTGGCTTTTGTTTCTTTTTAATAGATGTTAAAAATTAGAACAGTCCTTTTTTTAGAAAAAAAATTTGAGATTGCTAATGCAGTTGACAGTAATTCATACTTACAGGGGTGGGGAATCTGTGACCTTGAGGCCACATGTGGCCTTCTAGGTCCTTGGGTGTGGCCTTTGAGTTCAAGTTCTATAGAATAAATCCTTTTATTAAGGGAATTTGTTCTGTGAAGTTTGGATTTAGTCAAAAGGCCACACTTAAGGACCTAGAGAGCCACATGTGGCCTCAAGGCCACAGATTCCCTACCCGTGCCTTATACCATACATAGTTCCTAGGTCTGTGTGAAAGTATAGAAGCATGTAACCTCTGAAAGTTTTTTTTTCCTATCCTAATAGGTTTTTGAAAAGGGTTCCCCAGAACTCCAGGTTTTAGCTTTCCTTACACAATTCCTTAAAATCATTTCATTTTATTAGTAAGCATTTATTAAATATCTAAAGTTCTCTGAACCAGAATGATATTTAAGGGGAAAAAGGACATTCAAAGTAAAAAGCATAGTCCCTGCACTTAAGAACATTACAATTTAATTTTAAATGAAATGTGTGCTTAAAATCAGCTTAACATTAAAAACATCATATCACTAAATATAAAATAGGAAATTATAAAAGCCAAAGGATACAGAATGAAAGGAATCAGAGTTGGTTTGTCTGGGATGCATTCTAGATGGGGTAAATTTGGGGTTTCATTTTTAAGAAGATAAGGAATGTCAGTTGGTAGGAATTGTAAGGTAGAGATATATTTAAAGCAGTTTTTTTTACTAAAATATAATTTCAGTAGTCTTTTCTCTCTGATTTACATATATAAAACACATCAAGGTTAGGTACAAGTTAGTTGTCTTTTTTAAATGTTTTCTCTTGGTTAGTGGAATTATTATATACTTCACTTTTTTTGAGGCAATTGGGGGTAAGTGATTTGTCCAGGGGCACACAGTTGTATGAAGTCAGAAGTGTCTAAAACTGAATTTGAACTCAGACACTCCTGACTCTAACACCAGTACTCAATCCATTGTGCCACCTTGCTACCCATATTTCACCTTTATTGAGAACTCTTACTCGTATGATATGGAGACTATTTACATAGTGTGATTTGTTTTGCCTTGTATGGCCCTTAATTGGCTCCCTGCCCTACTATCATCTTTTCTTTTTACCTGGCCAGATATTTCTATTAATTCCATCATTCTCTTGGGTTAAAGAAATAGGGTAGGAACCTTGTCTTCATAAGGATACTTTTTTTTTTTGCTTTTTGGAGGGCTATTGGGGTTAAGTAACTTGCCCAAGGTAACATGGCTAGTTTTTAGTGTGGCTGTGAAGTGTCTGAGGCTGGAACCGAACTCTGGTCCTCCCGACTCTGGGGCCAGCGCTTTACTTGCTGTGCCACCTAGCCGCCCCCTCCCCCCAATAAGGATACTTTTAAAATGAACTCAGTACCTGGAAGGAACAGGGGGACCTCTTATTTTTGAAAACATGACGTTAACAAGATTCAGTTTACCAAGTTATATAGTCATTACCTTGGGAAATTCAGGGAACCTAACGGCAAAGGAAGAAGAGACATAGGACGGGTAAGTTTCAGTTGGGGAGGAAGACTAAGATTTGTAATAGTGTTGGGGATTGGGAAGAATGGTATAGCAGCAGAAGGGGGGATGGGCTTGTTTTGGATGCCATTAGGAGGGCCCTAGACAAAAAAGGAAACTGTGCAGGAAGAAACAGAGATCTAGCTATTGGACTGGGGTTTTCTGGGCTGTCGGGAACAAGGTAGTGCTTACTAGGTACAATTATTTTCTCCTATATTGCCCTCATTTCCCTTGATTACTTTCACTTTATTTCTCCCTGACTCTATTGGGGAAACACTTTGGAAAAATTTACTAGGACATGAATCAGAAGCTTTTAGAAAAAGAAGTTTATCCCATACAAATAGCATGTCCTATACAAATAGCACCCTATTGGAAATATAATTTTTTAATTAGACAAATAAACTAAGATAAGTATCTTAATATATACAGACTAAAAGCAGACTTAGTTATGGTATAATTCATCATGCTACCTCTTTATATAATATATTGTGTACTTTACATTTTTATCCAATATATTTTATATTCCTCTCTCTCATTGTCCTATTCCTTCATCACCTCAAGAAAAAATGGAGAAGGAAAATAGTTCAGAGAAAGAAAAAGTAGAGGCAAAAAGATAAATGATGGGACTTACTTTGTGTTGTTCACTGGAAATACAAATATAAGCAAGCAAGAGACAGGCCCTGCTCTCACAGCATATAAAGGGGAACTAAAAAGCTGGAGTGAGAGGGTAGGTGTGCAGCAGGGTGGTCTGATGGCCAGGATTGGTAAGGAGGTTTCATTCAGAGTGAGATAAGATAAAAGCTTTCCTAAAGGCTGATGGGCAGTGGATAGAGTGCTTGACTTACAGGATAATGACAGCCTCTCAAAGACGTAGTTTTCTCCCCTGTAAAACGGAAATAAGGATAGTATGTACCTTTCTGGTTTGTGAGGATCCAATGAGATAACATATGTAAAGCGCTTTACAGATTTTAAAGCACTATACAAATCTGCCAGAGCCCAGGGATCCAGGGGTAGAATATAAGTGGTTCTGGTGTGGGAAGGGAAGGAATAAGCATTTATATGGCACCTACTCTGTGCCAGGCACTGTGCTAAACAACAACCCTGAGAGGTAGATGCTATTATTTTCCCCATTTTTACAGTTGAAGAAACTGAGGCAATCAGAGGTTGTATGACCTGCCTGGGATTCTCAGTTGGTGAATGTCGGAGACTGGGTCTGAGCTCAGGTCGTCATGACTCCAGACCCAGCTATCTCCAGGAGCAGGGAGTCCAGAGGTGTTGTGAAAGATGACTAGAGTAGAGGAAGCTCGGTCTGGAGATGACTGGGAAGTCAGAGAGAAGGACAGTGAAGAGAGGGGCCAAGAGAAGGGATGGAAGGGAAATAGGCCTGGGGTAGGGGGAACTGTGGTTACTTCTGTGGGATGTGCTGCTAGTGAATTAAAATCCTGACCAGCTTCATTTGAAGCTTAAAGGGCTGGGAAGTCAGGGTCAGTATGAGGACACACAGTGGGCAGAAGAGGATTTTTGAAGATGGACTGTTCCCTTCATCATGTTGCTTTTCTTGCAGTTGTGCCACTGCCTATGTTCTCCTGGCCGAGGAGGAGGCGACGACGATTGTAGATGCTGAGAAGTTATTTAGACAGGCCCTCAAAGCTGGGGAAACCATCTACCGGAGGTCACAGCAGCACCAGCACCAGAGCCCTCAGCATGAAGCCCAACTTAGTAAGCACATCTAAACTGAGTTGAGCATATCTTTCCAAATACTCCTTTTTATTTTTTCCTTTTTAAGGTAAATGCTCATAGGTTAGCTTGTTTTCATAGGAAGTAGCTAATCTACTTACCCAGGTTATTTGTAAACTAAAAAAAGAAAAAATGGATTCATTAAGATAAAACATATTGACATAAAAGTTTTGTTCTGATTATGTTGAAAGAAGATGCAATATCAATTTTTATAAAAGTTACTGTCAAAACAAATATAATTCATTTCAGGGGGAAGTTGGGAGAATCATTGAAGAGACTCACCTTGGAACACTTTCTTGTTCTTAAAAAGAAGGTGCTGTATTCAGTATTTTAGAGTTTTCTTGTTGGTAATATGATGTTACTTTGTTCCTCTGTTATCCCCAAATAAATGCTGTTTGAACTCTAAATATCTAGAATTAGGGCCAGGGAACTGCAGTGGGATATGGATGGATTCACTTTATGAAATTCTCAGCACAATACCCACTTTCATACCTTGTACTAATTGTTTCTGAAATTCTCTGTGAAGTGCTTGAGGTGGTCCTTCGGTGAACCACAAAAACTGAGGCCTCCCTTTTTTCCATAGGGAGACCCTTTTACCAGAGACTTTAGGAACAACACTACTGCTGCCTTCTCGCTGTGTCCAAAGGGCTTTGGTTTCATGATTTTGGCAGTCAGTGGACAATGAATTGAAGTGTTTATATATTGCATTATCTGTTAGCAGTTAAGTTCTAAATCTTTTTGTTTGTGGAAATTCAGGTTTGGATAATGTCCCCTCTCTAGGCTAAATATTGATGTATACAGTATGTTTCATTACCGTGTGTTATTATAACACACAACTGTGGGAATTTATCATTTTGCAGGCTGGAACTAATGAAATTGCATCTGTTAAAAAGTATCGTGTTTTTATCCTTGTAAAATCTCAAATATGAGTATGAGATAGTTACAGAAACATTTTTAAAACAGTTTCTAGAAGTTTGAGTTTGTTAGCAACTGGCAGCTTTTTTTTTTTTTTAAGTTTAATTGTCTATGGAAATTTTATTTTGGAATCTCTTAGCTAGCCAGTCAAAACAAGTGAAGATTATAATAATACTGTTATTTAAGTAGAAATATAGAATAATGAGTTAATGCTGCTTTTCTCAGTTAATATGTACTTTTTTTTCTATGAATCTTAAACATGAACTTGTGACATGCACATGTACTGCAGGCTTTACATTGTGTTATTGTTGGACCAATTATTTGTAGAGACATAAATTATACATTTTTATTTTAGTTATGTCTTCCAGTATAAGTAAAGAAATATAATGCATAATATAAATAAAATTTCAGATGATCATGTTAGCCAATAGTGCTATCTTTCTTTTCTTTTTCATTTAGGAAGAGACACCAATGTATTGGTTTATATTAAACGAAGACTAGCAATGTGTGCAAGAAAATTAGGAAGAATAAGAGAAGCAGTAAAAATAATGAGAGATGTGAGTAATTTTGAGGATCATACTGATACTTTTAATAATTAAAAGTGTTTTCAACAAGTTCTAAATTTTTAGTTGAATCACTGTTTTTAATTGATTTAATAACAAAATGTATATGGAATATAGCTTAATTTGGCAAGTTGTGGAATCTCTTTTCTTCAGCAGATTCAATTTAATAAACATCTGTTAAGCATATTCTAGTTCTAGGCACTGGAGACTAAAACAAAAATGAAACTGTCTTTACCTTCAAGGGGCTTACATTCATCTAGTATTATTTTGCTAAACTACAACTTCTGTGTTCCATGTTTTAACCATTTTTTTTTTATATGCAGCTAATGAAAGAGTTTCCTCCTCTTAGTATGTTAAACATCCATGAAAATCTCCTAGAATCCCTTCTAGAATTACAGGCTTATGCAGATGTTCAAGCAGTTTTAGCGAAATATGATGGTAAGTGGTGTTTGTCTAACACTTTTACCTAACAAATAGATTCCCTTTTCTCTCTTAGTGTATCTGTCAGATGGTTTAACATCAGTATGCATGAAACATTGGGATCCAGAGAGATTCTTGGACTTTCTATTTCTTTCCTCTGATGTAGTTCATTAACAGTAGCATGAAGGGCAGACTGGCATAGATCACTAGGAACTATCTTCTTCTCATCAGGATCTTTAAAAGAATCAGAATTATGAGAAGGATGCCTTTTATCCTGCTGAGGTACCCTGGTCTTGCTACTATGAAATAGTTGCGTCAGTTCACCTGAGGAGTTGTAAGGATTATTACAGAGACATACTGCAACTGTTCTTCCCCCTGGGGACATAAGCATGTCCTCTGTGAGGGATCTTCTTGTAACCACAAGTTAAAAGTAGCCTGACATTCCTCATCACAGTGAACTTGGACACGCCTTTCAGCTTGTTAGAGCACCTTGTTGCTTACCACACCCGTCCTTACACAACCTGTCCTGTTGTAGATTCTTGACCATTAACCTAGAAATATTTGTGACCTGTTCCTTTTTGCCTATTGACTTGGAAAGTTTGAATGTGTTATATTTGGAGAGAGAAGTTTATTTCTTTTAAACATCTGGAACACTTAAGAAGTGCTTCAAAATGATGCACACTCATGAAGAAATTTGTGAGAAATCCTTTCCATATGTTACTTACCAGATGCTTGGCCTGCTTGGGGTACATATACTAGACAAGCTTGGAGACTATTTAAGAAATCAAAGTGAGCTGATGCTAGAGAAAAGCACAGGACTTGATATTTAGCTGGTTTAAAAAAATTGAGATTTGCTTCTGTGCTCTGAATTCTTTATTCAGTATTCTAATACTGCTGTGCTGTAGAATTTCACTGTTGTCTTCTTGGAAAAAGTAGGAGTTCCTTTGTTTTAGTATTGTGTTTGCTAGTTTCACTCGAGCTTTGAGAGTCATTAAAGAGAATATCTTTACCACTGTAGTTCTGGTGCAAGAACTTTTAACTTTTTGAAAGTCAACTTTGACATAAAAAAAGTTATGAAATTTGTATAATTTGTTTATAGACATAATTTTGAAATTATTTTTATTAAGCAATGTAAACTTGATTTCACTGATTTTGGATCTTTTTATTACAGATATCAGTCTTCCAAAGTCAGCAGCAATTTGTTATACAGCAGCACTGTTGAAGACTAGGACTGTGTCAGATAGGTGAGTAGCTGTGGAATTTAGAGCATCTGGAGAAGATACTAACTATAGACCCAAATATAAAAACATTAATTTTATTTCTTTCCTAGTTTTGAATAATTCCCTTTTTAAAGTTGTTTTTCTCTTAATTGTTACTAAGACCTTGGAACATTTTGGCCAAGTCTATGAGCATTGATGTTTTTCCTTAATTATTTGACATTTTATGTATTGGAATGAAATATTACATGCTATTTTCCCGAGTTTATATATAATATGGGTAATTTTGAATTCCCTTAATTATTGTTTGTTCTGAATGTTTTTCTGAATATGTCTGATGAAAGGAACCTTTCTTTTGCTTGCATTCTTAGATGAATATTGGTAGAGGTCTCCTTTTATGTAGTAGGACTGTGGATGTTCCTCTCTAGCTTTTCTGATTTTATTATCCTTCCCAGAGGGTCTAACTTAGTTTCTAAGTGCTTCTGCATCAACTGTACTTCAAATATGTTTGAAGATTTCTGTTCCCTTTGCTTCCTGATTGTATATATTGAACCAGGTGGCTTTACTTTCAATATTAGAAATCAGTTGCCTTTTCCTGTCACCAGAAGCCTCTCAATTTTGGGACATTGAATTTTGGTCTTAACTCGTAATGCTTTCTTACTTTCTTCTTAATTTGAAGTGTTCCCCCCTTTCTTTTGTCCCCCTCCCCCTAGATTCTCTCCAGAAACAGCCTCTAGAAGAGGACTGAGCACTGCAGAAATTAATGCCGTGGAAGCAATTCATAGAGCAGTGGAATTTAACCCTCATGTTCCAAAAGTAAGTGCATTGCTTTTCTTTTTTTAGTGCTGCAGTTTTTTTTTTTGATGAAAATATCAGTCTTACCTAAGGTAAAAAGTCAATGGCAGATATTTGATCAAAAGCTAGATCTTCTAACTTCTAATCCAATAGTCTTAACTACTTGAGCTTGTTTTTTTTTTCTCATTTGACGAAAGGGGCTATTAAGAATATTTATAAAAACTAATAGGAATAATCACTTTTGAGATGGTGGCTGCTTTCAAAATAATCTGAAGTCTGTACCTTTAGTTTGTTGTTGCTTTCACTATAGCTTTAGGGGAGAAATAGCCAAATGGCATGGTTTTAATGGAGGGTCATTCATATTTTGAATCATTAAATCAAATTTCCTGTGTTTTACTGTAAGAGTGTTTTTTAGACAAATCCCTGAGTTTTGGACCTGAGCTGGACAAAGACTGGAGACAAATAGATTAAAATAATCAATGATAGGAAACAGATGTGGAAGTTCCCAGAACTGCTGAGTTGATGTTTGTGTAGTCCCTGATGAAACTGTGTACCAGTTTCATTTTTCTTTGTTACACACCCTATCGGCATGGCTTGTTGAAAATATTTATGTATTCTCACCTAACATTGAATATTAGTTGCTGCTTTTTAAGACATATTAAAAATACTTTAAAAATTTTTAAATATACACTGTACATCATATTGAGAAAAAGTTTTAGTTGCAATTAAGTATAATACAAGATAAGATTATGGAATCTGAAAACTAATAAACACTAAAGGGACTAGTATCCAAGAAATAATTTCCAAAAAAAGTAGAATCTGCAGAGATGAGGCCTTTACTGAGAGCCTAGTTGGCCCTCCTGCCTCTAGGCAAATGGGCAGAGCCCACAATATGAGATACTAACAGTGTGCTTGATTTAGGGGTCACCAGAGCTAGGTTTAAATCCTAGTTCTGACATGAATTGTGTGACCTTGCACAAGCCAAATAACCTGTGAACCTCAGTTCCCTTATCTTTAAAATGGAAATAGATTACCTTCCTCATGAAGTTGTTATAGGCAAAATGTTTTATAAACCCTATAGTGCTATGCACAAATGTAGTGTTACTAATAAATGATAAACTTGTATGAAGAATAAGCAATATTAGTCAGGATTCCCAAGAAAATGATTGCAAGTCTTAGAACTAATTACTCACTTTACATTTTTGAACCTTGACTGATTTATCACTTCATTACATAAAACCAGTAATCTTAATTTTTTTAATGAAAAAAGTAATTTTTTTAATCGTTGCTATTCTGGATAATGGCAAAAATTGTTCATTTTATATGGGAAGGCAAGTAGAATAGCTAATGAAAACTATTCTAATTAGGGAAAGCCCACTAGACTCTACAGAGGGACTTTTTAATACCACTTTAGCTGAAGAAAAATATAAATTATAATTTTATAATATATAAGATTAAATTGTTAGATATTTTCATAAATTCCAGGTTGAATTTTCAGTGGAAAAATTGCTACATTGAAGAGGTGTTTTTCTTAAGGTTTTCAATAATAGGCCCTGTTTTAATTTTTTTCACTTAAAAATTAATTTTTATTAGTAATTTATTAAAAACAAAACAACTTGTGCTTTTTAGCCTGATGGGAAGATGGGACTTTTTTGAATAATAGATGAGGTGATGACCCAACTTTTATTATTATACTCAATTGAAAGTTAAATTGTGCTGCAAAATGACATTATTTTAAAAGGGTGGAATCCTTAAACTGAACTCTATCAAACAGAACAGTCATTAAGGTACTTCTGAGAAACTCTGAGTCCCAACAATCTGGACAGTGTCCTACTTAAATAACATTAATGTTATATGAACTGACACAGCTCTGGAATTTGCGGCTGTCTGTTTTTGCTACAGTCATACATTGATGAAGTATGTTCAGGCTTCTCTCTTTCTTTTTTTTCTCCTGTCATGGTCTATATTCCTAACTCTCAGCTGGGGCCAAGCAAACATAAAGGGCTTTGGGGGGTTTCCTTCTCAAACCTCTATTGAGGGTCGTGATAACTTCTTTAACCTAATGAACAATGACATTTTCAACATTTTAAAAAACCTTTTCATTTCTTCTTACAAATTTCTTATGCAAATTTGGCATAAATTATCATATGAAACATAACAATAAAATGACAAAGGATAAAGTTGATTTAGTAGAGAATGTTTGTTGGCAGCTTTCCACATAGCTCCAACAGGAATGACTTTAGGTCTAGAGCTGTGCAATTTGTTAAAGCTGGAAACTATTAGAAGTGCAATGGAGAAAGATCACATAAATTTCTCCAGGCTATGCATTTACTTTTAGGTATTTCATTAATATTGATTGCTTATACAGACCTTTGATTCTTCTGAGTAAATTTCAGTACCCAACAATTATGATAACCCTGTGGTCTTTGTTTTGGGTTTGTATACTCTGTTTATACCAGCAAGTTTTTTATTTGGCTATGCAACTTTTGTATGTATTATCACTAGAGCTGTTGCATATTTTATGTCCAGTCAGACTGGGAGAGCCTTTTACACTTTGATTAACTCATTTCCCTGCTTTCAGGCTAGCTTTATCTAGTCAGTTCTATACATATGGATGTCTATCATGTTCTCAAATACCTTTAGAGAAGAAGATTCCAGAATATTACTTATGACTTTATTTACTTATTTCTCTTTCCTTCTCACTAGCCATAAATTTCTTTTCTCCAAGTTTTGAATACAAGGTTTTTTTTTGGGGGGGGCAGTCTAACTTTATTAGCCAAGGGCAGGCCTGGCCCCTTAGGTGCCCTTGGGGGGTCGTGTCTGCTTCTTCCTCCCCACCACTGGCTTCTGGCTCCGAAGGATGGCGCTGGCCCTGCGCAGAGCGGCCATGTGGGGGTCTTTCCGATACTTATTCTTGCGGATGATGTGCTGCACGCTGTTAAGTGTGGCCCGGGCATTCTTGTTGATGGTGGTCCTGACATAGGAGGTGTCAGGCTTCCTCTGACCTGCCCGCTGCTTCAGCACCACCATGATGCCCTTCCCGTCCGCCACCGGCTCGATGCCCACCGTCTTCCGGTAAATCAACCTGTTGTAGCAGAACGAGTTTCGGGCCTTGAGGTTGTTGGGCTCAGTGCTGTACCACTGCTTGTTGTGCTTGATGAGGAAGCTGGAGCAGTTCCAAAGGACCATCCATTGCAGGTGGGCCGACATGGCGGGGCTGCTCTCGCAGTGGCTCCCGGAGACAGAAACAACAAGGTTTCTTTTAATACCATTAGTATCTTTAATTGTCCTTCATATGTGTATTTGATTAGAATGGAATTATCAACCGCAATGTTGGATTCCAAGACCTCCAGAGAAATAAGGCTACCATCTTTCAGAAGTGCCTTGTTTCCTTCCTAGGCCTCAGTTTCCTCATTTATAAAAAATAGGGATTAGACTATATTCACAGTCTGGGAACTTGGTTTTTAAAAATACTTTGGTAGCTGTATTTCATTATAATTATTTCCCTTTGTAATCTTAGGTATCACATGCACTAAAAATCATTCTTCTGAGGAGTGGTCCATCAGCTTCACCAGGCTGCCAAGGGGTCCACAAAAGGTGAAGAAGCCTGGCCTAGATGGTTTCAGGGCTCCTCTGTGCTCTTTATAGACTCCTGCTTTGGACAGGCAAAGATCTTCCAACTAAAATGAGAGATTTCATTGAAAGAGTTCCCATTCTATGTTACCAGGATTGATTGTTGCTGAAGATAATTGCCTCATCATTGCCATACTCCATCCTATTACCTCTTTTCTTTTTCTTGTCTGAACAGTCTGTTTTCCCATAAGTGCCACTTTTGTGCTTTTAGCCAAGAGTGTTTGGAACTCAGGAATTCCTGTTGAGAACAGCGAAAATTCTTGGTGAACGGCCCAAGATAGATAGGAATTAATTAGTTTAAATTCTGTCTGGCACTTTGAGGAAAGTTTGTTTGTGTCTTAGAGAATGTATGCAATCAACAGTTGACAAGCTTTTAATGTTTATTATGTGCAGAGGCACAGTGCTAAGTACTAGAAGTATAGAGCAAAAGCAAAAACGATCCCTGTCCTCAAGGAGCTTACATTCTAGTGTGGGAGGCAATGTGTACATAAATAGGTATATATACATTACATACAATAGTAGAGCAGATTTTTCAAAAGAGAGAGTACTTGTTTTGAAAATCTCTGTGTCTTGAGTATGTGTTCAGGAGTACATTTTTCTGTTAGCTTTTTTTTTTTTTTAAGAATTTCTTGTTTAATAATAAAGCTGCTTTTAGTCTGGTGCTGGCAAGAAAGCTAACTTTGCCTGGGGCTTTTATAGTTTCAAGGGGATTTTTAAAAAAAAATAAGTAAATATGTAGAATATAAAGTCTGTTCTGGTTAGTCTAGAGCACTTTGAAACCTTCAGGACATTGTATACCCCTGATCTTAGACTATTCTTTTAGCAATGAGGGCGCTCTCAGGGTACTACTTCACTAGCCCAGAATGCCTGTCCTACAGTGGCACATGCCCAAAGTTACTGAGAGGGATAAGATGAAATCATGAGTAGAATAGAAAGAGCGATAAGAGAAGTAAGGTTATAGATGCTGACCCACATATAGGGCCAGTGGTCCCTGGTTTCGACTCCTTGATTGTTCCTGTTATCCAAACAGTGAAAGCAGTTAAAATGTTAGGTACACATATTGAATGGATGATGCCTCTCTTTGACACTCCTTCAGTATAGGATCATATCCCCTGTGTCTTGAGGCTATTGAGGGTATGTATATAGCAGCTGTCCCTTATACAAAGCCACGTGGCTCTCTGTATTCAGCTCGCTTGTCCAGTCTCATAGAATGTGCACTGAGAATGATAATTGCAGAGAGAAATTGGCATTTGTGTGCATGACTGATCAAGAGCAAAGCAACTTAATTTCAGATGCTCTCAGACAGATTTGTCTTTAACCTCCGCCTTTGCAAGGAAGATTATAGAGCATTATCATTACTTCAGGTCAGAATTTTATTGCATTTGGCCAAAGACCATTGTAAGACTTATAAAGCTGGGGGTAGATATAAGGTGATCTTTAAAATAAATTATAAAGATCAAAGCACAACTGTTAGTTTGAGTATAATAATAGGTATTATTTAGAAGTTTTATTATAAAGATAATCATCAGACCACTGTATCACCATGTTACTTTAACACTAATGTCCAAAGTATCTGTTGCTCTAATTTTCTATGTGACCAGTACAAATAGGTTCTAGTAGTTATTTACTGTCTTACAGATATATATGTAACTCAGCCTTGCTCCTGGAAACTTCTAGTGTGCATGGAATAGATTCCAAGTTAATAGTGAAGGTCTTCCAAACTCAGGAGTTCTACAGATAACATAAGGAGGTGAACTTAGTAGAATTTACTTGGAACATTGCAGGGGGATTGATTTGGAAACAGATTACTATGACAGCCTGTCTAATTTTAGAGAAGCTCAATTGACTCATTACTTTAAAAAAATACGATTTTGTTTAGCTTAGCTTTTCACTTTGTTACCTTATTTAAAGATATTTTTATTTTTTCCTTTTCTGTATGGCATATAATCCCAGTTTAATATAAAACAAATACAGTGGCATATTTGTTTTGTGCTTATTTCTTAGTTTTTAATTGAGCTTTTGCCCTCCCTTATACATATTTATTTAAAATGAATTAACTAAATGAACATTTAAATCATACAATTATAGATTGAAAATTGGAAGGAATCTTAGAAGTATCTGGTCTGATCCTCTCATTTTATAGTAGAAACCCAGAGAGCTTAGATAACTTCCTGAAAGTCACACAAAGTCATTGGTAGAGTCAGAGTTTGAATTCATGTCCTCTTCAAATCCAGCATTCTTTCTACTGTACCATGATGAAGGAGTGGCTTCTATTTTGCACACATAGTTGGAAAATATTCTTACATGTACTTTAAGGATCTTTGATTTCATTAGTGTGGGTATGAATATCAATAATATCACAGTTTCCTCTCTGCTTTAGTAGCTAGTCCTCTTGTATTTTTGTGACCAGAAAAGTTCATTACCAGGTTACCAAACTCCAAGTGCTACACTTCTGCATGTAATTAGGTTGGTTTTCCAACAACAGAAATGTAATCCAGGCCTGTACTTGAAGGCCTTCTGGCTTAGTAGGACTTTCCATAGCTTATGCTCTGCTGGGGTAACCTTCAGGAATCTAGGATCACCTCCATGTCATGATGAGACATTGGAAAAATACTTTAGTAGAGAATCCTAAAGTCTTTTCAGCTATGTCTGTTAGACCAAGTCAGCCAACAAATAGATACTAGGTACCTTGTTTGGAAGAGTATATTAGGTGTTGGGGCAAGATACAAAAAACATGGTCATAATTCTCAAGGAAATCTGTAATTCCAAATCTTGTCTTGATCATTACAATACAGCTGTTTGCCTTGCTTATCTTCTCTCCCCTTTTGAAATTATTTCTACATTGCTGTCATGCCAGATTGATCATCCTAAAACATAGATCTTTCTCCTGTTCAAAAATATTCAGTGGTCCTCTGTTTCCTCTAGGATAAGATACAAATGTTTAGCCTGACATTAAAACCCTCTCTGTCTTACTGCTGCAGACTCTTCCCTATTGATTTCATGTCCCATCCTTTAAAGAACTCTTTGTTCTCATTATACTGGTCTCTTCACTGTTTCTGAACAGGACACTCCATCTCCTGCCTCTGCGAAGTTATGTATGCTCTCCCCTATGCCTGGAATTCACTCTGTCTCTATCTGCACTTCTTAGAATCCCTAGCTTCTTTTAAAGCATATACTTAGTTGTTAGTGTTCCCTACCTCTTAAGATTATATTTGGTATCGTTTTTTTTTAAAAATAACTTGTGTACATTTTATATTCCCTCAGTAGCATGTAGGCTTCTTAAAGGCTGGGGCTGTTTACTTTTTATCTTTGTATCCCCAGTGCCTACCATAGCACCTTGCACATAGTTGGTGCTTAATAAATGTCTGTTGGTTTGATTTGATGAAATGTACAATTTGAAGTTGGGTGAGAGACGGGAATGAACTAACTCATCATCCCCTTTTATTATAGACATCTTCATTAAATAGAGAATTTTTCTTGAATTTTAGATCAACATATTTTTTAAACTCAGTAACATGAATTGTTTGTGTGGGATAAATGTGTAGAATATTTTAACTTGAGTCATTAGGCAAAACTTGGTAATATGTAAATAAATTGTTACAAGGAAGAATTTTAAAATTAAAAAGTTGCAGATTTGTTTTCCTAAGAAATAATATAGACCTATTTTCTTACAAATATGTCTTATAAGTTTGCACATGTGTATGTAGATACACATCTGTGAGGTTGTAGATGGAGAGATTGAGTCAGGAAGACCAGAATTCAAGTCCTACCCCCCAATAACCAATTGGCCATGTAACTTTATAAGCCTGTATGTTGCAGAAAAGCTGTTGGAGGGAATTTCCTCACTGGGATTGTCCTGCATCTGTGAAACTAGGTCTGGACAAGAGAAAAAAGTCACATGTTTGAGTACCTTTATTACGTGAATTATTAAATAGCAAATTATTGAGTTGAGAAAATATTTATTGTGAATCTCCAAATGATTTTCCCTTGTAAGATAAGAATTATTCTAATACCTTGGTTTGAGTTGAGTACCTAGCAATGTTTTCTGTAGCTGTGTGCAACATTTGGAATTCAAAATTTTAGTTAATAGTAAACTAAAATCTTTAGAAGTGTAAATATAATTTCAATATTTTTGCAGTTCTGTATGAGCTGTCATTTGTGAAAACTAAGATAAGCTTTAATGGAAGATTCCTGTGTGCTAAGTAGGTCTCAAGATTAAGAAATTAAAATTGTAGTTTTCAGGTAGAGACTTTCTGTGATTGCAGCATTGTGTGTGTGTGTCTGTGTGTACGTGTGCACGTGTGCGCGCTCTCGAGCTTCCTATTGAAGCACTTAGAGCACTTGTGGCATATTCAGCCCAGAGAGCATAAGGAGTCATGTCAGAGGTCAGATATTTGAGCCAGTTTTCCCACAGCCGCCTGGTGTGAGTGATCTTTTACTATGTTTTAAAAAAATGGAAGAGGATTAAAGGGGATTAGAAAGAATATTACCCTCCCAAGTATAGGCCCAAGGCACTAAAGGAGAGAACCCAGCCAGGCAGCAAATGGGCTTTGCTTGACCAGGGCACAACCTCTGCTGCATTCCTTTAAGAAACTGAATGGGAAATGTTAAGTCCCCAAACTGGATTAGTAAATAATCTCATAGTTTGTGACATCTGCTGAAATAAATTGATGAGCAGGCTACATTCTTATACTTTGAGGAGACAGTCAGAAACTTCAAGAGCAAAAATGATTAAAGGTGGGGATTAAGCTTAGTCATTATCTAAGAGGAGAATTTCATAAACAAACTGGAAAAAAATCATTTTATATGTATTTGGATGGTCGAAGTGAACTGGGCATTTAGGTGCATGTATTAGAAACATTTTAGAATGCAAGACCTAATGGTCTCCTTTTAAAATTTTTGGACTGTTGCAACTAAAATGTAGTATAGGACTATAGAATATCAGTTTTATAAACTTCTCTTTTAGATTTCTGTTCTTTTTACTTTGGTCTGTTAAAAAAAACCCATGGGAACCCCATTGTTGATTTGAAGTGAAAGAATATGTTTCTTATGCAACACATCTGCAAGTAGGAACTTTTTCCCTTGCATTTTATAACAAGTTAGTGTGGTTTGGCTATTATGACTCATAATTTACTATCAGCTTGCTTATAACCAATGAGAATCTTCTGAGCCCATTTCAGTGAGAGAAGAGAGAATCCTGAACCCTGAGTGGAGAAAAGCTAGATTAGAGAGCTTAATAGTATTGGATTAGTATTATCATGGATAATAAAGATAGCATATGTTCAAGTGGACATTTCAGTTTCCATCTTCATTTCAATATGATTGATGAATGCATTAGCCATTATTGTTCTGCTGTTAAAAATGATTTTATTCGTAAAGCAGTGTTATGTTAGAGTAAAATATGGATTTCAGAATGAAGCTTGGCAACTCTATTAATTCTAGTTCTCCTTCCTGAAAATTCAGGAATAAGAGCAAAAAAGAAAAATTCTTTTAGTGCAATGCTCCCCAGCATGGTGCTTTGTAAATCTTTGATATTATGTTTCCTTTACTGTGTTGCTAACTTCTTCATTTTTACTTTTCTCAGGGGTGTTCATGGGGAAATTATTTGTCAACCAACTCTTTCAGCTTCTGTTTCCGTTTTAATCTTGGGGAAACTTTATTCCTTTTGTCATTGTGGCCAATAAGAACATCATAAAACGTTAAGAATCTTGTGTATGTGTTTATATTTTTTAATCAGTATTTAGCACATTCACACCCCTCTGCTGGATCTTCAGCTTCATCATGAGTCTATCACTCCAAATACCTTGAGATTTCATTATAGCAGACAAACTTCCTAACATTTTGAGATCTGTGTTTTTGTGAAGTTTGGGTCTAATCCAGATAACTTCACTTTTCTTTTCTTCTCTTGTGTGTCTTTGTGTGTGTTATTCTTCCAGTATTTACTTGAAATGAAAAGTTTAATATTACCCCCAGAACATATTCTGAAACGGGGGGACAGTGAGGCAGTTGCCTATGCTTTCTTTCATCTTCAGCACTGGAAGCGAATAGAAGGTGCCCTTAATCTGTTGCAGTGTACGTGGGAAGGCAGTAAGTATTCTTTTCCAATCCTACTAGCTAATCTCTCAGACTTTATTCACAGCATTCACTAGCAGTCTGCTTTAATGAGATTTTGTTAGCCTCCTTAAGGCTTTGTTGTTCAGATTAGTTTCAAAGTGAACTCAACACTATTATGTTTGGTTTATTGCTGGAAATGCTTAATTCACTTATCTTGATGCCACATTTGGGGTGGGATTGAAACTGCAATATTAAGGTATCCAGTAAAGTACATGTAGCTAACTGTAGTGATGTAATATATTTAAAGTACCCAGTTGTAAGGAACTCTACTGAAGATCTCTTAAGTCCTGTTCTAATGCCTCATCTTGGCATGGAGGTGACTCTGGGCTCTTCAAAAACAGTGCCAGCAGAGCTCAAACTCTGGCAGGTCCCATTGAGCTATAAAGACTGGATCATTGATAGATGTAAGTTATGTCTGTCCTCTGAGGACCATCCCTGCTCAGTTTGGTTAAGCTTCTCTGTAGAGGATTAGATACAAGATGTTTTTTTTTCTTTTTGCCACAATAGTTCATGAAATTATCTACTAAGACATGGTAGGGTAGCAGTCTATATTAGTGAAGGAAGTACCCATATTGATGAAATTGTGGATTTTTGAAATGTTGCAGTTGTGGGGAAATAATAGATAAATATAGGAGACTTTATACTTTTTGTTTAATTGTTTTAAGGTTTTCTTTGTAAGAAGTTATGTAGTTGGACTTTTTTTCTTTTTGGCTTCTTAAGTAATAGACAAGAAAGTGAAGATACATAATTAGATACCTATTTTTTAGCAGTAGGAATTCTTATAGTCACTCTCATGCTGCAAAATGAATTCAGATGGCTTCCTCCAAAAACTACAGTTTTATTTTAAAACAAGCATTCATTCAGAAAATTAAACCAGCTTAAATAGTAAAATATGACTTTCTTTTCATTTTTCTCATATAACTTCACTATAACACACCATTCACTTTTTCATGAATGTCTCGTTATATGACTCCTTAACTTTGTCACTTAATTTACAATTTTAGACATATTGTTTCTCTTGTGCTCAGTTACACACAAAATAGTGTAAGTGAAAGATATCAAAAATATTATCAATATCAAATTAAATTAATATAAAAAAAAGATATGAAAGAATTATCATTGGCTAGCACCCCATAAGAGAAGAAGCTGATACTTCCCCAGTAAAGATCAGGGTAGTGACCAAAGTAAGGACTTAGCTGAATCAGTGCCCTTATAGAGAGTCCACAACAATTTTTAACAGTTCCCATTTTATGCCCAGCTCCTTAGGGGAACTATTAGAGGGTGCTCCAAGGTGAACCCAGGACCAACAGCAATTCCCTTGATGTGCTCTCAGCTGTAACCTGAGGAATCACATGTAGGAGTCCCTCTGGAATAAAGTCAGCTGCCCACAAAGTGAGGACAGTAGTCCCAGTCCACTTCATAAAGTGGTCATGCAGAAGTGGAGTATAAAAAGTACTAAGTAAATCAATGATACAGTCGATCTTTTCAAGTTCTCGAGGAATTGGTGGAACCCTCATGGTTGTTTTGTAAAACATGTCTACCTTGACTAAGCAGTGCTGCAGGAGCAGCAGGAAGAGGACTGTGAAGTAGTCAAAGTTTGTCTTCTATAGCCTTTAGCTTTTTCTTTCCCTGCCCTTCTTCATGGCTTCCTATCTCCCAGTTTTCCAGTGTCCTCATGGTCTCCAGTCTCTTCACAAATGAGTAACTGCCTCAAAGAAAGGAATTATAATATTCAGTCACATGGATACTTTTCCCATAGAAGCTGTTCCAAACCTTTTCTGTTCCCCAGCTCCTTACCTTAGCTGTATTACTCTTAAAGAAAACCCTAGTTCTTACTTTCTCAAGGCACCCTGAGGGAGAAACAGGAGATAGCATATACCAGGCAAACCAAAAGAAACCACTACCACCACAGCCTTGACCACTATCTCCCCTCAGACCCTGGTGAAGACAGTCTAGGACCCTGAACCTAAGAGCCTTGGGAAAAGTGATGCTTCTAGCCCAGTGTCCTCAGCCATAGTCTTGGAAAGCCACCCCTGTGTAGATAGAGCCTAACAAGTACTCCTGCAGGTGCTATATGTAGCCACAGTGATCGAAGACCTGGAAAATATTTTTCTTGCACCAAAGTCCTTTGCACTGACAAATGATTTAACATCAGAAACTGATATGATTTTTATCAGTGGAAATGGCATTTTTAAAAAGAGGCATTAATATCTGCTTTGCTGCCATACCTTAAGGAGCCTGGGACCTTTCTGTCTTACTTGGGGCTGAAACCTTCTATGTATTGTTACCCCTACTGGAACATGAGCTTCTTGAGAGTAGGGATTGTTTTACTCTTCTCTTTGTCTCTCCAACACTTAGTGTGGTGCTTTGCATATAGTAAATGTTTAATAGCTGCTTTATTCATTCATTTTACTTATATTGAGAATGCCATATAACTTTTCATCGAAGTATAGGATAAGCTGTCCAGCATTGAATACAGATATTTTGATTTTGTTTCCCTTAGCCTTCAGAATGATTCCATACCCATTAGAGAAAGGCCATCTATTTTACCCTTATCCCAGCTGCACGGAGACAGCCGACAGAGAACTGTTACCCAGTAAGTGAATTTTTCATGTTTTTCTAAGCTTATGCAATTACATTTCCCACCATAATTTTGAACTTCCATTTTTAAAGCATTTTCAGTTGAATCCCAGAGCACTGTATAAACCTATTCACTTTCTTAGCTATCCTCAATGTATTTTTTAAGAATAAATTATTATTGATGTCTTTTGGTTTTTCATTATCCATACTTACCCATTGTATGCCCTCCTTCCATTCACCAGAGTGCCATTCTTTATAACAAAGAAGAAAAGAAAAAAAAGTTTTGCAAAACTAACCAACATTGCGTTGTTTCATTGAATGAGAGTTAAAACAACATCATTAGTATTACATCTTTGAATGACAGAATTGTTTAATATCCTAGGCAACAGTGTCCCTACTAAAATATAGGTAAACTTTAATATACATTCTTTGGAGAAAAATGTTTTATAAAATTCAGTAATGGACTAATTATTTTCTCATCTAAAACAGCATGGTTTCAGTTATCCTTACTTTCACCATTTGTTGGTTGTCAGCAGGTGGAAAAAAACCTCACAAAAATGTAACAGTCCATGCCCTAAAATTCTGTACCCTTTCATTAGTCCCATCCAGCTATCTTTCCTAACTTGTACTACGACAGCAGCCCTCTTATGAGCTATGAAATGGTTAAGGATTGCCTTTCATAACCTTTAGCTTTCCCCTTTTATGCCCTATCTCCCAGTTTCCTGGTGTCCTCCTGGTCCCTGATCTCCCCACAAATAAATAAATACCTGCCTCAAGGATAAAAACTATAAAACTCATTCACACGGATAATTATCCCATAGGAGTTGTTCAAATCTTAACTCTACTTTTTTTTTTAAGCAATTGGGGTTATGTAACTTGCTCAAGGTTACACAGCCAGTTATTTCTGGGTGTGGTGCTAAGTATCTGAGCCGAGATTCGATCCCAGGTCATCCCGACTCTGGGGCTGGTGCTCTTACTCACTGAGCCACCTGGCCACCCCTAAGCAATTGGGGTTAAGTAACTTGCTCAAGGTTAACCGGCCAGGTGTTTCTGGGTGGGTGCTAAGTGTCTGAGCCCGGATTCGATCCCAGGTCATCCTGACTCTGGGACCGGTGCTCTTACTCCTGTGCTACCTGGCTGCCCCTTAACTCTACTTTTCACATTCTCAGCAGAAAACCTCAACTCTTACTTTCCTAAAAAATTGAGGGTAGGACATCCAATATAAGAAAATCTTTTCATCTCAAACTTATATTGTCACCCGATCTCTTTGTTCCTCTTCCTTTCTAGACCCAATCCTACCTGTTCTTTTAACTGTCCCTTCCTGCTTCTTTTGGAAGCTTGTTCCATCAGTTATCTCTCTTCTCTCTGGAATCTTTAATATCTCCCTTCCTTCTGGCATCTTTCCTGAGCCTCTGTCCTTAAAACCAAAACAAAATAAAAAAATGTCTTCAAAGCCCTGCTGCTTATTTGAACTACTCCTACATCTCCTTTGAATTTCTCAGAGTAGTGGACATTTCTGCCTCACCAGCAGCCCCTCACTACTTAACTCGTAGCAATCAGGCTTCTGCCACCAGCTCTTCACTAAAACTGGTCTCTTCAAAATTATATCATGTTAGTGGCAGAGCTAGAAGGGAGCATAGAGATTGTTGAGTCCAACTCCTCATTTTAAAGATAAGGAAACTGAAGCTTGAGGCCACACAGCTAAGTATGTGGAGCAAGAGTCCAACGACCAGGTCTTACAGATTCCAAGTCCAGCACTCTATCCACTAGACCATGCTGCCTCTTATCAGTGACCCAAAATTGCCAAATCCAGTGTCCATTTTCCAGGTTTCCTCCTTCCTTGACCTCTTTCCATTTCTGTTGACTATTTCTATGTTCCCCGAACTTTTTTTCCTTTCCTCAGAAGGCAGAACTTGTAACAAAGGATAGAGTTGCATAGAGACAGGATTCAAAGGGTTTCCTTAATAAGAACTATTCAGAAGTGGAATGGGCTACCTTGGAAGGCAAAGGGTTCCTTCCCACTGGAGGTTTTCATGCTTGTGGCTAGATAACCACTTGTTGGTCTTGTAGAAGGGATAATTGGTCAGATAAATACCGAACTAGATAGACTCTGAGGTCTCTTCTGGTTTTTTAATTCCTTTCTTGGCTTATGTGTTTACCATGGTCACCTATTTTTCCTTCTTTTCTGACTCTTCTGACCCGACTGTTTCTTTTATTCTTCATCCTGGTCCTCCTGCCTGTTCAATATAGATGTTGCCAAAGATTTTATCCTTGGCCATTCTTTTTTATAAATATTCTCTCCCTAGTCAGTTTTATTTTATCTACTCATCCTACTTCAGCTATCACCAGTAGGCAGTTGACTATAATATATCTGATCTCCAAGTTTCTGTCGCCAACCTATCTCCTGAAGTCTGTTCTAGCATCTCCAGCTGTCTTATGGTCATTCCCACTTGGTTATCCTGTTGGGAGGTCAAACTGAAAATATTTATCCCTGACTCCTTATCTTATACCTCCCCAAACCAGCTTTTCCTAACTTTTGTTAACGTTATCATTCTCTGTTTCCAAGACTCAAAACCTCTGAGACATTTTTTACTTTTTCTTCCCCTCATATATAGTCAGTTCTCAAGTCCTGTTGATTATTCTTTTGAAAAAATGTTCAAAACAATTCTCAGAAAAATTATGGAGGGCAGTTAAGTGGCACAATGAATTGACCCTGGAGTCAGGAGGACCTGAGTTCAAATCTGACCTCAGACACTGACACTTACTAGGTGTGTGACCCTGGGTAAATCACTTAACCTCAATTGCCTGGCCAAAAAACCCCAAGCAACAACAACAAAAAAGACCTCCATTGTATTCACAACCACATGAAAGAATGCATCAAATAACTAATAATAAGAGAAATGCGAATCAAACCTGAGGTTTCACCTCACACACTTCAGATTGGCAAAAATGACAGAAAGTGTCAACACTGTTGGAGGTGTTGTGGAAAGATAGGTACACATTGTTGGTGGAGCTATGAAATGGTACAGCCATTTTGGAAAGCAGGTTGGACTTAACGCAAATAGAATGACTAAAATTTATATACCCTTTGAACCAGAGACTCCATTACTGGGCTTCTACCCAAGTAAGCTATTGAAAAGAAAAAAAATCCCTATATACTCCAAAATAGTTAATAGAAGGACTTTTTGTAACAATTAAGAGTTGAAAACAAAGTAGATGCCAATCAGTTGGGGAATGGCTAAACAAAATTGTGGTGCACGGAATATATACTATGTTGTAAGAAATTATTTTGATGATGAACACAAAGAAGCATAGAAAGATCTATACAAACTGATACAAAGTGAAGTCAGCAGAAAAAACAACAATATAAATGGAAAGAATGGCTATATGCAAAATAATCAGAAGTGTAACAAAATTAAAAAGCTCAAACAGGACTCAAATGAAGAGATATGAGAAGACACCCCACCCTTCCCTTTTGTGGAGGTGGAAAATCCACAGGTGTTACAAATTGCAGACATTTGCGAACTTTCTCAATGTATCCATCCATTGTGCTAACTCTCCTTTTT
Organism: Petaurus breviceps papuanus; assembly: GCF_028583685.1. Classification (NCBI taxonomy): domain Eukaryota; kingdom Metazoa; phylum Chordata; class Mammalia; order Diprotodontia; family Petauridae; genus Petaurus; species Petaurus breviceps. The sequence continues at coordinate 43,721,241 of NW_027185798.1, forward strand.
TCCTGTCCAAAAAAATAGTCATATGGAATGATTCTGGGGGGGAAGGATACTCAGTGATATTTAGGTAATACAAGAAACAGTAATGTCAGTGAAAATTTAGTTTTTTAAGAAAAGTGATATTTTTCAAATATATTACATCATTTATGCTTCCACTACCACCACCCTGTTGATGCCCTCTTTTCTTCTCATCTGAACTCCTAAAATAGTCTTCTACCACAGCTGGAGACACAGTGGATAGAGTGCTGAATTTGGAGTCAGGAAGATCTGAGTTCAAATCTAGCCTCAAGACACTTAATAGCTGTGTGTCCCTGACTAAGTCACTTGACTTCTTGTGTGCTTTGTTCTTCCTTTTACTCAGCTGTAAAATAGGGATAATAATAGCTCCTACCTCAAAGAGTTGTTTTGGGATCAAATGAAATAATAATTATGAAGTGTTAAGGACAGTGCATAGCACATAACTGCTATATAAATACCTATTCCTACACCTTTCCCTTCTTGCCTCTAGTATTTTTTCCAGTCTATCCTGTATGAATTTGCCAGATAAAGCTTCCTAAAGCTCACTTCTGATCATATTACTTCCCAACCCCACGTCATTCAGTAGCTTCATATTACCTAGAGTATAAAGTCTAAATTCCTAGCCTAGCATTCCAGGTCTTCCATGATTTGACCCTAACTTAGTTTTCCCATTCTATCTTCCCTGCCCCCCCCCCCATTTGACACTGCATACCAATCCAGACTATTCTTCTACCTCTGTCTTTTGACTTGAACTGTTCCTTCTTCCTAGGATGTCCTCCCTTACTTACTTTTCCCTATTTAAAATCTTGAAACAAATACCTGAAGTGCCAGTTCCTTCAGGGGCCCTCCCTCAGCACCTCGATAACTGTAATCCCTGCTTCCTCTGAACCCCCATATCACTTTGTACCTCTTCCATAAGATTTACTGGGTGCTGCCATTTGTCATGGTTACTTGTGTGCATGTCTTATCTTCCCTGTTAGATAAAGACTTATCTTTTATCCCTCCATAGTGCTCAATAAATTTTATGTTGAACATGTGAGTGAAATGATTGATGAGATTTAAGTCGCTACCATTCCCAGAGGAATTTGCATTTTAATGGTTGGGACCAGAATTTCTAAGCCAATGGAATGAATTTCTAATTGTAGAATTTCAGTGAGGGACGGGGACACGGTTGGAAGAAGGAATGGGGCACTCTTCTTCATTGCCTCTGAAATTGTGCTACATAAATGGCTGTTTTCTCTTCCTAAACATAAGGCCAGGTCTGGATATTAATATAACTAAAACCAGAATTCTCTGCTCTTTTTGGCAGCATGCCTGTTGGCAAGGCTGAGTTAATGCTAACTCCACAGATATGGATGCTGCCTGCTGATTTACAAATTGGGGGTGGGGTTGCATGCTCTGATTTTTTTTTCTATATTGTGTCTCAGTATGTCAGATGACTTGTAGAACAGACAGGTTTTTTTTTTTAATAACATGAAGTCCTAATGCCTACAAGTGTTTAATACTTTTTTCTTTTTAATCCTTCTTCACCCTTGATTTGACTTATTACATACTGGGATTTACTTGTGAGCTTCAGAATGAAGGTCAAACTGGAACTATTTCCTTTGTTTGCTCACATAGTTAGCAGAGTCTTCCATAATGCCCCCTGATAAATTTTTTCATGCAAACTAGTGATGAAATCTGAAATTTGGCTCCAAGGGAGTGCTTCTCCCTTAGTCATCTATTATCTTGAGGTATTAACTGAACATTGACTGACAAGTGATTCTCTTTAGAAAATCATCCAAAAAGAAATAATTAGGACCTTCACACAGCGTGAACATTTCACATTTTAGAAAATCATGTAGCCATAGCTATGCAATAGCTATGACAAGGCTTTGGCATCTGTCCCCCAGCTACTACCTTTGTGGAGGAGACTTCATGGGGCTGGAGTGAGAACCGTTGGCACACATCAAACTATACATTCCCTCTCTTCTAAAGGACAAATGTTTCTTTCCCTATATGAGTTAGACTAGGAGAGTAATGTGATCAGAGGTATTCTTTAAGAAACTTTTCTGCTATTTGCATGCAGGATAGATTTGAAGGGGAGAAGATACTTGAGGCAGAGTTAAGGGAGGCTATTTTGGGAGTTCAGGTGAGAGGTAAAGAGGAACTTTATAAAGAGAGACTTTAAAGAGGGTGAATGAGAGTGGTGGCACTGGAGACAGAAGATAAGGGATGGCCATACGTGGCTGAGGGGAGAATAGTGATATCAGATACTCTGTCTGCCTGGTGGAGGCAGATTATAGATAGGTTGCTATGATAGTAGCATGGGTGCTATAATGCTACCTAGAATATAGAATGGTTCTTATTTCTAATGTATTGCTGGCATTTTCTTGATATGAACATAATCTAGATCCCTGAAGATTTACTCTGTCTGTAATAGAATTTTAGCTTTTATAATGCACATGGTAAATTTAGTGGAGACACAAAAATATTATAGCTATTGAAAATAGCAAATTAGATATATTAGATCCTGTGAATACACTTAAAGAAAGTATAATTTATCACTGACCTCCTTAAGACTGCACTGAATTGGACGTCTTTCACAGAACACTGGGTGTTGCTTCAGGAATCTCTGGGTTGATGTCCAACTCTGAGCCTTCAGCTTCATAGCCTATGAAATCCTAACACGGGCACTTGCTTCAGTACTGGCACTCACACATTCTTGCATCATTTAAAATAAGTAACCATCAGTAACACACACACACACATCTCGTGTAACCTGGGACTTACTGATTTTCTTTGTTTCCTCTCAATTTTTTCACCTTTAAAAGTAAATTTTACTTGAAGTTACTGTTGTTTTAGATGAGGTTAGATGCTGTTTGGGAAAATGTGTAATTATTCTGACTTTTTTTTCTTGCAGCATTTCATCATGTTTCTGTTTACCCAAAGAAGGAGCTTCCTTTTTTCATTCACTTCACAGCAGGCCTGTGTTCTTCTACAGCAATGCTTGCACTTCTCACCCATCAGTTTCCTGAAATCATGGGTGTTTTTGCTAAAGCTGTAAGTATGGTCTCAAGGACTTGCTTAGAATATTTGTGAGACACACAGGAAACTGTTTCTGATTTGTCTGAGCAAACCAGTTGAGATGTGGAAAATGTGCATTTAGAGTAAATTATGAGTCATGTCTTGTGTAGTTGCTGCCATGGAGCCATCAAATTTGGGTCTTGGGTGATATGACCTATGATTCTGTAACTTTAACAAAAAACTTGAAAGAGTGCAGTGCTGAACATTATAAAGTTGGTCTCTGTAGATCACTCTTCATAGTAATACAGCACTCATTACTAACTTAAGAACAATCCAGCTTTTCTTGGCTTGCTTACCATTATTGTATGTTTTGTTTGGCATTTTAAAAAAATTCCATATTTTATGAACAAGGCTTCTGGTTTTCCATTTAATCTAAATCATTAGCTCTAAGATCCACTGAACTTAGGTTAAATTTAGTAGTACAGCCAGGGTGGTGCAAGCAAGGTGATTACATCAGTTGCCCTGGATACAGAATGTGATTTGACCTGAAATTTGCCCCTGTCCACTACATCTGATTTGCTGTCCTGACTGGAAGGACTCAAGTACACATCACCACTTGGTTCTAGACCAGGCAGTGCTTGTGAACTGAGGTTCAAGGAACTCATACCTCAGGGTATGAGTATCCTCACCAAGGATAAAGGAGTATACTTCTTGGAATTTGCCAAGTATGAAAATAGCATGTTACATCTTTGAATGATCTTATATATTAGCATGTGTTGGTGCTAAGAGAAAACTTAAAAGAACAGTCCGTTTCTATCTCCAAGTCTTCCAATGCTATTTTCTTATGAATCTTTCCATCTTCACACTGGAAACATTAAAAGATAATAAGAATTGGAATATATCAAGAAAAAGGTGATGTTTCCCTCTCAATAAAAGATATAACCTTCTAATGTTTAGGTTCAAGTAAAAATATTGAGTTATTAAGTTAGTAGTTCTATCTGTAGTGATACTGGGAGCCAAAAGTTTTTTTGGGGTGAGGGGAATGAGGAAGGTGGTGGTAGAGAGGGTCAAAAAATCCATCATTCTGCGTGGAGTTTCTATCTCTGTTTTTCCTCCAGCTATTTTTCTCTCATTTCTCCCCTTCTCCCCCATTTTAAAACTTATTTAAGTGACAGCCTATTCTGTGCCTTAAAGATCAGCTGGCTTTCCTCTGGCATCAGTGGTAAGATTGCTGGTCCCCCTTTTTCCCTGAAAGTCAGCTTCACAGTGTGTTAAGTTGCCACTGGCACCTAGCCAGTTTGCACTTGATCCTTGGTCAAGGCTCAAGAAGAATGACTCTCCACTGTTGTTGAGGGAGAATAAATACTTGGGTTGAAAACAAATTATTCAGTTTCCTTTTAGTGTAACAAGGGATTTTATTGATCACACTATAATTTTATTTCCTGCAATGGTGCTGAGTAGGGAGAGATAGTATTCTACAGAACTCTGAAACAAACTTAACTTGCATTATCTGTCATGGAGAGGAATGGGCTCCAAAGAGAATCCTATCTATTTTACAGTTTGAAGAAAGATTGCAGTTGTGTATATGGGATGATGGAGGAACAGTGGGAGAAAATGTTCCTATGTATATGGCAGGATAGCAGGGTCAGGAAGGGAAGAAGAGAAATCTGAAATAGACTTGTAGACATTGGAAAGACTGTATTCTCTTGATAGCAGTGGCCAAGAGCTGGGGTAGAGTATACTGTTTCCATCATCTATCATTGGTAGCATAAAGTGCCTGCCATGATCTGAGAGATCACTGATGGCTAGAAGGTCTCATAAGAATCACATGGAGTAAATTTACTTCTGGTAGACTGTAACCCATACCTATTATTCCTTTATTAATAAGTAGTAACAAATTTTGAAATGCAACCTTATTTCATAAATTAAAATGTAATCAAACCAAGTAATCTCTGCTGCAGAAATTTTTTTGCACTGTTAAAGCCTCTAATTTTTGTAAAATAGGCTTTTCACCATTAACTTTTGATTTAAAGTATTTATATATTGGTAACTTTCTTGAATTGACATGAAGATTTTTGTATGGAAATTTTAAAATGGTGTCCTGCCAAAATGAACTCTTACAGGTCATATTTTATCTTAAAAATTTTTACACATGATCTTAAAATTCCTAAAGTTGTGAGAAGACAGAAAATAGCTTCAGACTAATACTGAGATATTGTCATTTAGGGGAAACTGACTGTTATAGATAGGGTGCTAAGTAAGATACAGACAGTTCTCAATTTATGAATTTGCCCATATATACTGGGAAGTTGACCACTTTCTTTATCTGGCACCTCTCTATTACTCCCATTCACCTGCCCATTGATTTTGGTGGGGGAGAAAAGGGGTGTCTTATACAAATGTAAAACTTGGTCTCTCATACATATATGAAAAAAGGGAAGATCTATTGCATTTTCTCTTAGAAACTGCTAGTTATGGTGATTTGGTATTGTTGAAACATTGTAGGTATTTTACTGATTGAATAGTCTTTTGTGGGGTGGTCTGGAAACTTTACCACTATTTATAGTACTTTCCTATAAGAAAATCCATTAAATTCCATACAACCCAATTATAAATAGACTCCTGGAACACAACCCATTCCTAATTTAGTAACTGCCTATTGTCAGGCATTCTTTCAGTCATTAAGATATTTGTTAGAGGGTTCAACACAACAGAAAATGGGGACAATTTTCTGAAGCATGCTCATTTAGTCAAGGAAAACCTTTCAAAAAGTTTTTTTAGTGAGTTTATTTCATAATTAACATTATCTTTCATTTTCTCCCTTTCACTTTAAGATTTATTAAATTGTTACAAAAATTTGTTTTTTCTAAACTATCTTCAAGAAATTTTGATATCTTTCATACTTGTGAGTCATAAAACCTTAGAGTTAGAAGAGATTTTGGAGGTCATCTAGTCTAATCTCTGTCCAAATCATAAAATTCCCATATAACATGGATTATCCAGATGATTAGCTTCTACTTAAAGACCTCCAATGACATGGAATTCACTACCCCCAAAATGAACTAAAAGGATTGGTGTTACATGCTCATTTAAATGATATTGTACTTTATAGAACTTGACTTCACTTTTACAAAACTGATTTTTTCCTGGATGATATGAAAACTTCATCTAGCATCAGGTAAAGAAGATGAGAAGCATGGGGGCAGCCAGGTGGCGCAGTGAGTAAGAGCACTGGCCCCAGAGTCGGGAGACCTGGGATCGAATCCCGGGCTCAGACACTTAGCACCCACCCAGAAACACCTGGCCGTGTAACCTTGAGCAAGTTACTTAACCCCAATTGCTTAGGGGCGGCCAGGAGGCTCAGGGAGTAAGAGCACCAGCTCCAGTGTCGGAATGACCTGGATCAAATCTGGGCTCAGATACTTAGCACCACATCCAGAAATAACTGGCCATGTAACCTTGAGCAAGTTACTTAACCCCAATTGCTTTAAAAAAAGAAGAAGAAGAAGATGATGAGAAGCAGAATGTGCTGACACCACACTCGATATTCTCTTTTGCCAAAATGCCTGAAAAAGGAAGGATTTAATAGTTTGTTTTCTTACATTATTGTTAAATATTAAAATTCAGAGTAAGAGTAGTGAACAGGCTAATTGAACTGTAATATGATTCTTGTTTTCTGAGAAGAACTTTTCTTCAGGAATGATTCTGCATGCTTCTTAAAAAGCCATCCCTACTCTCCTTGGTTTCATTTTTCTTTTTTGTAAAGCAGGCTTCCTTCTTATTCAGTAGTATTTGATTGGGCTTTTTCCTTAGCATTAGCACTTCAAAAAGAAGACACTTAAGGTGTCAAGTGCCAACTAATAATACAATCATAGATCTTGATTTCTTACATGTGACAGAATTGTTTATGAACATAAAAATGTTGTCATTTGGGTTTAATAAAGTAAATGAAATCTGTGAAACTGTGGAAGAAGATACTTTAATGTATAACATGAAGTGGAGAATCAGAAAGATCCCTGGCCCTCCAAATAAAATGCTGACTATTTTCTCCAAAGAAGCACTTACTGAATTTTTGTTCCACTTGCTGTGTATTATAGTTAGGCTGATCAGGGAGTGGGCCCCGTTTCCACATAGTTCCTCTAATCTTTATGTGGGAAAATATAGTTGGACATGCCAGTGATGAATTTCTGAGCAACTTATAATTGGCTAGCTCCAGTGTAGTCAGGGCCTAACAATCTGCTTGATTAATTCTTTAAGGGCTGCATTAGCCAAGTTGTATGATTTCCAAAGAGATAGGTCAAATGTTACACTAACAAAAGACCTCTATGTAAAATTTTTCTCTTGGGCTCCTTCAACTCCTTCCCAAAAATAATTAACTTTTTTCTTCCAAAATTACATTTGGTTTTGAATAAAGATATGAGTGCCAAGTGTTGCCCTTCCTGAATGGTCACTAAACATTTAAGAAGATCATTCTGGCCATAGAATTTTCTAGAGAGTAAAATTAATTTTTGATCCTTACATTACAGAAAACATAACAGTGGAAGAAGAAATGGTAAATATAGTTATTAAGTATGCTTAATAAGTCATTGTTATATCCAGCATTTAGCCTCATTTGATATAGTGCAATTTTAACAGAATAACTTTAGGAAGTTATCTGGATAATTTCTAAATAGGTAGAGAGTCTTTTAAAATAATATCATCTTATTTCAGAAAGGCTGACTAGCTATGACTAATGTGTATCTCTTTTGCAAGTGTATAGTGTCATAATCAGTCCTCAAATTGACAACAGATGACTTTGTATGAAAACTGATTATTTTGGAAATGAATTTCTACATTACATGCAAACTCTTATGGCAAAAATGATGTGTGTTTTCTTTTCCCCAAATTTCCAACTTAGATTTTACTTCTGAAAGCATTGTTCTGTAACTGCCTATTGAGGATATGTGGGACACTAATGAATAAAATGAGCCTTCTGGAAGGTGTCTGAATTTTCAGCTGTGTGAGTTTTCCTTCCTTCCCTGATGCCTGCCTTCATTTATCTGTTTTTTTTAATTGTACTGCCTTTTAAAAAAAAAAAACTTTCTTATCAGCAAACTCTCAACACTCTTTTGATTCTCTCTGGTCACTAGAGAGTTCGAAAAAAATATATTGGATTTCTCAGTGTTCATAGGCAAGAAGGAAAAGATACTAAGCCCCTATTCTCCATAGGGGTATGGGTATAAGTGTCTTCTCTGTATTCTTACTAAAAAAAAATACTGCTGATTCTCCTTTCTACCCCAGAATTCCTTAGGACTAGGCTTTTCTCAGAAGAGGATGAAAAAATCAGTGCAATATATATTGCCTAATGGAGAAACAAAGAGCAGAATCTCTTCCCCATAGGTCAGTTCATAGAAAGCACCCCCTTTCCATTAAGTATTTGCTCATAAAAATTGGTATATTAAAATTCTCTTTTCCTCATCTGAGGGAATATTCCAATTTTAGAACTTCCTGACTGTCACTGACTAATAATATTTATTACTTAATGAGGGGCAGTGTAGTGTGGTGGTACACTTTAGGACCTGACTTCAAATCCTACTTCAAATATTCACTACCTCTGTGACCTTTTTCTTCCCAGTCATCAACAAACTGCTGTTTTTATTCTCTTTGATAATTTGGGAAAATCACTTAATCTCTCTAACCCCAGTTTCCTCAACTGTAAAATCCTGGGGGCGGGGGGAAGAGGGTGGTGATATGGTGGGAAATAGAATTAATGGTCTCTGAGGTCCCTTCATAATCTAAATCTATGATCCTAGGAAGATCTGGGTTAAAATCCTGCTTTAGATACAAACTGTGGGGCCCTAGATAAGTAATTTAACCTGACTGACTCTCAGTGGGGAAAATAATTGTGCTTCTGCCAGCTATTATTATTATGTATTACTGGTGCAAGATCACATTTATAATGTTAAGTCCATAAGGATGGTTGACATTGAAATACCAAATAACTAACCATTCAATTAGCATCCTTTTTCTTGATGTACTTTCACAGAGTTTCTTGGATATTCACCACAATCTAGGGAGAGAAAGTATGCTTATTTTTTTTTTAATTTTTTGGTCTTTATTAAATTTGTTTGTTTACTTTTAGTTTATAGGATTCAATTCCACAATTCCTTGAGTTTCAAATTTTCTACCTCTTCCTCCCTTCCCCCCACCCCATGGTGGCATACTATCAAGTACAGGATTTGCAGATAGTTTCACTTTAGACATTAGTCAGGTTATAAAGAAGGATTGTATCAGATGGAATGAACAATGGGAAAAAGGAAACAAAACCAAACAAGAAAAAGACAGAGAGCAGGTAATTTGCTTCAATCTGCATTCAAACACTGTTCTTTCTAGTTTTTTCTCTGAATGTAGACATATCTCTCCATCATGAGTCTTTTGGAGTTGACTTATAACCCTGCATTGCTGAGAAGAGTTCAGTCTATCAAAGTTGGTCATCACACATTGTAATTGTGTACAAATTTCTCCTGGTTCTGCTCTTCTCACTCATATGCTTATTTATTTTACTGTTGGGAAGTTGGAACCCAGAAATGTGTAGTGATTTACTTATTATTTAATTTTATTTATTTTTTTGTTACATTTTAAGTTCAGAACTATCTCCTCCCCCCCTCACTAGAGAAGGCCACCATTTGACATGGATTTATAAATATATGTAAAACCATACAATGCATACTTTTATTTATCAGTTATGATTCTTAGCCATGTTATTTAAACTGCATTATCCCATTAAGTTGCATTGGTAAGAATCTTTCTTAAAGCCCATCTCACAGTTTCTCTACCTTTTCCAATCCAGTGACCTTCATCTCCATCCCTTTAAACTATCCACAAGCATTGGAACACCTTCCAGGGGTGGGGAACCTGTAGTCTTGAGGCCATATGTGGCCTTGTTCTGCCTTTTGACTGAATCCAGGATTCCAGAAGGCTACATATGGCATCAGGGCCACAGGTTCCCCACCATAACTTAGGCCTAATCACATAGAATTGCTTCACCTCCAACATGTAAATTTACAAATTCCCCTGCCCTGTGTCCTCACACTCTTCTGCTTCTTTACTACAACTTCACTCCTGTTGAACCTATTCTTTTTTTTTTTTAAAGCAATTGGGGTTAAGTAACTTGCTCAAGGTTACACGGCCAGTTATTTCTGGGTGTGGTACTGAGTATCTGAGCCCGGATTTGATCCAGGTCATCCCGACACTGGAGCCGGTGCTCTTACTCGCTGAGCCACCTGGCCGCCCCAGTTGAACCTATTCTTTATCCTCTTCTCTCAGTCCATCCACCTCTCCTAGTTTCTCATTTCTCTCTAACCAGCCTGATCAGTTATTTCAGTTATATTCTTACTAGTACCCTAGAATTCATGGAGTCATAGGATTCAGGGTGGTAAGGGACCTTAGCAGTCATCAGTCCCAATCTTATAAATAGGGATCCTACTAATCCCTTCATGTTGTAGATGTGGAAACCTGAGAGATGAAGAGACTTGCCTAAAGTCAGAAGAACTGAGATTTGTATCCAGGTTCCACGACCACATCAAGTGTTCTTTCTACTGTATCTCACATTGTATAGGTCATCTAGGTGGATAAAAGACTAGGGGCTGGAGTCAGGAAGACCTGAGTGCAAATGCTGCCTTAGACGCACGTTTGTTGACCTTCAGCAGTATGACCCCAGGCAAGTCACTTAACCCCTTTTGCCTCAGTTTCCTCATCTGTAAAATGAACTGGAGAAGGAAGTGGCAAACCACTCCACTCTCTTTGCCAAGAAAACCCCAGAGTCATGAAGAGTGAAACATGACTGAAACAACTCAATAACAACATAGCACTCCCAGGGACCTTCCACAGCCATCCCTTTTCTAATATTTGATTGACTTTCTCTGCTGCCAGTACAGGATACTGTGTTTCCCCGATAATAAGACCTATCCCGAAAATAAGCCCTCCCCTTACTGTATAAGATTCCTCTAAAATAAGCCCTCCCCCGAAAATAAGCCCTATTGAGATTGCTACTGTAGTGAAGGTGATCCCCTGCGCTACATGCTATATTATGGTACCCTCTGTATGCACCGTCCCCCCCCCCGATGAAACGCACGCCGCGCTCTGAGCTGCATCCAATCAGAGCTGCAGCAGTGAGCACGTCATCCTGTTCTTTAATGAATTCATTATTGAATAAAGGTACATTTTTTTGTTCACATTTACCTGTTTATTAAAATTGCTGTCAATGTTCATTAAAATAAGCCCTCCCCTGAAAATAAGCCCTCTGGTGTTTTTCTGTCCAAAAAAATAATAAGACAGTATCTTATTAGCGGGGAAACACGGTACTGAATATTGCTGGAGAAAATAATGTAATTTTCAGACCAATGTGTTTGTCTTTCCTGTACTTATTTGTTACAAAAGAGATCTATAGGCAGAGTGAGTGATAAAGATGGGGGAGGGGAGGAAAGGAGTAGTCACTGGGAAAGGACAGGGATATAAAAGGAGAAAAGAACATCTGTAATCTTGCTGACCTTCCATTGCAAGTTTGATGACTGACCTTAGCTAGATCTCTGTTCTAATCCATAGCTTTTGTTTCATCTCAGTTTGTCTTTGTTGATTCCCTATAGCAGCCTTTTGAATCCTTTCCTATTTTCCCTAAATTTATCATTGTCTCTCTACCCCTCACTTAGCAGATTATTTTAAATTTGATTCCTCTCACTTCACATTTTGCCTTCACCCATCACCTCCTCCTTTCCTGTCTCAGTAATTAGTAATTCCCTTCTTTCACCTGTATTTTTGATTCCATCTCTGTGTTTTTCTGGGACCTTATCCCATCAGTCATCCCCTTTTCTTAGAAATTCAGTCTTTCTCTCCACTTGATCATTACTCTTTATTTACAGATATCCACAGGTCTCCCCTACCCTTAAAAATAAAAATGAAGCAAAAGAAACCATATTTTGTACTGTTATTCCTCCAAGTCACTGTCTCATCTCTCTAAATACATTTACTGCTTCTGTAGTCTCCACCTAGGCTCTTCTTTTCTACTTTGTAATCTGGTTTCTGTCCTTATTACTCTACTTAACTACTCGCTCAACAATCATCAATAACATTCATTCAATAAACATTTTTATCAAGGGTCTATTATGTGTGAAATGCTTGGGATACAGAAAGAGGCACAATCAGTCCCTGTCCTGAAGGAGCCTTATGGGCAAGGTACTAGGTTCTAGGGTTACAAAATTACTTTTTTAAAAAGTTTGTAGCTGCTGCCCTCAAGGAGCTTACATTCTCTTGGCCATCCAGATCTTTTCTTAGTTGTCCTCCATTCTTGACCTCTTTGTAGCACTTGACGGCTGTTAACTACTGCCTCACTGAAATCGATTTCTGCTTTGGCTTCCATATTATTTTACTTTCTTGGTTATCCTGTATTTCTGACCTGTCCTCTGGCTCCTTTTCTGGTTGCCTTTCCTTTTCCCAATCAGAAATGTAAGTGTTTCTAAAAGTTCTCTTCTTTGCCATATGTCCAGAGGTGCATGCTCCGCCTTGGCAGTCCTCCACCAGTGCTTTCAGTTATTCCCTCAGGGCAGATTATCCTAGATTTGTCTCTCTGAACGTGAATCCCTTCTCCTAAGCTCCAGACCCCAGTCTTCTGCCTTTTCCACAAACCTGTTACTTCCCTTGATTTTGACATTTTTCTTAATAGTATCCCCAGCCTTGAAGCCTCTAATTTTTCCTGCTCCTTTAACCCTATACCCATTTTTGAGGGTTTAAAAAAAATTTTATGATGAATGTGAAAGAGCTTTATACCAGAAGTTGGAGAATACACCTATCTTCCATGTACCATTCCTGCTGTTACCACCCTTTTTCAGGATAATTACAATCACTTTACTACCCCTTGATTTTTCAGACCATCACTCCTCTCTTGGTTTCGCTCTCCTCCCTTCAAAATTTCAACTCTTTAAGTTAACCATTTCAACATTAAGCTATCTCATACCCTTGAGTCCCTTGTACCCCTGGCCTGTTGCCACTTTCCAGATCATAACCCTGGATTATTCCCATCATCTGCCTTTACAACTCCTAAACTTACCTAAATCCTCACTGCCCCATACCTATCCTTTATTCACTTCCGCACTCTCTAGAATGGCTACTAAAGACCTTCTCTTCCCAAGCCATCCACATCACTACCTCTCTCTTAGCAGAGGACTTCACTTCATGCCTCGATGGAAAAATTCACAGTCTTAGAGATCCTGACCTGGAAGGGACCCCAGATATATGTTTCTACCTCCTCATTTTATATCTAAGAAAACTGAGGCCCACAGATGTTAAGAGACTTGCTGAAGATCACATGCAGTTGGCATCAGAGGTAGAATCAGAACCATGACTTTTTTCCACTTCACACATTGCCTCAGCATCATCTTCTGTCTTGTAGTTCTTTGGTCCATTCTTGGAGGATGAATTCTTGTCAACACCAATCTTTCTATTGGGCTTTTGATCCCATCCTCTTTCTTTCACCTATAGTAACTTTTGCCCTTTTCATCATTCCCTATCTCTCTGTAACTTCAAGTGTTCCTTATATCCACTTATTCTTCCCTTGCTATCTACAAACAAGCCCAGATCTCTGCCATTTTTGACTTTCACTTGACCTTACTATCCATTCAAATCATCATCCTAAATCTTGTCTCCTTTTCACAGCCAAACTTCTAGAAAAAGCTGTCTATGCTTATTACCTCCACTTTCTCATCTTCTATTTCCTACTTCCCTCATTGAAATCTGGTTTTCTTCCCTTCTACTTGACTAAAACTACTTTCACCAAGGCCCCAGTCATCTCCTTATAATTCACTGGCCTTTCTGTGTCTTCAAGCTTATTAGACTTTCTGAAACATCTGACATTATGAATAGAGATCAAACCTCTCATTTGACTAGTATAGGGGACATCCATACAGGTGCTTAATAATTAAGAGCTTGGATGGTTTAGTGATACCTTGTGTAAGGTCTCCTTCAGAACTTCTTTCGCATTGTATTACCAGAATAATCTTGCTACAGCACAGATGTAATAATTTCTTTATTTAGAATAACACTTATGTGGCTTCCTAATGTTTATAGAGTAATGACACAAATGCATCCTGGAATTCAGTCTTCCATCATAATCTTTTTCCAACCTATCTTTCAAGTCTTGTCTCCTGCTATCTCCCCTTCATACTCCAGACAAACTGAACTATTCATTTCTTGGAAAAATTGACCCTTGTGTCGTCTCCTCTGCTTGTTCTTACCCTGTCAGCTTAGAATGCCCTTTTCCTCACCTCCAACCCTCCACCTTCCTCACCCCCAACTTCTCTTGAAATTCTTCCCATCCTTTAAGGCTCAGCTTAAATGTCACCTCATCCATGAAGTCTTTCCTGATCCAACCATAAGTGTGTCATGTCTCTACTCTCGTAGCATCTTGGTTATTCCTCTTTTTTGGCATCTAACTCATTCTACATTGTATTGTCATTGTTTGTGTACCTGGAATTAGAAGTTCCTTGAGGACAGGAACAATGTCTTACTCATTTCTGTAACTTCCTATTAGTGACATTCAGCAAACGTTGTGTTGAAGAAGACAAGTTACAGCTCCAGAGCCTGTATCTTGAGTTGGAGCCTCTGATCTTTGTAGCTGTACCGAGGCATATCCTTGATGATGAGATGGATGCTGACTTTATATAGGGCTATAGCCCTTGAAATGTTGGAAGGATGAAAAATAAAGGCTTAAATAGGGAAGTCCTAGTGGGGGAGGTAAATTGGGAGACAAATTCTAAAGACAGAATGGACATCTCCCTGCCTTTGTTCTGGCCCTCATTATTCCTCACCTGAGCTATTTTGACAGTTTTCTAATTGAGTTTCCAGCTTTTTCCATCTCTCCATTTTCCAATCGACTACTAAAATGTTGCTGAAACTCATTTGAGCATGTTACTTTTCTTGCTTAAGAACCTTCACTTGCTCCCCGTTGCCATCAAGATAAAACACAAATGGGGCAGTTAGGTAGCACAGTGAATAAAACACGGGCCTTGGAGTCAGGAGGACCTGAGTTCAAATCCAGCCTCAGACACTTAACATACTTAATAGTTGTGTGACCTTGGATAAGTCACTTAACCCCAATCACCTCACCTTCCCTCCTCCAAAAAAGATAAAACAAATTCCTCAGCCTGACATTGAGAGACTTTCACAATTTGACTCCAAATTACTTTTCTAGCATATTTTATGTTTCTCTCCTTTACACATTGTGTTCTAGCCAAGCTTACCTTACTTTCTTCAAATCTGGCATTTCATCTCCTGTATAGACTACAGAGGCAGTTAGGTAACACAGTGGGTAAAGAGCACTGAGCCTGCCATCAAAAAGACCTGAGTTCAAATCCAGCTTCAGGAACTTAGTAGTTATGTAATACTACACAAGACCTCTAACCTCTGTTTGCCTCAGTTTCCTCAAGTGTAGAATGGGAATAATAATAGCACTACCTCCTGGGGTTGTTGTGAGCATCCGATGAGATCTTTGTGGAGTGCTTGGCACAGTGTCTGGCCTATGGTAGATAATTCATAAATGTTTATTTTCTTCCTCCCTCCTGTATCCATGCCCTTGCTCAGATTGTCTCCTTTAGAATGTACTCCCTCCTCTCCCTGGTCTGTTAGAATTCCTCCTTTCTTTGAGGCTCAATTCGTCTGCCACCTCCTGTAGGAAGCCTTTCTTGATCCAGCTAGTTGTTAGAACTTTAGAGCACTCTCTATTAAATTTTCATGTATGCATTTGCTTCTCTCTTTAAATATTATAAATTTCCCCCTCTCCCAATAGCATGTGAGGGTAGGGGCTATTTAAAAAATTGTCTCTTCATCCCCAGTGCTTTGCACACAATAAGTGCTTAATAAATTATTGTTGAATTAGATGACAAAAAATGGGAAAGGCATTCACATGTCAGGAATGTAATTTTCAATGGCAAACAAGTTTGTTGCTGTGAGAGCTTCTGTTTGCAGGACTGCTACAGCAGAGTAACTGAAACAACTTGGCTCTTCTGTCCTCAGAACTGCAGTGAGGTCTGATTTCAGTCATGTCCTTGCTGGTTTACAATCGTAAGAAAGAATGTCGTTCAGTCATTTATATTACAGACACCCGTGCTCTGTGGAGTTTATTGGATTCAGTGACTCTTGCCTAAAATAAATAGCAGGGCTAGAGGAACATGTATGCACTGGTTTCCTGATGGTTCCAGTTGGATTTCTATTGTCACTCTGATTGACTTTTTGAAGTGGTTTTTCTTTTTTTTTTTTTTAAGGTATAAAATGTATATCTTCTGTTTCAACCTCAGTTTTGCCACTTTCAAGACCAAAAGAAAAGCTTGTGAGGAACCTTAAGGATAGCTTTCACTGAAGTAGAATAAGTCTGCTTCTGGTAAAATTCTAGGTGTGTTTTCTGATAACTAATCTTCAGTGCCCTCTATACATTCACTTCTTGTTTAATGAATCAGTCACAAAGGCCTGCCTGTGGAATTTCAGGGCTTAAAAAAGGGATTCTGAATTTGGCACGATAACTTAAAGTGTAAATGCCAATACTACAGATTCTTAGTAATAATAACCTTACCCTTCCAGTATAGGCATGCTCATTTTCATGATGAAAAGGGAGGAAATTTGGCTGTGGGGCTATGTGGGTGTCTTGCAATTTCACTGATGACTTAAACATCACAATTCATGATTCTTAGCTACAAAAGTAGGATTTTTCGAGGTCAGGAGTAATTACAGAGGTTGGTGTGCTGTCAGTTGAGAAACCCAAGGTGTCTTCCTTCAAGCAGAAGAAACTTCAAGGAAAGGTTAAATGGTAATGATATTTGCTCTGACTTAAGCCAGACCAGAACTGTTTGGAGCTGAAAGTGAAACTGCCCCTTCTTGATCCCTCTTAACATTAAGATCACAGTAGGGCAACCCCATTCCTGTCTGGCTGTCTGGCTGCTTACTTCATAGAAAGAAACGTCTTCCAGTTTCAGGTGGTGCCTTCAGGTAGAGGGAGAATCTGTATATGGAGAATTTAAGCCACATTGCTTTGGTAGGCGGATCATGCTCTGCTCTCATCCATGGCCCATGTGGCTGAATTAGCAAGGATAGATTAGGATTTTAGAACTTTTGATACAGTTCAAAATGTAGAACAGGTGTGCTCTGGCCAAGTTTCCTCTGCATAGCATCTGGGTGACATTCAAGGAAAGAAATATCCCTCCTGAGAATATAGCATATTAGTATACTCTCACACTTTTCAGCTACTCCTTGTTAGGAGTGTGCCAGCCCTTGTCCTCCTGATTCCCATTCTAATGGCCTGGAGATTTAAGCTTTTGTTTCCAGGTGACAGTCCCTTCACAATTAAATTTTAGTCCTTAGATGTTAGAAGCCCTCCAGACTTGAGCTTTAGTTCTTGGCAGGCAGATGCATCACTATTTTTTTCCCATCTAGATACAATGAAATAGAAAAATGTTCTACTGGGGCATGGATGGAGAAGCTTCACTAATCTTACATGTAATTTGGCCTGGATTCCTGGGGACCTCTAAGTCATAACCTTGCTCCCAGATAAAATTCAGCAGGGTTTTTTATTTATTTGACTCTGACTCCTTTGGGTTTTTATTTCTTGGGAACACAGGGATTCTTATTCAATTAAACCCTGGCTATGAAGGTTTTTCTTATTAATTTGGCTGTGGTTTACTTTAGCTATTGTAATATCCTTAAAAAAACCCCCACCATGGTAGAACCTTCAATTCATGGACTTGAATACCTGAAGAGATATTCTTCTGTGGTTTTTTTAGGTCTGTGCCATCAGGGTTGTCTCACAGAAAAAGTATTCTTGGGGGATGGGGCAGATTAAACTATGACACAGTCTTGATCTTAATTCATTTTCAAACTTTTTAAAGATCTATCGCTAAATTCATAAGCCATGGGCACTTTAAAATAGAATAGCATTAAAGTCCTAGAACATGTCTTCCATGCATTAAAGTGGCTTGTGCTGTGTCACTACTAGCTGTGTGATCTTGGGTAAATCATTTCATGTCTTCTGGGTCTTCATTTCCTCATTTGTAAAATGATGGTTTTAGACTAAATGACCTCTGATATCCCATGCACTAGTCTTTTTGGTTAAGATTCAGCAGGCCCATCTTTGCTTACTTGTTTGGATGGAGTAGTTTGATGTTAAGCTATTTTCAAATGTTTCTTTATATCACACAGTAAGGTATTATGATCCAAGAAGTCAATCAGCATTCACTGAGGCCTCTTCTTTCCAAGAAAAGTTATACAATTGGGATTCCTTTCAAAGAGAAGGACCTCAGGATGAAGCCCTAATGTTTTTCCTCGTTCATCTAGTCAGTGTGGAAGATTTTCATGTTTCCTACCACCTGGTTGCATTTTATGTATCTCTAAATAGGGGGTACATGATAGAGTTTCATTCCTCTATATAGGTTAGAATATATAATAAAGTGAGAGCCTCAATACATAGTTATAAAAAATATTACATGTCACACATACACAGTACTGCCCTAGGAAAGAAGCCTGCCACAGTAATCTATATGTTTGTTGTCATATTTCCATTTTGTATGTTTGTATTCCTACTGGCTAAATACAAATATTGTGGGGAGTCATGGAGACTGTTGTATGTGAAGAACAGTAAGAAGGCCTGTTTGGCGCTAGACTGCAGAGGACAGAAAGGGGAGTGATATCTAATAAGACTGAAAAGGTCAGATGGAACAGGGTTGTAAAGGGCTTTAAAAGACAGACAGAGGGGTCCATAGTTGATCCTACAGGGAATAAGGAGCCACTGGAGTTTATTGAGCAGGGATCAGAGATGGTCAGACCTTTCAGAGTATCATATAAGTAGTAGTGCTCAGGGTGGGTTGGAGAGAGGAAAATTGAGGCAGGGAAATCAATAAGGTCATTGCAATAATATAAATGAGAAGGGAGAATGGCTTCAACTAGGGTGGTTGCTATGGACATGTGAGAGATGGTGTGGAAGTAGAATAACAAGATTTGGCACCTGATTGGATGTGTAGGGTGAAGAAAAGTGGGGAAGGAATTGAGGATGACTGAAGTTGTCAACCCGAGTGTTTAGAAAAGAGACTGGTTTGGAAGAGAGGTTGGTTTTGGAGAAAAGATTATGAGATCTGATTTGGACATACTGAGTTTGAGATGCCTACACCCAGTTCTAAATGTCTACTGGGAAGCTGATAAAATAAAACTGGAGCTCGGGGGGGAAATTAAGGTTGAATCTATAGATCTGAGAGTGATCTGCATAGAAATGATAACAAAACTCATGTGGCACAGTGGAGGGGGTGGCTAGACCTGAAGTTCAAATCAAGTCTCAGACCCTTACTAGCTGTGTGACCTTGGGCAAGTTACTTAACCTCTGTCTGCCTCTGTTTCCTCATCTGTAAAATGAGCTGGAGAAGGAATTGGCAAGCTACTCCAGTATCCTTGCCAAGAAAATCCCAAATGGAGTTATGAAGAGTCAGACATAACTGAAAAATGACTGAGCAACAAATGGGGGGGGGGGAGATAGCTAGGTGTTACAGTAGGCCTGGAGCACAAGGCCTGGAGTCAGGAAAACTGGAGTTCAAATCCAGATGCAGACACTAACTGCGTGACCCTAGGCAAGTCACTTAACCCTGTTTGCCTCAGTTTTCTCATCTGTAAAATGAGCTGGAGAAGGAAATGGCAAAAAAAAATGGCAAACCTAGTATCTTTACAAAAAAACAAAACAAAACAAAAAATGGGGTCGTAAAGAATCAGACATGATTGATCAGCAACAAAATGGGGATAATGTTGTAAGTGAAGCCTTCGTGTAAAAGGTGGAGCAAAAACTGAGTCTTTAAAGAAACCAGAGATTCCAAGAGACAGAGGTAAGGAGAGGGAGCATTTCAGACATGGGGGACAGCCAGTGCAAAGGCAGACACAAAGGAGCAAGGGTTGTGTGTGCCTAACAGTAAGGAAGCCAGCACAACTATCCAGTTGTACTGGATAGAGGAGAGGAGGAGGAGGAAGAGAAGGAGGAAGAGGAGGAGGAAGAGGGGGAGGAAGAGGAGGAGGAGGAAGAAGAGGAGGAGGAGGAAGAGGGGGAGGAAGAGGAAGAGAAGGAGGAAGAGGAGGAGGAGGAAGAAGAGGAGGAGGAAGAGGAGGTGGAGGAGGAGGTGGTGGTGAAGGAGAAGAAGGAAGAGGAGGAGGAGGAGGAGGAGGAAGAGGAGGAGAAGGAGGAAGAGGAGGAGGAGGAGGAAGAGGAGGAGGAGGAGGTGGTGGTGAAGGAGGAGGAGGAAGGAGAGGAGGTGGAGGAGGAGGAGGAGGAAGAGGAGGAGGAAGAAGAGGAAGAGGTGGAGGAGGAGGAAGAAGAGGAGAAGGAAGAGGAGGTGGAGGAGGAGGAAGAGGAGGAGGAAGAGGAAGAGGAGGTGGAGGAGGAGGAAGAGGAGGAGGAGGAGGTGGCAGTGGCAGTGGCAGTGAGTAAGGTCTGAATGGATCAGAAAGATAGAAAGGAGCCAGGTCCTAAAGAGCTTTAAATGCCAAACAGATGGGTTCTTTTCCTTTAAGATGCTCCTTAAATACCACTTTCTGCACAAAGCCTCTGTCTCCTGATGTTCTTCCAGCTACTTATTAATGAAGGGTTTTTTAGATCACCATTATTTCCCCTGATGTCCCTCCCATCC
The DNA here is from genome assembly GCF_028583685.1 of Petaurus breviceps papuanus. NCBI lineage: Eukaryota > Metazoa > Chordata > Mammalia > Diprotodontia > Petauridae > Petaurus > Petaurus breviceps. The sequence continues at coordinate 43,741,934 of NW_027185798.1, forward strand.
TCCTTCCCAAAAGCCATCTCCTAAGACAGATAGTATATTCTGAAGACAAAGAGTTAAAAAATGAGCTTAACTGATTAATATTTTGAAAAAGTTTGAAAGTATGTGCAGTATATATCACTTGTGGACTTCCTAGCTCTGCAGAGGGGTGAGGTGCATGTACTCTCATATCTCTTCAAGTTATCCTCATTCTTTATAATCTCACAACATCGGCTTTTGATTTTGTGTGTGTGTGGTTCTTTCCACTGATATTGTCTTAATTATTGTGTATATTTTCAGCTTGGTTTTGCTTACTTCACTCAGCATCAGTTTAAGTAGATCTATCCATGCTTCTCTGTATTTATCACATTCATCATTTCTTAGAGCATAGTAATATTCCATTACATTCATAAATCACAATTGGTTTAGCCATTCCACAGTTGATGGGCATCTGTCGTTCTTGTTCAGTCGTGTCCAATTCTTTGTGACCCTAGAGACCATAGTATGCCAGGCCCTTCTATCTTCCACTATTTCTCAAAGTCTGTCCAAGTTCACATTTGTTGTTTCCATGATACTATCATCTCTTCCTCTGATATCCCCTTTTCCTTGTGTCTTCAGTCTTTCACAACATCAGGGTCTGCTTTTTTCTGATTCTTAACTATCACAAAAAAAGTGCTGCTATAAATATTTTGGAATATATGGGCATTTTTTTTATCAGTGACCCCCTTTGGAATATAAGCCTTGTGATGGAATCTTTGGGTCAAAGGGCTATCTGTATTTTATATATTCTTGTTATATACCTCATTAGAAAGGAAACTCTTTGCATTGTAGGGGTTTTCTTATTCTTTGTACTTCTATACCCAGTGCTTAGCTCTGTGCCTAGGTGGTACCGTGGATAGAGTGTTGGACCTGGAATTAGGAAGACCTAAGTTTGAATCTTGCAGCTTGTGAAGTCAAGTCACCTAACCTTTTTTCAACCTCAACATCCTATCTGTAAACAAAGATGATAATAGTACCTACCACATAGGGTTGTTGTGAGGATCAAATAAGTTAAAACGTATGAAGTGTTTTGCAAACTTTAAGGTGCTGTATAAATGTTATTATTAATAAATATTTAATAATTGATTGATAGAAAGAATAAAAAATCATTCTGATTGAAATAAACTCCAGTGGCTCCCTATTGGATCCCTAGGATCTCATATAAACACCTCTCTCATTTAAAGCTCTTCATAACCTGGTATTTTCCTATTTATCCAGTCTCTACATTCCAGACTTATGGGCTTAGTTGCTGTTCCTCAGACACTTCTCCCATCTCTATCCCTTTTACTGGCAGTCTCCCATGCTTGGAATGAGTGTTCTCTCTCTCTCTCTCTCTCTCTCTCTCTCTCTCTCTCTCTCTCTCTCACACACACACACACACACACACACACACACACACACACACACAATTTCTGACTTTTAGTAGAATCCTTGGCTTCTCCTAAGATTGAACTCAAATGCCACCCTTGGTCTAAAGGATGCCTTCCCCCACACCCATTCCCCGCCCCCCAGGAGCTAGTGCTTTCTAAGGCAACCTTCCATCTACTCTTCTCTGTATTTATCTTGGAGTGTGTGTGTGTGTGTGTGTTTGTGTGTGTTGTCTTTCCCATAGGAACACAAGCTCCTTGAAGGCACATTTAAAAAAATTTTTCTTTGTATCCCCAGCACTTAGCCTAGTGTCTGCCATATAGTAAGCATGTAATAAATGCTTATGGATTGATTGAAATGGTCTCATGTTTGCAATTGGCTTAGGAGAGGACTACTTAGAAAAAAAAATGAAACCAGTCAGGTAAACTGGAAGAGATGGGTCAACTATCAAGTTTATAATTTTTATGGTACTGAATGTTGAGTTAGAAATAGCCTTCTTTTAGCAATCTAGAAGTATATAACAAATATTTATTTAATGTCTTCTAAGTTTAAAGTACGATGTTAGTCACTGGAGAGACAAAGATGAAATTAAGAGAATCTCTGACCTCAAGGAGTTAGTCTAATAAGGGATAGAAGACTGTCTTATGTTGCATGAAAAATAGTAATCCTATAAATTGAGCTGTGCTGATTGTAGGATAATGTTATATAACTAAAAATGATGTAAAAGAAGATTCAAACAAAGTGCTATGAAAAATTCAAGGTGGGGTTGCTCATGTGGGGAGTGAGAAGGGCTGGGGAGTTGGAGTCCAAAGACTTAGTTTGGAGTCCTGTCCCCAGTATTTATTTTGGCAGTCACATTTTCTGGACCTTGGTTTCCTGATCGGTAAGATGGACTAGATTCTCTCTAAGGCAGCATACTGCTCAACCTGGAGTCAGAGGATCTGGGTTTATATTCCACCTTGGGCAAGTCTCCTCACTTTTGGACCTCAGTATCTTCATCTATAAAGGAAAAAGGCTAGATAAGATAATTCTTCCAGCACTAAATTTCCAAATCAGTAATCTGATGCTCAGCTCAAGAAGTCTAATTTGGAAAAAAAACAACACATACAAAAATAAGTGGACACAAGAAAGGGCAAGATAAGTCTATAACAGACATTCAGGCAGTTTGTTGGTGTTATGAGAAATTTGAGGGGGACAAAGGCAGCTTTGCTTGGCATTGGGAGGGGCTTCCAGCACCCCCCTACATTCCTGAGGATACTGCCTAGGAAAGATAATGAGATTCCTTACTTAGACTTGGTCTTTTTCCTGGGCTTTCATCTTTCTAATAGAATTGAGAGTAACCATAGCCTTTGTTTGGCCTCAGGCTCCATATTGAATTTTTTAATTGCTTTTCAGCAATAACTTTTTTTTTTGGTCACTTAACCAGTTGTACAAGTTGAGACTCCTGTCTGCGTGTCTATTTTAGAACAGCTGCTCTTGGAGGAATAGCAAAGAATAATAAGTCAGGTAGATATTTTATGAGTATTGAAATCCCTTCCATTCAGAAATGCAAATAAAATAACCAGCATGAGCAATCAGCTTATGTCAGATTCCATGGGCTTATATTACACAGGGAAATTACAGTGCAACCTGAAACATGCTTCTTAATGAATTCAATATTCTCAGCACTGTCGTGGTTTAACATCAAACCTTATGCTTGATTTTTGTGAGGGGCTTCAGAAATCACCTCTTATTAAGTTGCCTCAAGAAGAAAAGGTTAAGATGATACCGACAAATGGTTTGGTCATGAGAATCTGTCACTGTTAAGTGGCTGGCTTTCCTCCCCCACCATGTTCTATGGGTAAAAAGAGTAGAAAGATGGATTACTCTTCACAACTCCTGTTGTACCCATAGATTTCAGTGAAGTGACACCCAGGGATATACTATGGAGGGGCATGGTTGTTCTCATTGATATCAACCTCAGAGGTTAGTCAAAGACTCCAAGGACATAGTTAGCTATGTTCTATCATGAAGTGTGAAAATGGCCCAAGCAAAATCTGTATGTTGTTATTTCTGGGTGTACAAGAGACCAGAGGGCTTGGGAGCAGAAACACGAATTCCCCTATCCCTAGCTGCCAGCTCCTCAACACCACTTCTCATCCTCCAGCTCTAACACAAGGTGGAAGGGACCTGATAGGCCACCTGGTTCCATCTCCTGCCTGATGCAGGAGTTCTTCTACACTCTTCCCTACAAGTGGTCCTGTAGCTTTGGTTTGAACATTTCTAGTCATTGATGTTCTTTGGACTGACCTTGTGAGCTTCGAGCTTTTTGCTAGTCTTTCCCTTAGCAACTAGCTGGACCTGGAGTCAGGAAGATTTGAGTTTCCAGTACAGCTTCAGATACCAGCAGTGACCCTGGGAAAGGCTCTTAAACCTTTTTTTTGCCTCATTTTCCTCAACTCTAAAATGGGAATAATAATAAGTACTTACCTCCCAGGGTTGTTGTGGGGATCAAAGGAGATGCTCTTTGTAAGGCATGTATCACAGTCCCTGGCAGGTGGTAGGTGTTGTGTCAATGCTCATTCCCTTTCCCTTCCCCACCCCCAACTTTCCACAGGTCTCAGCCTCTTAAATACTAATTAGATGAAATCCCCTACATCCATAGAACACAATTTACCCTTATGGTTTCCTTTAGGTGACTAAATATTTATTGATGCAATCCTGGTCTTAGATCTTCCCTTCTGACACAGGGATCTTGGAACAATTTTGTGAATGTCTCTAAAAAAAAAAAAACCGACCTCTAATGAACTCACCTGGAAAAGCCTGAAAACTTCAGTATGTGGCTAATTTTGCTTATCTTTCTTGCTATCTTTCTTCCACCCATCATGAAAAGCAGCCTGGTGTAACAGATATAACACTGGACTTAGAGTAAGGAAGACATAGTTCAAATCTCACTCCAGATACTAACACTAATAACTCTGGGCAAGTCACTTAACTTGTCTGTGCTGCAGGTTCCTTCTTTATACAAGGAGGGGTTGGATTGGCCTCTCCAAGGCTCCTGGATCTATAATGTCCCCCGGAACCCACAGCCTCTATGACTCCTCGCATCAGCAAAGGGCACAGTTCAGGTTTGCTTCCCTATATCACGGCTCCATGTCTTACTGCTCCTTGTTTTAGGCTTCTCTTCTGCTTCTGAGTTCCATGGTTTCCCTTTGCACCAGTCTTTCTTCCTTCTCCTGCAGCAGCTGCCTGGGGGGTATGAAGGCGAGGGAACCTGTTAGCAAGTGAATAAACCACAGGTCCTGGTCTATGGGCAGCTCTGCAGATTCCTCTGGTCAATCTTGTCACTATCTCCTCCTTGGACACTCCCCCCGGCTTGCATGGTGGCACTCTGTGTTCCTGTAGCCCTTGTCTCTATTACACAGGACTTTCTTTGGATCAGGGACCAGGAGTCTTCTGTGCATGACAGGAGTTGGGCTTACTCAGCTTCTCTTAGTACATGTCCATTGCATTGATACAGACCCTAAGTAACTTCATTAGCAGCTGCTTAGCTCTAGAAGTGATGAATCTGTTAGCCACAAATAACCAAAATCCTGAAAAATAGGATCAGTAACTTAAAGCAGTGACAGGGGAGGTCAGATTTTCTATTTTAATTAAAATTATTTCTTCTCTACTGGTTACCAAAAAACAAATAAGCGTGTAATAAGTATATGTATGTACAAGAAGATTATTAAAGTAAACATGTTGAGGTGGAGTGGGTCAAATGTTATGCAACTTTTCTTTGAGGCCCATTCTGATTCTTTAGAAAGTGACCTGATTCCTTTCAGGACTTACACTAATAATACACTATCATATAAGGACCCAGGTACCCATGATTGCAGTCTCTGAAATGCTAAGTAGCTGCTGTTCCCTAGGTCCTTAGTGAGGGATTCTCCTTATCATTTCCAATACCTCATAAAGAAGGAATAGCTCATTGGTATCAGTTACTATTTGGAAATGCTTTTCTGGGGAAGGGGAGTAAGACTTGGGATTCTAGGCCTGCAGAGTCACCAGCTACCTCCTCCCCCTGATCTCACCAGCTTTACTTCTTACTGCTTCCCAATGCAGATTCTACTGTTATCTGACATCCACTGAATATACATTTTTCTCTCCTGTCTTCCAACTTTGTTATTTAGGGCACTTTCCCCCTCCTCATGGCCAATCCATGTCCCCCTCTTCCTTCAGAATCTAACTTAAAACGCATTATCTTAAAAAAAGAAAAAAAAACAAATGCCACAAAACAAAGCAAAAGACAATCCCTGACATTCATAAAACATTGTGAAGTTTACCGAGTACTCTGCAGATATCTGAATTCTGACACTAGCAGGTTCCTTAATCTTTGTGTGTTTGTAGTGAATCACCTACTGTGTGCCAAGTAGTGCTGTGCACTGAGGATACAAAAAAAGGGGGTTGGGGGGGCAAAAACACATCCCTGCTCTCTAAGAGCTTACATTATAATAGAAGAGATAGTGTGCAAACAACCAAACACAGGATAAATTGGAGATAATAACCAGAGAGAAGGCATTAAAATTAAGGGGAATCTAAAAAGGTTTCCTATCCTCGGGGCTTTTATAGTCTCAGATGGGTTGTGATCTGCATTAGGGAATGAATTCCATACTGGGTGCTCTCCATCATGATAAAATCACAGGTGCTTCACAGATTCTCATATCACCTACATTATCTCATTTGAACCTCAATGTGATAAGAGTGGAAACCTAGCCAGAAAGCCTAGCCAGTCAGGTATGTAATACAAATATTGTTATCACCATTTTTGAGTTAGGGAAATTGAAGCGAGAGAGGTTAATGAAGCAGGATTTGAACCCATGGCTCGGGACTCCAGATCCAACATTCACTCCACTCTTTCACTCTTGCTTGTAGTGGGAAGAGCCCTTGCCTTGGAGTTAGGAGAGACCCGGGTTCAGATCCTGCCTTCAGGATTTACTGCGGTTGTATGGCTGTGGACAAGTCACTATAAACTCTAAGCTGAAGCTTCCTCCTTCCTCTAGTTTCTTGTAATTTGTGAGAGAGCCCTTTAACCCGCGTAGACTGAGGTTCCCATAATAATAGCTCGAATTCACGTTGCGCTGGACAGCTTACAAAGCATTTTCCTCACCACTACCATATGAAGTACCTCCCCATGACCTGGAATGGGGAATGTGTTTCCTCCTTCCTCTATCCTTTCCACAGCACCTCAAATGAGGCTCTGGGTTGTCAGTGTTGTCAGTATTACTGATGGTCTGACACTCTCCACGAGACATTCTGAAGGCATATCAGGGACCTCTTAAAGCCCCCCCAAATCGGCTGTCTCCCCGTCCCTCATGCCTCTCTCCTCCTGCTTCACTGTTTCCAGAGAATGAGGGAGTAAATTCAGGGCTTGGACACCGGTCCAGCATGTGTGTGGCACCCGCTGAGTAGGTCCCTGCAGTTGAGAAGGTTTTAACCCTGGGGTTGGACTTAATCTCTGCATTCCACCCTGACACCTTGGAGAAGTACAAGAGTGAGATCTGGGTGGGGAAACTTCTTGGGAAAGCCAAGTTTACCATCTCCTTTCTGTCACTGCTGCTGCCTTAGTCATCAGTTCACTGGCCACTCCCCTGCTCTGCCTCTTCTCTTAGAGTCAGGGTTAGTTTAAGAAAAAATGGTTTGCAAGAAGCCATGACCTCAGGCTTTTATCCCCTCCATCTGGTGTGCAGCCTTATGGGGCCATGCTGCTATGCAGGAGGTGAGCGAAAGCATTCTTTAGATGATGATTCCTAAGCCCACATGTGGAGCTCTAGTGGGGGGTGGGGTAGCAGAGAAAGCCAAGATGGATGGACCAAAAAAGCCAGAATTCTTGGGGGTGGGGCTGGGAGGAGAGTCCAAAATACAGGTAGGCCTTTTGCATGAGGTGTTTGTCTCCTAGCCAAGGCTAGGGATCAGAAACCCAAAAGAAGCATCTCCAGGCTTTGATTCATGAACTCTTGATTCTTACAGCTTCCCCTTTTTCATCCACAGTTGGAGGGTTAAGGGTGGGATTGGTAAGGGAAGTGAAAGTACTCATTTTTTCCCTTTAGTTGAATGTGTTACAGGGCTAGTTTGAGGCTGAGACTGGGAAGGACTCCTCCACTATGCATCATCCCTAAGAGCCGGTTTTTTCCTCAGCATCTTTCCTTTGATCCATAACCAGCAGTCCAGATGAGAGAAAGCACTGACCACAAGTATCTGTCTCCCTAGTTGTAAAGAGGCCTTGCTTCCAGTAGCCTCATTTTGCCTTGTTGCAGATCAAAGAGCCCGCCATTGAGAAGTGGGAGCTTGGGAGCCGTAGGGGCTCATACACAGAGTTTACTTAGCCAGTGACAAAACTGTTTCTGAGCATACTCCATTTACATACTCCCATTTCTATTTCCTATCTCAGTGACCTAGAGGCCTTAGGAAATCCTTGAACACATTTAAAAGCCTCTAGCATAGAGAATTTCCCCAGCCCTAGCCCGTGCTGATGGACTACATCTTCAGGACCACTCACAAAGAAAAAAAAAACAAGCAATATCTATATGTTGTAATGTGGAGAGTTTTGGGGAAGAGTGGGGCAGTGGTTCAAGGGATATATTCTGAGATTAGAAGAAACCCAAAGCCATTTTTGGTGTAGATAGTATTCAGCTACTGTCATATGGAGAACTGACACTAGGCCTTCTATCCTAGCCTGGATATTTTTAAACCAGTCCCAGTTTCAGAAGTGCTTAGACTCTGGTACCTTGAATCCTGGATGTCTGTGATTCTTATCTTCTCTTATACCAATGCAGGATTGCTTGTTCTGAATCTTTTCTTGGACATACCCCACCTTGGGAGTCAGTCTGCCATGGTGTCTGTTGGATGTCTCTGTTACAGAAAGTATCACATTTCTTTTTTTTTTCTTTTTGGAGGGCAGTTGGGGTTAAGTGACTTGCCCAAGGTCACATGGCTAGTTTTTGTGTTATGTTATCACATTTCTTTTATCACCATGAACTGAACTTCCTTTTTGTCTGTTAACATTATTCTGATGGAGACATTATGAGTGGACATGAGAATAGAAATAAAAGCACCAGATTCGATATCATTTGACTGCAGTGGAAAGATCCCTCTGCTCACTAGTACCAACTACAGTTTTGCAGGTCTTGTAAAGGGTTGTGTCCAGGGATGAACCTCCTTCACTTTCAAGCATGAGAAGCCTCCAAGTACTGAAAGGTTAGGGAGAGTCTCACAAAGGGCAAGGTGTGGGCAGTGTTGGGGAAATAGAAGGTATAGGTGCCAGGTGATAGCCTGTGGACCCAGCCAAGGGGTGTTGTGGGCTGGGGCTGGTTGTGAGGGGCTGTAGGAAGCTGCTGCCTGACCTGGGCCAAGCCAGGATTTAACTCAGGACAATAAAGGGGAGAGAGGCTGGAGCGGGTAACCTGTCTTTCTCTCCCAAAGCCAGGAGTGACTCCTCTGATTGGAGAATATGTTCACAGTAGTAATTGAACCCCTGAAGGGAAAACAGAGACAGGGAGCTTAGGATTCTTTTCTCCTCCTGATCCTTTGGATAGTGAGGCTGGGAGCTGGCATAGTGTTTATTCCTGACATCTTCCAATGAGAATTGTTTCTGATTTTCATTTTTTGCACAGTCTGACTCAAAGATAGGACTGCTGCCGTGACCTAAAGTCACTGTCTGCCCTCCTTAGGGCCCCTGCCTGAGGTCTCAAGCCCAGGACATCCTACCCTCTTTGGCCATAAAAGAACTTAAAAACCCTTGGCCTTTGGAAAGCTACAGACTCATTAAATCTCTCTCACTAGCTTTAGGGTGACTGCAAAGCCCCAGGCTTCCTAGCAGCAGCCATAAAAGATGGCCCACCCTTCCATTCGCCCCACTGTTTATTTACACCATGTCCAGCCCGACAGTCCCCATCCCAGGGCACGCGTCACACTTGTCTCCTAGCACGCGCCAGGGATGAGATGCAGTTGGGCCTCTGCTGCTCTCCTTGGGTGGTAATTCTCCTCAGTTCCCCATTCCCCGCCCCCCCCCACCTTCCCATTTCCTTCCCTCATTCCTCCTCCACCACCCACCTCTTCTCCTCTACCCCCTTCACTGTCTCCTCCCCAAAACACACACAATCCCCAGCTGGAATGCACTAGTCACTCTAAACTAAAAATAACTGCCTGCATCTTGATAATGTAACATTTTAAAGATCTAAGTCATCTCTTGGCTGGGACTTGGGCTCTGTTGTTGGTATGGCTGCTTTGATTGAAGTTTAATTGACTTTTTCTTTTTCTTTCCTGCATCTTATCTCCCTCTAAGACTACTGGGGGAGGGGAGGTCAGGAGGTAATACCTTGTGTGCTTCTGTATGCATGGGCATATATGTACATATGGCTACCTCTGTGTCAGTGTGCGAAGTTGGGAGGGTGAGGAGTGGGGAAGGGGCAGCATCTTTTCCTCTCCCTCTCTCTGACGATCTCTGAGATTGTTTCAGAGATGCCAGGTCCTTGGAGCCGCAGACATTTCCTCTATGGAGGATGGGGGCAGAGGCCAACATGGGAGCCATCAATAACCAGGTGGGAGCGCAGGTCTCTCTCTGTGTAATGTGAAGCTCTCCCGTATTTCATTTCTGCACCCAGGGGGCGGTTCTGCAAGATTGCTTATGGAGCCCTCTGTGTCTGGCACCTCTCTTCACGAGGCCCAAAAACCCAGGGTCCCACCGACCTTCCCAGGAATGTGTGGCATTGTTCTCCACTGCTGTAATTTGGCTGCAGAACTGGAGGCCTACGGCTTCCCAGGGATGAAGAGCAAGCTCCCTCCCCCACCCTGGCCGTCCTTCTTCCCCTTGACTAACTTGGGCCCCCTCCTCACAAGTGGCAGGGACATTTAGATGAAAACTTGACATAGGGGTGGGCTGAGCAGTGATGCCAAGTAGCCGATTCTCCTCTGATGAATCAGCAACCAGCCAATCAGATGGAGCCCATAGAGGACCAGACTAGGTGGGAAGGAGTGACATTTCTGCTGGGAGTGCCAGAAGGGGAAGGAGTAAGTAGGTCTCTATGGAACGGGCGATATCAGAATGGGGAACAACGAATGCAGGTCAGGAATGGCGGATAAAGAATGCTGATGTCACTGATAGTTTCTTGGCATTCCTCTTGAGGCAAGGGAGGGCAGGCTGGTAACATGTTCCATGGGTTGTTGGCATCCAGCCCTTTTCAGCAGGTGTGGGGCAAGCTCCTTCTTTCTCCTCCTTAAGAAAGCCAACTGCCTGTTCTGCTACTCCTTGGCCAAAGACGAAACTGAGTCACAGTAGTCTCATGGGCCTTCTCTTTCATACAGGATTGTGGGCTGCTGGTGAGGAGGGACAATGGCGTACTTGTTTACCTACATTCTGAACAGCCCCTGGCTCATGACAGATACTCAGTATATTTGCTGCACTTTCTGTATGGGAGCTGGCATGGGAATCTTCTTATGCTTGGTGAGAAGGTGATAATCTTTGCTGGGCAGAGAGAAAAAGAAGACTAAAGTTCAAGATGTGTAGCGAGGTGACCAGAAGCAGAGGGAGCCCTGACTGGATCAAACAAAGTTCTTGTCCTGTTAGTAGGACTTGGGGTCCAGATGCCAGAGAGGGATTGCATGTAGTCCACTGACCCTTATGATGCAGGGTCTGTAGTGAGGCTCAGAGCTGCCCTTTACCTCAGTTTTCTTACCTTTGAGGTGAGGAGCCCTGCTTCTCTATCCTCATTACCCCCCTTTTCTCCTTACCAACAGCTTGCTTCTCTCAACTTATGATGGGAAAATTGGCACGTGCAAGGCTCTGCAGTCTGGAATTCTGAAGCTGTGCATGATCTAGTGTGGGGCCGAGAGTTGCCAAAGGAGGCCCTCTCTCTTCTAGAGAGAGAGTGGAGATCTGGAGGGACTAGGAAAGCATCTTTGTTAGAATCCAGGTGAGACATGGTCCTGGCACTACCCAGCTCTTAGAGGTAATCAAGTGTCTTTCATGTGAGGAAGCACGAGGGGTGAGCTGAGACCTTTCCTAGAAGGCTGCCATCCTGGGGAAATCTCATCCAGATCTACCCTCCGTTCTGGCTAACCAAGACCCCCAGCCTTCCTCCCCACCACCGTTCTGTTATATTCCCCCAAATAGGGACCTCTTTCTCCACTCCATCTCAAACTGTCAGAAGCCCTTCCTTCTTCCCCTCACTCCCTCCTCCCTAATCCCACTCATCAGTTATCGAGTTGACTCCACCACTCTGCAAGGAAGACATTCCCCTGGCCTGACTCAGCCCTGTTTCTCCACAGGAATCCCCTCACCACAGGCCACAAGGGTCCTGACCAGCTCATGTTTTGTATTAATGGATACGAAGGCTGAAGCATTTTTACTCTGTCTCTCTCAAAAAAAAAACAACACACCAAAAAAACCAAACCTACCCCAAACCCTCCTACACGGGTCTTGGCAGGTTACACAAATATTAGTCCGAACATCCAAATAAATCTGTCCCTGAGGCCTAGGCCCACAACCCCCATTCCCCCTTCTCACCCCAGTACTTCATGCTGTTTGCATGGAGAGTGGAACTGCTTGGCAATTGTGTAGACTTGGGGAGAGGTGGGGAAAGGGGGAAAGCAAGGAAGGCTTGTCTGCAGTCCTCATAAAAATAAAAATATACTGGGCTTCTAAGTCTGAAAGCCTGTGCCAGCACTAAGTGGTCAGCAAGTGATGGAGGACCCATGGACAGTGTGGGCTGGGACAGGCTTCCCGGGAGCCTTCCTGTGGGGTGGAAGTAGGATGGGGACACAAGAATCAATTTGAGGACAAAGCCAAAAAAAAAGCCCTAAACAAATCCAGCCCGATTATTTCCTGTCTTGGATTATTCAGGGGACCACCCGTCTCTGTAACTATCAGTCTTCCATAGGTGTCTCACATCCCTATCAATATTTTGTCCAGAAATGAACACCATCAATGCTCTTTCACTATCTGAAATGAGCCTCTCTCTCACCTGGAAACCTACAAGCACTCAAATACCTTTTGCCTGTCCTAGGGAAGAGAGCATAGGAAATGCCAGAAGAAGGGAGGATTTGGAGACAATTACAGGATCTGGCAAGAAGCAGCAAGCTAGTGTCCTGCTCTGTAAGTGGGCTGGGATGCTGCTGGGAGGCATGTTCATAGCCACAGTATCAGTTGTGTTTCTCCATTGTTTGCTGTTGCGGATTATCTTTAGGGTGAGGAGAAGGAATCTCTTTGGCTTTTAAGATTTTTCTTGTTGACTCTTAAATCAGTGGCAAATAAGGCTATAACAAAATTACCATTTGTTGAGATGTTATCAAGGGCATTCCTATTCAGACATTGCTGATGGTCCCTTCCAATTCAGATTCTGTGAATTGGCCTCTCTCTTCCTACCACCCCTGACACTGAGCAGCCTTATATTTAAGTAGGGCAGCCGGGAGGTAGGCCCACGAGTAAGGGTAGTCTTCGTTATCTTCATCTAGGAATCTCTTCCTCTGACTGTCTTGGACACTGTACAGGGCAAGGTCAGCTCTGAGGAAAGGGCACACTCTTCCTGCAAATAAAACCCACTGGAGGAGTGGGGATGAGACTGGAAGTCAGTGCCTGCTCACCCTGAAAAACAACCACCACCAAGGGCAGAATGAGAACGAAAAAGCAAAGTGCACAAGTGAGGCAGATTAAGTATTGGTTGACTCCACTTGGGGAAACTGCTTTCTACCTAGTTGGACCACTACCTAAGAACCCAGCAGTAAAACAAATGAGGCAGTAATAACTAATACAAATTTATGAGATAGATAGATGTATACATGGATGGGGAGGGTGTGGGTGCATATCTCTCTGTTTCTCCACACAACATACAAGAACACAGATGGACCCCCATCCTGCAGGTCTGACCCTTGTCCAGCAGGCCCAGTCTCCGGAGAATTGAAGGGACTTGGAGTCTAACAGTTACTTCCAAGAAGACAGATGGACTGTTCACACCTCACCAGTGCCCCACCCCTACTCCAATCCTAAGCCAAGCAGGTGTTCATGGCAGCTTCCCCCTCCCCAAGCTCCCCAAAGGTGTTCTTTCTCCTGTATGCCCAAGAAGTGCCAGGAAGCCAGAGAGGGGAAAAAGAAAAGTGAATCTCTTCTGGGTTCTTTCGTGTAACTCTTCTCTCCACAGAGCCCCTTGCTCTCCTTCCAATGCTGCTCACTGTGCCCTTCCACTGAGTACATGGGAGGTTCCGAGGGAGAAAGCTGCTTGGTATCTTAACACACCTCCTCCTTTGGGCTGGAATACCCCCCAGGACATGCGGGTCCCTTGGGGCAGAGGCAACATAGCACTGTCCATGTCCTTCAGCAGAAGCTGTGGCAGCCCGGGGCTGGGAGTTTGGGGTGCAGGGTGTGCATGCGAGGGTCTTGTGCTGTTGAGTCGGAGGGTTTGGGATGGAGGGGCTGATGAAGTGTGCCATTGCTCAGGTCTGGTCCAGCCACTCTGCCTTCTTGGGGGCCTTGCAGGTGTGGACATCCACAGTGTCCCGGCACTCCTTACAGCGCACAGCACAACACCAGTGGAATTTGCACTCACACTGTGTGACGCGTGTGACTCGGGTTGTATCATAGCCACGGCCACAGCACATGACCTCACATCCATCTGTCCCTCGAGACGTCTTGCTGCACACACGTCCTGCAGTGCCCAGGGACCCTGGGTGGGGGAGAAGAAGAAGATCAACTCTCACTTCATCCCCCTGGGAGTTCTCTTCCCTGCTCCCCACCTCTCACCTAGCCTAGCAAAGGGAGACAAAGAGGAGATCTCGGGCATGAGCTCCTCTTGCACAGTACTGGCACCTTCACATCCCCAAGTCTTCACACAGACCAGATCATCTATGTTCACCTCCATTTTATAGATGAGGAAACTGAGGCCCAGAGAGGCTGAGTGACTTTTGGTCACACAACTAAGAGCTGGGATTCAAACCCAGGTCCCCATGTTGCCTCCTACCTAACATACTTTTCTCCTGCCAATACATGTCCAAATCTCATTTGAAATCCTACCAAATTTCACCTCCTCTAGGAAGTCTTTGCCTCCAGTTCAGGTCCCACTGCATTCCTTTGGCACTTTGGTATTCAGTTTTCATTAAGACATTTTACAAAGACCACAAGTGTGTGTCTCCTGTGCTGTTGTCAGGTGCTAAGAATGGCAAGCTGATGACCATGGTGGAGCATAGACTTTTAGGGAAAGGGATGCCTTTGGGCCCCCCTCACCCTTACTGCAATGGGAAACTCCAGAGGGTAGCAACCATGTTTTCCCCTCCTGTCTCCCCCTCTCCGTGCACAGGAGAGGCTTAACTGGCATTTGCTGGTCCTCATATGCATTCCATCTCCTCTGTCCATGTTTTTATAGAGGTTGTTCCCCATACCTGAGATACTCCCACTTCTAACCTCAACCTCTTGGAATCCTTGGGCTCCTTCAAGATTCAGCTTAAGGGCCATTCCCCAAAGGAAATGTTCCTGAAACCCCCCCCCCCCAGTTGCTTGTGCCCTTCCCCCCTACTTGAAATTATATTTATATTGCTTATCAGTGTATGTGTCCCAATAGAGTAAACACTTGATGGCAGGGATTGTTTCATTTTAGTCTCCCTAGTGCCTAGCACAGTGCCTGAGACATAATCAGTGCTTAATTTATGTTTGTCAAATGAATGAATGAATCTACTATCGTCGAATTTTAGAGTAGGAAATAGCTGAGAGATTGCCTAAAGTGACCTCTATTTAGACATGAGGAACTCAAAGACCCATGAAGTGAAGAAATTTGCCCAGGGTTACACTGTTAGCCAGCCTGAAGACTCCCACACATGCTGTGCCACCTTCCTGCTTTCCTCCTCATCAGGTTTGGGTTTTGCTACTATATCTGATGCATCAAAAGGCCTCTCAATTATTCCTTCTCTCTCCAACCACACCAAAACATCAGCACTGGGGAAACATCTGGTTCTGAGTTAACCCCACTTCCAGGTTTTACCCTGCTACATATGCCATAACTGTCTGCCTATGACCTGCACCCCATGTAGCCCACATTCACCTTCAGTGCTGTTTCAAAAATCTATTATCACAATTCCCCAAGAAACTGGGTGATTGCCTTGACCCCAAAGTAATGAAAATATCAATCTCTGACATGCCTTATATACAGTGTGATTTTTTTAGGTGTGATATTACAGCTTGCTAACCAGGCCCAGGAAAAGAACTTGAGAGCCCAAAAGGTTCATCCTCCTGCCTCCAAACCAGAACCTAGCAGTTGGCACGATGTTCTACACACAGAAAGTGCTAGATGAAGAGAATCCAAAAACAGAAAGCTACATTGGGTAGGAAAGTCAGAAGAGCTTCCCCACCCCATTCTTCCCTAGGAACCCCCTTTCAGGCACCCTGCAAAGAACAAACACTACCCTCTCTGTCTCTCCAGCAAGGCCCCACCCTGCTTCTATGCCCAGTTTTGCTCCAAACCATTTCACTCTCCAAGAACGACAGCGACGGGTAAAAACAAACAGAGGCAGGCAGCTAGTGGACTTCTTCACCTTCACCTCACCTCTCTCCTACTCAAACCAGAGCAGCTGTGCCTGCAGAAAAGACCCTCATGGCAGTAACCAAGAGAGGGAGAGTGCAGGTGATAAGACATGAGTCCTCCCAGATTTACAGGGACTGAAACTGAGGCAGGATCCTATAGGCTTCTTGGGCTAAAAGGGATCTCAGGTCCTCTGAATTACAGTAGTGCCTACTACCTCATGGAGAGACTGTTACTTCCTTTTTAAAAGAAAATTTAAAAATCTCTAGGGAAGCAGACTCCACAACCTCACAAGGTGACAATTCCAGCAACATTCTGACCATCTAAAAGTCCTACCTGCTAGTTGATTTTAATCCCTATGCTACTACATCAAACCCAAATTCTGCTACAGACAAATAACAGCTGTTCCCTGCTCATCTCCAACTGCCCAGAAGGTGTTAGGGAGCTGAAATGCCTGGCAGGGATGGAGACTGGCTCCTTGGATTCTTCCTTTCCCATTACTAAACCTTCAATGTGTTCTCATTGGACGTTTTTGCTTTATTTTTTAAATTAAAGAGACAAAGCCCCACTCTGCAGTATGGACCTCTCGCTCTGCCTCTCAGGAAGTCTCCATTCCAATCCACTGCTGGCTAAATATTCCTAGTGCTTTCCTCTCCATCCATCCCTCTTGCAAATGCCCTCTAACTATTCGAATTCTGCAAGGTCCAGTCTTAAATCTCACCTCCTTCATGACCTCAACCATTTGGGTCCCAAATGATCTGGATTTCTATAGCACTTAAATTACATTTGAAGATATCATGGTATAATGGCAAGAGTACTGGTTCTGGAGGCTTCCTCTTTGTATGACTTTAGGCAAGTTACTTACCCTCCATGATTTCATTTGTAATACAACTTACAGTGAGCCTTTAGATTTGATATCTAGATTCGGTTCTAGATCTGACATCCTGTGATAGGAAGGTGGGTTAGGATTACATTGTAGAGGAACTGAATACAAAGCTAAGAAGCCTTTAGGCCATGACATCTCCCACTATAAGTTATCATTTCATGTCTTTATATCTGCTCTCTCTAGCTGGTCTTCAGAAACATATAGTACCTAGGACAGTACCTTGTATGCCATTGTAGGTATTCATACTTATTAGTAGGGAGGTTGGCTGTCACCTATGGTGCCACCTTCTCTGATTATTCTTAGGTTTGGTAATAAGCTGGTGCTTCCTTCAGGCCCTTCTGGTATTCCTTATTATAACCCCAAGTTACTGGGACAGCAAGGGACTGGCTTAGATCTCCATATTAATAGCTGGAAAATTGTTCTCTTTACCCATTCTCCCTCCACATCTGGCTCTATCTTACTTACCAGCAGCCTTGTCCAGAACACAGTAGTCTGGAGAGTTGTCAAAATAGACAAGGTCGGCCCGAGTGGCATGGCGATAGCCCTGACGGGCAGCAGTAAAGTTGGCGCCATCCTGAGTGGCGGTCACCTGCACAGCCCCATCATAGCGCCTCCGCAGGTAGTCACCAGTCCGGCGGAAGTCAGAGAGTGCATGCCAGCAGGTGCGAAGGGTACAGGAGCCACTAACTCCATGGCACTTACATTCCAGCTTTAGGAATCGACGTACAGCCTGAGTGGGGAGGGAGAAGGAAAAGGCAAGGGGTCAGGGATCACTGTCCATTCTTTAGGATGGCTAAACCAAGGGAGAGAGGGAAGAGAGGGAGAGAGATGGAGAGGGAGGGGGGGGGAAGAGGAAAAAAGAAGAAAAGAAAATGGGAGAGAGAGAGAGAGAGAGAGAGAGAGAGAGAGAGAGAGAGAGAGAGAGAGAGAGGAGTGATGGACAGAATGGGGGAGGGATAGGATGGATTAGGAGTAGGGACAATAAAGAAAAGACTGGAAGTATCAAATAATAAACTAGGAAATAGGAGGTTTAGGGGTCATTTCCTCCATCCAATTACTCAACAAGCATTTATTAAGAGCCTACTTGTACCAGGCCCCAGGCTGGGTGCAAAGTGAAAAGTGAAGCCATCTAGCTTGAAGGAGCACCCAGTAGCTCCTATGTATTCTTTAAAGCCCAGCTCATATTTTACCTCTTCTGGGAAGGTTTTCCCACAATCACTCTAAACCATAGAATCCCTTCTCCTCTAAATTCCTTTGGCATCTGTCTCCTGGTGAAATAGGAAGAATGCTGGATTTGGAATCAGAGGAACTGGGTTTGACTCGGCTCAGTTACTACCTTGTATGAGCTAAGTAAGTCACCTGACTCTTCTGAGCCTCAGTTTTTTGTAAAATTAGGGGGCAGGGCTAGGTGACCTCCATGTTTCCTTCCAGATCTAAATCTGTGATCCAATACCCTTTGCCAGACAAGTCAGAACTTTATTCTTTACCATTACACTGTCTGGAATCATTCCCTTAATTAACTCCAGTAACGTATGGTGCTACTTTTTTTTTTAAGTACATACGAAATTTATTTGTATTTTTTCCAGTATTTCTAGCAGAATGTAAGCTTCTTGAAGGCAGGAACTGTTTTGCTTTGTCTTTGATTCCACATCACCTAGTTCAGTGCTGGCACACAGGTAGGTGTTTAACAAATGGTTGTGACTGACCTAAAAGTTCATGGGAAGAGGGAGCTGACTTGGTTTGTTTTCATTCAGCATTCAGTGATCAAAAAACATTTGCAGAGCTTCTGCTGTGTGGACACCACCATGCTTATAAATGGGGAAGATACAAAATTCATTATATAAGGTATAGTCCTTTCCCTTATGGAGCTTACAGTCTCTGCTGCTTCCTCTGCACCCCCACAACACCTACCACAAACTCATCCACATAGGAGCATAGGAATTATGTAAAAAACAAACAAACGTGTTGCTTGACTGGGAAGGGATTTTGTTTTCCTAAGAAATGTCTTAAGACATTTTTCCTCCTACCACTTTTGAATTTTACCCAAAGCCCTAGCAGTGACCCCCTCAGCACGACTCTGGATGAACAGTTGGACCCACCCAGACACACATGTATAGACTGACCGTACGGCCACAGCGATTGTTGTGCAAGTTCATGAGGGCCCGCGCATCCTTGAGCCTCTTCTCCTTTGCATCCACAAAGGCCTTGGCAAAGCGGACCCCATAGTGGATGTTGTCACTGCAGCCACCCCAGTCAAAGTCTCCACGCTGATCTCGGTCCCGACCGCGTGTGTAAGGGTCACAGCTGCACACACTGAGCTCACCCTGGCTGCAGGCCCGAGTGATGGCGTGGACCACACCTGCTGATGAGATGGCATACACGAAAGCCGCCTCCCGGCTGCCTAGAGTGGGGCAGGAAGAGGGGAATTGAGAGAGAAGGCCCAAGACTGTCTTCATCCCATGATCATCCTTCCAGAAGTTCCCCTTGCTCACAATCCCTTCTCAACTCACCCATGCACCACACTACTCCTTACCATACCTCATGACCTTTAGGCCACTTTCTAGATATGTCTGTCCATCCCTTCATTCTGGGCACTAACTCTTAACCCTCGAGTGAGTCCAGTAACCCAGACAGTGAGAGATTAGCTCTGGACTTGGTATCAGAAGACCTAGGTTCAAATCCAGGCTCTCCTCCTCATTAGCTTTGTAATTATGAGTAATTATGTAATTAATATTTGTTCATCTACCTCACAGAGTTATTGTGAAGATGCTTTGCACACCTGAAAATAATATATCATAGGATCATAGAATTTTGAGTTGCTAAGGACCATTAGAGATCAGCTAGGCCAATCTCCCCGTTTTACAAATGAGAAAACTGAATCCAGGAGAAAGAAAGGAAGTGATTTGTCTAGGGGTCCATGACTAGTAAGCAGCAGAGTGGTGTAATGGAAAGAACTGGACTTGGGAGTCAGAGGGCCTGAGATCTCCCCCCAATTCTTCTAACGGCACTTTTTTTTTGAGCAGTGTTCCTGTCACCATGTCATACTTGACTCTGAATTAGTATTGGATGAAGCCAATACCTCTCCTCCCTCCTCCTCCTTCCCTAGTGCTAGACGGCTCTCCTGTGAGCCTTGGTCCAGCTAGCCTAGTAACCTGAGGCTTCTTCTGCTCCCTCTCTTACCAGACAGTTTTAACACTAAAGCCCCAGACCACAGTCAGACTTAGAGAAGAGGAAGACATCAGCTTGGAGAGCCACTGACACTTTCTGCTGGCTTCCTTTACCTCAGTGTCCTCCTGAATCCTGAGGGCTGAGCTCTCTCCTCTTCCCTTCTTGTTCCTTGCTGTTTCTCTCAGCCTTTCTCCTGGCTCATCATAGAGTTTAGCCCAGACGAGCTTTCCCTGCTGAGCAGGGGCCAGGACAGTTCTCCAAATATTTACATATCCCCTTTCTGTTTACCCCTTGTTCCCATTACTGCCAGGGTTGGGTGGGGGCAGGATACCCCCTCCCTGGTCCCTAGCCCTGAAGTAGATAGAGGGATTGCAAGGGCCAACAGGGAAGCAGGAAACATTCCACAGCCCCTAAATACTCCTCTATCTCACATGACTTAGAGCTGGGGTAAATAGAGGTATAGCATGTGTCTGGGGAAGACATGGATCTTGCAACAGCCCCTGGCACATGGGGTTTAGAGGGTCTCTTGTCCATTGGGGTAAGAAGAGGGACTGTAGTCAGAGGAAGTCCAAACTGAGGGTCTATTCTCAGTTGAATTCACAGTGTGATATCCTCCTCCTCCTTATCATTATAATCTCTAATATTTATGAGAGTTTTAAGGTTTTCAAAGCAGTCTATATGTCTGCATGCACACATACATATATAACATAGATATAGATTGCCGTTTGAGTCTCCTAATAATCCTGTAAGGCAAGTCCATTTCCCCAGTTTTACAAATGAGGAAATGAGGTGAGAAAGAGTAAATAATTTACCCAGGGTCCCAAAGCTAAGAATGTCTGAGAGGGGAACCAAACTCTGGCTTTCTCAACTCCAACTTCTATCCCCTCTGCTAGAGGTGTCAAATTCTCTGCCAGCAAAACCCCCAATTACTGCAGGAACCAGATTAAAGTGTTACAAGGAAATGTGTTATGAAAAAAATAAAATGTAGCACAAATAATGTTAATTTGTGGTTTCCTAAGAACCCCAAATGGGATCAAGAAAAGTCAGACATGACTGAAACGGTTGTCAACAAGCAGCTGTTTGGGTTGGACACTACGGCCCTATACCAAGCTGCTTTGGTTATGGAAAGTGTTGGACATGAAGTCTCAGGATATGTTTGATTCCCAGTCCTGGCCCGTATTACCTGTTGGGACCATGGGCAATTCACCTAACATCTATGGATCTGTTTCCTTATTTACAACATGAAGCGATTAGATTTAGTGACCTTCCACTTTCCCTAGTTATGAACTGGGGTGGGGGGGAATAATCTTCTCCCCTTCCTCTTGCCACCCCAAGGCCGTGGAGAGAAGGGAATGAGATGGGAGTCAAAAAGGAAAGGGTAAAAAGAAGGGCACCCTACTTCTGAGCATAACCCGGCCAAAGACGGTGTGGTCGCGGTCCAGAGTTGTGCAGTTCCAGCGGTGATGACGGAACTGGTGCTGGCACTCGCGGATCCAATCCCGGGCCCCCTCACCCAGGGAGCGCATGATGTCAGGGTATCGCTGGCACAACTGGCGCTGCCGGCTCACCAGCCCAGGGATGTTGTCACAGATCACCCGGGCCCCCAGTGCCCCGATATACCTGCAGGGAGTGGAGGGCACAGCATTGCTGGGAGCGCCCCAGACAGGGTCACTTTCAGCCTCAACAATGAATGAGTGGGACTAGGGGGTGAGTTAGCTGCCTAGCTCTCAACAATCATCCTGCCCCTGCTTCCACTAGTGGTGGTGGTAATAATTAGCTAACATTCACATGGAGTTTTAAGGTCTGCAAAGCACTTTGCATATGTTATTTAATTTGATACTTTGTGAGATAGGTGCTATTATTATCTCCATTTTGCAGATGAGGAGACTGAGGCTGAGAGGTTATGTAATTTGTCCTGGGTTACAGAGCTAAGAAATTGTCTGAAACAGAATTTGAACTCAGGCCTTCCTATCTCTAAGTCCAGCACCCTAGCTACCATCCTGGCCCAGCTCTAGTATAGGGAGGACAGTATGGTATGCAGAAACAAGGCAGAATTTTCCTTCGCCCAGTTGGATTCTTGTCATAGACAAGAAATGAATGGTCTCATCTCTTATCACCCAGGCCAAATGCTCAAGTCTAACACATGTAGTAAAGCCACAGGCATGTCACAGATACTGACAGGTAGTTTATTTGATAAATGCTAACGACTTTGGAGACAAAAACGCGAGGCCAAAATGATACTTCGGTATACAAAGGACCTGTGTTCGAAATATGACTGTGCCTGGGTCAAGGCACTTCACACCTTGGTCTCTTCATCTGTGACCTGAAGAGGTGGCTTCCCCTCTAAATCTGTGATTCCATGGGCCTTTCCTGAACCCACATGAAGGTGGCCTCCCTCTCTCCCTGTCTGCACTGGACTAGGGTGGAAGGCAAAAATAGAAATGAAGAATAGCAGGAGTGGTGTTTGTGTGGAAGGGTGGTGAATGGCAGCCCGGGGCAAGTTTATAACATACTACTGAGCGATGTTTCTGGTTCTGGATTGACCCACGTGGCTGGGAATCCAATGTTTCCAAACTCTGAGTTTGGAAGAGACCCTCCCTTCCAAGTCTACTCTTCCGTCCTTCCTTCCCTCCCTCCCTTGTCTTCAGGAGACCAGCCAAATATTAACCCTTCTACCCAGGATGGCCATGAGTCCTCCTGCCCCACCTTCCCCTTCCCTTGCAATCATTCCCACCGGGGGAATCTCCACTTCCTGAACAGGGATACTCTTCTCCTTTACTGTGGTAAAGTGACTTTTAAAGTCCCTGTCCCCTCCTTCCCAGGCCAAACCAAAGGGCACTGTGCCCTGGGATTGCTGTACAGGCAAAGATTCGGCTTCAAAGGGACCAAGCAGTTCCCACACCCCAAATTCCAGTCTCAATTCTCATCAGCTCAGCACTATACCAGCTATGACATGCCTGAGGCTTGGCTTAGCCAGTGAAAGTGGCCAGAGAATAAGACAGAGGGACAGGAAGGTGACTTCAGCTAGGTAGAGATTTTCCCTCTGGGCCCAAATATATTCAACTCCACAGCACATTCCCAGGGGTACTGTCCTAATTCCTTTCACCCATAAACCCACCAATCCAGACCCTGCCCAGAAGTCAGGGATCTATGCTCACATTTGCTTCTTTCTCTCCAGTTTGGCTCCATTCTCCTCTTGTTCCCCGAGTTTACCTACCTCAGAAAGCATTCCATAACTCTGAGGAGGTCTTTGTCTCCTCCTTTGTAAATGAATAAAAACCCAAAGGGTGTGTGCGTGTGTGTCTGTGTGTGTGTGCATCTTATCTCAGGGTCAAGAGCTCTCTCCAGAGCAGGTGGGAGTCAGGCGCTACTGCAGACACCCCTGGCTGCCAGAAAAGCCGTGGCTGTGAATAAGACTGTGGTTTGGGAACAGCCCCAGAATCTGGTGGGGACCAAGGGGTGTTTATGACATCTTGGGCCCTGTGTACTCTGTCCCCTTCTTCGCCCTCCCCCACCCCAGTCTCAATCATTCCCACCATGGAATCTCCACCCCTGAGTTGGGATCACCACTGGCAAAACCAAATCAAACAAACACAGCCAAAGCCAGATGCCTTCTGGTGAGTGTGGCCGGCCAGGCTGATGGGACCCATCTGTCCCCCCAGGGAGGGAAAGACAGAGAAGGCTGGCTGCTAACAAATCCCATGGAATCAGCATCCCTGGTTCTGTCCATCAGGGCAACAGCTTCCAGGAACAAACAAAATAAACTCCCCAGGCCTAGCCTGGGAGGGACTGCCTGACGCACAGACCCAGAGTTACACCCACCACTGAGATGCTTTGTTTGGAGAGGAGAGAAATGAGTTGGAGCTACTCCCTTTCCCAATACCACTTCATTCCCCTAGTTTAGGTCTGGAATATTGCTCTAGGGACTAGAATTTGGGGGCATCCAAAGCTTGGAGAAATACTACAACCTCTCATCATGAGGACCTTGGTTGCAATGGGTCAAGTTATTTCAGGAAAGTTCTTTTGGATATCTAGCTTTAATTAATCCCTTTTGATACAGCCCATACTGGTCTTTCTTGTTCTATCTATTCTTAGTGAGGTAAGAAACATTTAGTCCCATTCTCCCCTACCCTTCCTGTCAAGAAAATGGCTATTCAGTTCTCCCAGGCCCCAGCCTTCAGGTTTTCTTCTAGACCTTGCTGTGATCCTTATTGGACTGTGGCTGCTTACCATTTCTTCCCCCTGCCTTTTCTCTACCCCTATCTTCCTCATCTCTAAACTTCCAGATACTTTCTACCTCCTGATCCTGCCTTCTCATTTCCATGGATTAGCACTCATGTTCCTATCCTGTCCTTTAAGGAAGTCTAGACAAATCCTATCTTGTATCAAATACTCCCTTCCTGATTCTGTTTCCATCGTCCAGAAATTCTATTCATATATAATTTGTTTCTTTGGAAATGAGACATCCTATATCTCTGAAGACAGAGACCCTCTACCCTGTTTCTCCTTTCTCAGGATCTTTCCATGGCCGATAGTACTAGACTTATGCATACAAGGTGTGTGTGTGTGTGTGTGTGTGTGTGTGTGTGTATGAGGTGTCTTCAGGACCTACCCACCCCAATCTTTATTTTCCTTTTGCTTTCCTTTCTTGATTTCCTCAGGGATCTAGGCTAAGGCTTCCCTATGCTTTCCTCCTTTCTATCCCATTATCCTAGGAAAATTCATGATAACAGACTGCACCTGCTAGGGGTTTATGTCCCCATTTCTACTTCCTGTCCTAAGAGTCATAAAGAGAGGGAACTGTTCCCTTCCTTCTACCCTAGAAAGAGGTGTCTGGTGCTATAGAAAATGATTATGAATTTTGAACTTCCTAGTGGGCAATCAGGTGTTTCCCCAAGGGCTTATGGGGAAAGCTATCATTTTTGTTCTTTTTTAAAAGAGAAAAGTACTCTTGCAAATTTTGAAAAATTGGCATTGAAAAAGTGGCTGCCCTGGCTGCTAAGGACATTGGTCTAGGCTCTGTAGTCAGGTGTAGAAGGTAGGCAGAAAGGATAGGAAGGCTGGAAAAGCCTCCTTGATACTATTGCCCTCAGCCCCAGCCCCGGCTCCTTTTTTTCCTTTTCACAGGGGCAGCTGTGCCCCTTCTATATCTCTCCTTATACTGGAGTGTGGCTTTCCCCACCCAGCCTCCACCCAGGATTCTTCCGAGATTCTTTAATGTGAACCACGTGTAAGAGGAGGAAGAAGGAAGGGAAAGGGGTGAGAATAGTCATGAATCTCTAAGATATGTTCCCAATGGGGAGACCATCATGAACCCAACAAGGTCTACACTTAGGGGAAAAAACTACCAATACAACTAAGAACCATTTGAGTGATGATCCCTCCTTATTCAAACATCCAGGCTGTGCCCTGGATAATTTTCCATATGGGCAGGGGCCAGACAACGGTCCTCAGAAACACCGACAAACTGGGCAGAAATGTCCTCTCCTGTTTTGGGGAAGTGTGTATGTAGGAGTGATCTGAGGTGAGGGAAGCAGCCTTTACCCCTCTGAGCCTGTAGACAGCCTAGGCCTTCTGAAGGTATGTTTTGATCTCAACCCTGAACTTTCAAAAGCTTTGTTCCTTCCCACCCTCCACCCCCTTCTCCATCTTCCCTTTTGTAAAAAGGAATGCTTCAAGCCAGATGTAAGATACCAATGCAATATGGTTCCCCCATCCAGAACCCCCTCCCTTTTCCCAACATGCAGAGATAAAAAGATCCAAAAGAGAGATTTTTCTGAAACAGGAAAAAGGGGGGGTGGTTGGGGGGCCTGAGCATCTTGAAATGATAGGAATCTCTAGCAGAACTCCATGGCCCCTCAGCCTGCTACTCCAACCCCCATCCCAACTCTTCCAGCCAAGACTCAGACAAGGGGGAAAGCCACAGGGGAGGGTATGGTAAGAAAAAGAGGGGTATTCTGGGAGGAAAGGGAAGTGGGTATGGGTAGAGAGGTGCTATTCCTGAGTAGAGTGCCGTTTGGCTTCTGTTCCTATGTAAGTGTATTGGGGGGGGGGAGATGAAGGCAGAGGGTAGCTAGAGAGATATTTGGGGGCAGAGTACGGTTGTGGTTTTTTTTTTTTTGTGTGTGTGTGAGTAGCCAACACAGCTCCATTAGAGGTGTGGGTGTGTGTGTGTGTGTGTGTGTGTGTGTGTGTGTGTGCTGGAGGGACAAGTATGGAGAAAAATGGACATCTAATTGCTTTTTAAAGGGATTGTGTCCTTTATGGAATGAGAGGCTGGGACGGGGATGGGAACACTGGCAAGAAGTGAGATAGGAAAAGAGAGACAGAAGAGATAGACCATAGCTTTCCCTGGAGTGAGACAGAGACCTCTGCCCTAGAGAAGTGGGGGGTGGGAGTTGAAGGGGGAAGGGAGTAGAAAGAAGAGGGAAATGGATGGGATACTTTCAACAACTATTCCTGCTGGGAAGATTGAGTCAAATACCCGGATTATGTAAACCAAAATGATCTTTCAAAAAAACTTTAAGCACGTAGTTTTGATTCAGTTTAATTTTTCCTCACTCACCACACTGATTGAGCGCGGCGGTTGCCTCACTCGGGAAGGTTTCTTTTATAAATTGGGGTGGATGATGGAGAAGGAAATGGTGAGTTACCCAGCTTTTCCCTTCCCCTATTGCCTTGAAACTGGCAACCCCAGCCTCTGTCTCTAGGCTGAAGAGAAAATCAAGAGTATCGCTTTGCCCAGGCAAAGCCTCATTAGCTCCTCCTGGAGCCCTTGGGATACTAGAGAAATTGAGCCACTAGGAAGCGGTTCCTCTTGTAGTGTACCCCTGGAGAAAAAGCTTTGGGCCAAGGAAAGCCAAGTGCGGTCGGTTCCCAGGGGGCCGGCCAGAGCGTGAGGAGAGAGCAGCCTTTCCTTTTCACTCCTCTAGTGGTCCCCGCCCCACCTGGTCTCACATCCCACTCCACCAACACTCACCACCAGGACGCATCTATGCGAGGCGGCAGCGTAAGCAACAGCAGTAACAGACAGGCGAGGCCAAGGCGGGCAGGGACTCCAGGGCCGTCGGGTGCCGCTGCCCGGGCAGGGAATCTGTGCGCCGGAGCGAAGGCGGGAGGTGGGAGCCGGGCTCGCCTACGGAGGAGCTGGGAGGCTTCCTCCGTTCTGCCCTGGCTCAGCATAGCTCCCCGAGGGCTCTCCCCCTGCGCGTCCCGGGGTGGGGCAGAGCGCAGGACTGGGGGCGCGGGGACGGGACCCCAGCCCGGGTGACCCTCAAGCCGTTCCAACCTCCCCCCAGCAGGGGCCCATGGACCGCACCGACAGTGGGGCGCCCGGGTGGGCGCCAGTTATCCGGGGTTCAGTGGCCTAGGGCCGCGGAGCGCAGTGGTCAGGACAGCTGTGCCCACCACGCTGAGAATGGTGTCGGGGGCCAGCAGTGTGACTCGAGACTCCGAGGAACTGCGTGCGGCGCCGAGGGCGTCTTGGGGTGTGCTGTCTGGGATCGGGGCCGGAGGCAGGGGATCTGGCCACAGCTGACGGCGCGCTCTATACAGGATGCGGTGTCCGGGGGGTCTGCGGCGCAGTGCCGAGTGGGGCTGCGGGGCCGGGCGGTGCGGACAACCCCTCTGGCCGCGGGCTCTCATTGGACGGCGCCGGGCGGGGCTGCGGCCAGGGACACGCGCGGCCCTCAGGGCGGCCCCGCCTGGGGCCCCGAGCAGAGGCGCGCTCCACCACCCCAGGTGTCGCCGCTGCCGTTGCCCCCGCCTCCCTCTTCCCACTCCCCTTCTGCGCTGCGCCCCCCACCTGCTCGGGCGAGACGGGACGGGGCGGTGCAGCTCACTCCATGCGCTCCAAGCGCCAGGGCCCAGTGGACGCCGCGTCTCCGGGTCCTAGCGCCCCTCTCTCCCTCCCAAACCTGCTTTTACGGGGAGCATTGCAATGCTTGGAGGGGGGTAGTGGGGTGGGGCCTGTGGGCTTTTCTCCCTGACCCCCCCAGTCTCTACGCAACAGGAGAAGAAAAGAGGAACGCACTCGGACACCCAGCCTCTTTCTCCACCCTCACAGTAAAATGGGGAGAATCCAATCTGCCAAGGGAGAGATACGGAAAATCGAGTGAAAAAGCAGAGTTCAGAGCTGCCAACAGGGGCGCTGTTGCCGAGATGGTTATCAATCCCGCTAATCCGAAGCATGTGTTCTCAAGGCCCCTCTCCTTTCCTTCAGAACCAGGGTCCATTCTCCTGCACCCGAGCCCTCTGAGTGGCTCTGAGAGGCAGGGACTGCCTCAACTCTAAATCGTACACCATCCCTTTCCTCCTCTTCCACCGATCCCTATCCCCTAACACTCGGGCTATGCTAGGGCCAGAGCTGTGCTCCTCTGTGACCAGAGCGCTAGGGAAGCGGGGGACCCTGGAAGGTCTAGACCTGCCCTCCTGGAGCCGAGCACCTGGGAAGGGATGATGGGGACGGTGTTATCCCGAGTTGGAATGACAATGACTAACTGGGAATGGGGTAGGGGGCAGCGCTGTTTCTGGATGAGTACGAGGTCTCTCCTTTTCCTGTCTTCAGGATTAGCAGCTCTCAGTTTCCCTTCGTTCTCCTGACCGCGTACACGGGTCCCTCACCCCCTCGGGCGGAGCTGCGCTGAGTGTGAATGAATCAAAAACAGCTGGGCGGCTTTCCCTATACTAGAGGCCGAGTGGGGGTCCCGGTGAAAGAAGGTCCTGGAGTTCGCTCCCCCCCCAGTGCACTGCAACTCTAAGTCAACGGACTGTGAGACCCTGCTCAGCTACATTCGTTACCTCCTTGAAGGACTGGGACGGGGAGGAGAGGTGGATTGGGGCGGGGTGGAGAAATCATTGCCCCACAACTGGTCCTCTAAGCTCATGAATTCGCCGGGAGGTCTCTGGCAGAAAAACGCTCCCTCCTCCCCTTTTTGTAAGTCTTCTTTGGCGCTGAATTTCTAGAAGATTTGGTTCCTGACTGGCTAGGATACTGCAGGCTGACCTTTTCACCTTCCCGAGCCTCAGTTTCTCCGTTGTTCTCTGTGATGTACCTCTCTCCCATCCCCGCCCCCCTTCCCCGGTTAGTCGCAGCTCAGGGCTCATGATTTATCTCTACTATAAATGTCCTGATGTAAACACTGTACCCCGGCTGGTCCTCCCACCCCCCAACTCCGCCGGCCCCTCACCCCAAAGAGGCTCCGCGAGTGTGGGGAGCTGTGGGGACAAGCGCGGGTGTGAGCCGACAGGGAGCAGCTGGCCCAGACCAAGGCTGAAGCCGCCCCAGGCAAAGGCGGAGCGGGACGACTTGGGGAGGGGCTCCTCCAAGAAGCCCACTGACCTTTTCCTCACCCCCCAAGGTGCTATGTTAGCGCCCCACCCTCATTCAGCTCCAACCTCAGCTTGGATGTTGTACGAAGAAGGATGTTGAACTGCCCAGGAGATGGGGGGCAGGGGGCGGGGGAAAGGGAGTAGCGGAGCTGAGAGAGACGGAAAATCGGAAGGTGAAGTAGGGGGTCTTCAAGGGGCCACTGAACTAGACCTTCTCCACCCCTCCAAGTTTAGAATTAGGACTAGGATAGTGGCTTTGGGGATAACCCTGCTCTCCACCTCGTCCCCACTTTAGCTAATGCTTTCGTTCCTCTGAGACAGGGGATCATTCTATTAGGGTCCTTGCCATTTTCCTCAAGAGTTCAGCCCTTTTCCCCAACGTTTCCTTCCTTTACCCTTCCCCCCTTTGCAGCCCCTGGCGGGACACGAAGCATGCATCTTTAGTCTCCTGGCTGCCTTTCCCACACTCACCCCATGTGGTCAGAACTGGGTGTGACCCTGGAGCTATCCACTTCTTTTCTGCACTTGGGTGGGGGTGGGGGCTGCCGATGATCACATCAGCCCTAACCTTGGGCTGGCCTCATCCACACTGGCCAACAGTGCACTTGTGAAACCTATTTGGTTCTTGCTGTCTATACAGTCTGGTAACATCACTAGCTAAGAGGGACATTAAGTACCTGTAGAGCCAAACAGTGGGAGAGATTTAAATCACTTTGCAAAGCCCTGCCATTTCTATCGTGAAGGAATAACCTTGAAGTCAGTGTCCTACTCCCCCCCCCCAACCCTCTTCACGGTCCTCAGCCCCCAGCTCCCCATCTGGGACCCCATACTGGAGGAGCCAGGCTGGCTGAGGGAGCTGTACTCAGCCACTTAAAGAGAACCCAAATACACGGCCAGAGAAGAGAGTTTCTGGGATCTGCCACTTCGGAGCTTCAACTCTGAAAATAAACTTTTAGCCTGAGCTCCTCACGCAAAGAGGGTCATTGCCAGGGCTGTTGGCTCATCACTAGCCTGCTCCACACCCACCAGAAAAAAAGGCTCAGCACCCGTGGGGGTTTCTTCTGGGTTGGGGAGCCTGACCCTTAAGTGCCTTCAATGACAGATTTAATTGTCATTCCCCCGAACCTCCTGTACTCTTTACCCTCCTGTTTTTAGGAGGGCAGCTTGGATAGCATGGTGCATAAAGTACCTAGAAGACCTGAGTTCAAATATGGTCTCACACACTAGCTGTGTAACTCTGGGTAAATCACTTAACTCTGCCTGTTTCCTCATCTGTGAAATGGGGATAGTAATAGCCCCTAGCTCTCAGGGTTGTTGTGAGGATCAAATGAGATAATAATTGTAAAGCTCTTGGCACAGGACCTGAAACTTAGCAAGAAATATACAAATGCTGACTATTCTTCTCCCATCCTTTCTTTGCCTCTAGTTATAAGAATTAGAAAGCTGAATACTGAATATGTAGTACTGAATACCAGTACACTGGAAACTACTGAGATTCAATTCCATTCCACATTTATTAAGTGCCTACTATGTACAAAGCTTTGTGTTCATCCCTGGGACTACCAAGACAGACAATGACCTTGACTCTCAACGTACAGGGAGCAGGGAGGCAGGAAGATGATGTGGGTATTTGAGGCAAAGGAGAGATCCAGAGAATATATACTCAAGGAAAATGTTGTGAAGGAGAGGTTACTTTCAATGGGGGGACATGAAGAAGTAGGTCAGGGAAGGTATCACAGAGGAAATTGTACCAGAGCCCCTAATTTGAAGGAAGAGAATTTCTACAGACAGAGATGAGATAGGGCATTCCAGGTACACGGAAGACACCAGTTTAGAGAATTGGCTCCTTCTACCTATAAGGGACTTTGACTCTCCAACTAATTTTCCATTTTTCTTTTTGGTTTTTGTTCAGTTATAACAAATACTATTTGGTCCTCCCTACATACCCGTCATTCTCTCAGAACTACCGTATTGAATGGAAGAAAAAAAAAAGGAATAAAACACTAGGCCTCTTGCTTTCATGATTTAATTAAGGAGATGATATCCACCTCCTACTATGTTGATTCTTTTATTTTTTTTTATTTTTGGAGGGGGGAAGGTAGGGCAATCGGGGTTAAGTGACTTGCCCAAGGTCACACGGCTAGTGTTACATGTCTGAGGCTGGATTTGAACTCAGGTCTTCCTGACTCCAGGGCGGTGCTCTATTCACTGCCTCACCTAGCCGCCCCATACTATGCTGATTCTAACAAGGTTATTCATTCATTCATTCATTCCAAAAGCATTTATTAAGCACCTACTATATGCCAGGCATTATGCTAAGTCAGTCAATGAACATTTATTAATGTTTATTATGTGCCAGATACTTTGTTAAGCACAGAAATACAGATATATCTTGAGAGTCAAATGAGGTCATAGATGGAAAGTGCTATGGAAATTCAAGAATTCTTATTATTAGTCCCTAGAGGTAATGAGACAATTAGAGAACCACACCAGATAGTACCTTAACCAAGTGCCAGATTATGTGGTACAGACTTGGACCTACGTAGGGAAAGGGAATCCCAGACTCCCATTTTAAGGTTCAGTTGAAGTCTTTATTATTGTCTTTAGACAGGATAGCCCCCAATCTAGACCAGGAACAGTAACATCCCCTATTCAGGAGGATGGTTACATAACCCATCCCTCTTATCCCTCAGGAAACACTATAGTTTATAAGCCAATGGCATAGTGGAAAGAACTGAGTGTCAATATCCCTCTGACACCCTATGCCACCTTGGCTAAATGACTTCATTCTACACCTCAGTCTTCTCTTCTGTAAATAGGGGTAGTATCTGCTTCACCAGCTGAAACTGAGGAAAGGGTTTTGTAAACCATAAAGCCCCATGTTAATGTAAAATATTATCATTCCTAAAGTCTAACCTCAGTCACTTTAGCTTAAGATGCATTTTTTCCTGCTCCGACCTCAGTTGTGTGGTGTGTCTGAAAGCTTCTGGATTTTTGCTGGAGCTGGTGTGGGGATGGGGGGGGGGCTTAGCAGCTCCTTACAATGACCTTACTTAAGGGGCCCCTCTCTCAGTTATGACCTTCCTCCCTCTCCCAGGGAGGAGGGGAGAAGGAGGTGGTATCCAAGAAATGGGAAGGGCCCAGTAGGGACTGGGGGGAGGATTGGATATGATTCAAGGAATTCCTGAGCCTGCTGCTCATACAGGTTCCTTGAGACTTTCCAGGGATTTCTTTGCAAACCAGAAAAGGTTTCAATAGAAATAACAGCAACCCCACCCAGCCCCTTCCCTGTTTGTTCAGTCTCATGTCAGAGGCAGCAGAAGGGACTTGGGAAAGACCTAGGTCAGCGGTTCCCAAACTTTTTGAGTATGAGAACCCCATCTCAGAATGTTTCTGAAAATCATATACTTCTTCCCCCCATAGAAGTTATACTATGATTATCATTGAGTGAGAAAATGTATAACGATGAAAATTTGCTATGAATTCAGTCTCAGCACTTCAGTGGGTCTGTGATTTTGTGAATTTGGGCATTCCTTCAATGTCACATAATGCAACCTATACATATCTTTTTATCACTTATGGCCCTTATTTATGCCCTTCCCTAAATCCTCCATAGGAGGGCCATCCAATAAGCTAGGGGCCTTCTTCTAGGTCTCTTGTCACTGGATGCCAATGTAGGTATGTAGGTTGATCATTTATTATCTCTTACTCTCAATATACTATTGGCCCTCTTCCTTTCCCAGTCACACATTTCTTGGATACTTTTTAAAAATTTTCTCCTTTCTATTTTTAATAGCATTAATTTTTCCATTTGTATGTAAGACAATTTTTAGCAGTAATTTTTACAAGATTTTGAATTCCAAATTTTTCTTTCTCCCTTCCTCCCCTCTCCTCTTCCTGAAATGGTAAGTAATTTGATATAGGTTTATATGTGTATATATATATACATATATATACATACATATATATATATACACACACACACACACACACAATCATGTGAAACATATATTTCCCCATTAGTCACATTTTGAAGGAAGAAACAGACCAAACAGAAAATCCAGTTTTTAAAAAAAGTAAGTGAAAATAGTATGTTTTGATCTGCATTCAGAGTCCACCAGTTCTTTATCTGGATATAGATAGCATTTTCTATCATGAATCCTTGTCTTGGATCATTGTATTGCTGAGAAGAGCTAAGTCATTCAAAGTTGATCATCACACAATGTTGCTGTTACTATGTACAATATTTCCTGGTTCTGCTCATTTCACTTTGCATCAGTTCATACGTCTTTCTAGGTTTTTCTGAAATTTGACTGCTCATCATTTCTTACTGCACAATAGTATTACATTACATTTATATACCATAACTTGTTCAGTCATTCCCCAATTGATGGGCATTAGATAATGTTTTCATGCTACTTTTTATGCTCGATTATGTGTAGATAATATGCTGCAACCTATTTATGCCCACCACATATCTCCCCCTCACTCTTTGGATGACCCATGATTCTACATCTTTGGAGATTATAGTATTCCATGACTGGCAGCCTGATAGATGCTGAAAAGATGGGCTTTTGTTTCTGTAATGCTTTTAAATGAATTTGTACTTTATTTCTAATAGTCCAAAAGTATGTTTCAGTTTGATATGTGTTGTCTACTTGATTAGAATGTGACCTCCTTGAGATAAGGGACTGTCTTTTCTATTTGCATCCCCAGAGGACTTTGTACAAAGTAAGCAGTTAATAATGGCTTTTTCATTCATTCATTCCAAGGAGAGTCCAAACCTGAAGGTAATACTATGGGTTTGGGGCAGACAGGGCTCTGTACCTTTTCCCCCAACAGTCTCAGACTGATCCCCACCTGCCAAAATCCCACCAGGATCTCCCTTGTCCAACAGTCATAGGCTGGGATTCCTCTCGCCAGTTGACTGTAGGAAGGACTCAGACATTCACAACCTTTCAAACCTGAGGAGTCATCAGTTTCAATCCTTCTGGTAAGATGGAGGACCATTAGGTCTTACCATCTCACCTGCCTCTGAACCCTTATCATCTACCTTGCCCTCTAGATTTCCAGGGAAAGCCATCCGTCCTGAAGCTAAACACACACTGCTTCCCCCAATTAGAATATGAATTTTTTGAGAGTAGCACCTGTCTTGATTTCCCATATGCATTCCCAGTGCTTGGCATATAGTAAGCACTCAATAAGTGTTTTTCCATTTTGCAGCCTGGCTTTTGACCTCATTACTCAATAGAAACAGCAATGGTTTCTTTCTTTCTTTTTTTAAGCAATTGGGGTTAAGTAACTTTCTCAAAGTTACATGGCCAGTTATTTCTGGATGTGGTGCTAAGTATCTGAGCCCGGATTCAATCCCAGGTCATCCCAACTCTGGGGCCAGTGCTCTTACTCACTGTACCACCTGGCTGTCCTGATAGCAATGGTTTCTTAAGCTGCCAGATCTAATGGTCTTTTCTTAGTCCTCATTCATTTTGACCTTTCTGCAGCATTGGCCACTCCTGACCATACTCTCCACCTATGTCTGGTTTTTGTGACCCCTGATCTTTCCTGGTTCTCCTCTTACCTGCCTGACTGCTCTTCCTCAGTTTCCTTTGCTGTCCCTTCATCTGTATTATGCCCCATTAATTGTTAGTATACAACAAGGTTCTGTTGTGGCTCCCTTTTCTCTGGACACTCATGGCATGATCTCATCTGCTCCCATGGATTTAACTGTCATGTCACTGCAGATGAATACCAAACCTGTATATCCAATCTCAGACTTTCTCCTGAGCTTTATTTCCTCATCACCAACTTCCTGTTGGATATTTCAGACTAGATGCCCCATAGACATCTCAAACGCAACTTGTTTAAAACAGAACTTATTATCTTCCCCTCAACAAATCCACCCTTCTTACTAAACTTTCCTTTTGCTCTTGAGGGTACCATCATCCTTCTGGGCTTCCAGAATTGAGGATCTTGGTAGTATCCTTGAGTCCTCACCCTCTCTTTTTCAAATAAATAGCCATTCAGTTATCAAATCTGGCCATTTCTATCTCCACAACATCTCTCACATCTGCCCTCATCTCCCTATTCATACATCATACCGGAGTTTAGACCATCCCTTTTCACCTCATCTCCCTTAACTCTTTCCCTACTCCAATCAATCCTTCACACTGCAACCAAACTGATTTTCCTTAACACACATCTAAGTATGTCATTTATCTGCTCAATGGACTCCAGTGACTCCCTATTACCTCTGGTTTTTGAAGCTCTTTATAATCTGGTTGCAGACCTACCTTTCCAGCCTCATTGCATCTCTCCCCTCTCTGCACTCTATGGTCTAGCTAAACTGACTGCTCACACATAGCACTCTTTGTACCATGTCTTGAAAGCTTTCCTCTCACCTCCCACTTCCTTCAAGACTCAGTTCAAGCACTGTTGTCTACAACATAGAAAGATGCATGTGGCCCACAATACTCCAGAGTGTGGCAGGAACAAGATTAAAATGTAATTGTGAAATAACAAAAGAAATAAATTGAATTAAATTAATTAAAATATAAATTAAAAAGCACAATAGAACATAGATAATGTTAATATGTGGTTTTCCAAATCAACATGCAGCCCCCCAAGGGACTGTTTTACTATCGTTTTTGTATTTTGAATACCTAGTACTTAGCAGATGATTAATAAATGTTTGTTGATTATTTTTTATGGATTTTTGAGAGTCTTTTGTATCTTTTTCATTTTCTGAGGAATGAAATAAAAGCTGTCCTATATTCGATATATTCATTGTTTCCTTGAATGCTTGTGTGACCCTTGGGAAACCTAGGCATGAACTATATTTTGAGGTTTCCTGAAGAAATTCTGGGGAAGAACAATACCAGCCACAGACATTGATATTTGGGATAACCCTCAAGATTGGAATTCCTCCAGGTAAACCCAGAATTTGAGGGCCCTAGGCCATGGACTATGAGAATACTGCAAATTTTTGAAAATGTAATAATGCATATCTGTCGGAGACTTTTACTCTACAGAAGTGTGCAGTAGGTCCCAAATAAAGTCGAAAATAACACTTGGTTCATATGCAGATTCAAAGACCCCTGAAAATAAGCCTT
>NW_027185798.1:43778731-43783250 GCF_028583685.1 Petaurus breviceps papuanus
AAGAAGAAGAAGAAGAAGAAGAAGAAGAAGAAGAAGAAGAAGAAGAAAAGGGGAAGGAGGAGGAGGAGGAGGAGGACAGAGAGAGGCTTGACAAATTTTTTTTGGAAGATGTGGTGAGCACCAACAGTAGTATAAGAAATCCGAGGCAGGGGAATCTCTGAACTGGCATCTCCTACTAGTCACTGGCTTATGTATTACAGCTCCTGTGACCACAAGGGTCAGGGAGAAAAGGCAATGGAGAGGAGAGGAAGTGGGAATGGAGAATGGAGATGGAGAAAAATTAATGTGGAAAGGACAACACAGAGAGAAGGAAGAGGCAAAGAAGGAAAGGGAGATGGGGATAGAGATGAACTTTGGGAGAGGAGGGACCAGATTGGGGAAAGAGTGCGGGAAG
Organism: Petaurus breviceps papuanus; assembly: GCF_028583685.1. Classification (NCBI taxonomy): domain Eukaryota; kingdom Metazoa; phylum Chordata; class Mammalia; order Diprotodontia; family Petauridae; genus Petaurus; species Petaurus breviceps. Next base: position 43,779,126 of record NW_027185798.1, read on the forward strand.
AAAAAGGAAGATCTGGAGCCTGTTAACACTTTGGCTGTAAACAGACTGGAGCCGGGCAGTGGGCGGGCAAGCAGCTGTCCTGGGCTGGCTTCCATGGGCTCTGGGGACTATGTGTGAGTTTGAATGGGCATGACTCAGGAATACTGGGTGGTCACTGATCAACTCCTTTCCCAAGGGAGAAGATTAGTCTCCCGTCCCATGGGTCCCTATCACTGTTCCTCTCCCTTTTACCTCCTGTCTCCACCTGTCACAGACTCTAAACTGACTTGGGGGTTAGACTTGCAGATAGCAACAACCAAGGAACATGGCGTAATAAAACTTTAGCTGGAGTCCTCAAAATCTGTTTTTCCCTCCCCTGTCTCAATTCTAATTGTACTAACTAACTTCTATGACCTCAGGTCTCAGTTGCTTAATCTCTCTGGGCTTCAGTTTCTTCATCTGTAAAATGGACTCAATACCCGTGTTTCCCCGATAATAAGACACTGTCTTATTATTTTTTTTGGAAAGAAAACCACCAGAGGGCTTATTTTCAGGGGAGGTCTTATGTCGTCCTGCCTCAGCTCTCCTCAGAGGCACTGCTCTCAATGGCACCAGCAAGCAAATCACTGGGGAAGAACAGGATGACATGCTCACTGCTGCAGCTCTGATTGGATGCAGCTTGGAGCGCGGCATGCGTTTCACGGGGGTGGGGGGATGGTGCATACAGAGGGTACCGTAATGTAGCGTGTAGCGCAGGGGATCACCTTCACTACAGTAGCAATCTCAATAGGGCTTATTTTCGGGGGAGGGCTTATTTTAGAGGAATCTTACACAGTAAGGGGAGGGCTTATTTTCGGGATAGGTCTTATTATCGGGGAAACATGGAGTAACTCTACATTCCTTTCCACGTCTGACGTTCTGTGATTTTTAGTCTCTGTCTCTGCTTTGCTTGTCTTTTATTCCTCTCATTTTTATTCTTTACCTACTGGATCAATAACATCAAATCACTCTAAAGCTACTGCTACCTCTGAGGTTCTGTTTCTATCCCTTTGTGACACATCTCTTTGTGGTTCCCCAATTATGGGGTTAGAGGCTCCTTGGCCTGGTTGGGCAATGTAGGGCCCCCACGGACAAACATCTATCTAATTCCTGCCCCCTTCTACATGAAGGTGAAATGGGTTCCCTTCTGGGGCCATGTCTGGGATGCAAACCAGATTAGCTCATCTCTCTAATCCTCTCTGTGCTGGGGCCTCTGCCAGGCAGGGACACCCACAGAGCTGAACTAGGAGGGAAGGGAAAGGGAGGGGAGAAGATTTCTTGGGGGAAGGACGGCAAAGGCCATCTTCCCCCTCACAGCACCCCATCTGCCTTCCACCACCATCTCCTTCTGATTACTGGTGCTCACTTTGTGATCAACCCTGAGAGGCCAGGGTTGGATTAAAGTAGAATTCATATCATTCCAGATTTTTCTCCCAAGCCTCACTCTAAAACTCCAGAAGTCATCCTTTATATTCCCCTGTCTGGAAAGGCTGAATCCCAATCCAGATATGGTATTTCACGTCTTGGATAGAATACTCTGCAGAGGTAAGAGCACAAATCCCCCCCCCCCCCAACTCTCCTTCTCCCTGTACCCATAAAAAGCTGGTGTATAGGGAGGAGCATTGTAAGGAGACCTCTAGAAGAACAGAAAGTCCCCCTGCTCCCATGCTCCCTCTGGTCTTGGGGATGAGCCAAGTCAGACGCCCCCAGCCCCTCTCTAAGGTCTTACTTGGAGCATCTCTCTTGGCTGATAAGATCAAAGCATTCCCTGAGCCAAATCATTACCTTATTTTCGAGGCAATTACAGAACTTATAGCCTCAATTAGCTTGGCCTCCAGCTGCAGCCGTTTATCTCTGTCTGTCATTGAGCCTGAAGAGGAAGGGGGCCACTGCAGCCCAGCAGCCAGCTCAGTGTTTGGGTGAGGGGGACGTGATTAGAAGGGAAGGAGGGTTCCAGCACCTGATTGGGCTGAGGGGATGAATTCGGGCAAGGATAGTTTCCCCCAAGAGATCAAGGCTCACAACTTAGCAAAGGGTGTATCTTCCCCTGGTTCTTCGTCATCTTTGTCCAGGAGAGGACAGAATGGACTTCCCCACCGTGGTTGCCCCAAGTCACTGCCGACACCCCCAATCCCTCCAAGTTCTTCACCCAGTCCTGGGCTCAACACCTGCCTGCCAGATGTGGATTAGGGGCCAGTCAGTCAGTGCAGTCACAAGAGGAGGGATGGGGGAGGTGGGATAGGCCAGGGTCTTGGGCTAGCAGAGAAAGGGGTCAGGCTGGGAGCTAGACCGCCTGGGCTCCTTTCCCAGATCAGCAGCTGAATGAGTCATTCTCTTTCTGCAGCCAGAGGGGGTGAGGGAGCAGAGCCCCGGGTCAGAATTCCAGCTGGGTCCACGGGAAGCAGGAGACTGGAAGGGGGAAGCTGGACCTGGGCTCAGAGTGTGGCCCAACCTACCTGCTCCAGCGGCCACCTCAGCACCTGGGAGGCAGCCCCAAGCCGCCCCGCCTCTAGCCCAGCTGCGTTCCGCTGGCCTCCCGTCAGTGGTCCGCAGAGACCATGCGCCCTCCTGTGGTGGGTGCGGCAAACTGCCGGGGTAGACCAGAACTCCTGGGTGCGCCCAGGTTCGTTCGCATCTCCAGACCTTCCTTACAGGGGGAAGTAAACCCGAAAGGTGGAGGGATGTAGCGGCCCCTGCACCTGACCTTTGAGAGCTAAAGTGACCCGATTATTATTCATCCCCCTCCAGCCAGCCTGGGAACGCGCCTCTCCAAATGTAGGGAGGCGGTGCCGGGACTATCCCGTATTGGGGTTCTTAGGATAAACCGCTCTGACTTGTTCGGGTTTGTTTTCCGCGGGCATAACCTTCAGGGACCAATGGTCACGTCCAGGTCTGGATGAGGCACCAGAAGACTTCGGGGAAGAGCTCGAGTCCTATTACCAGTAATGATTATGTGATGTTGACTTTACGCATTTACAGAGAGCTTTTCAGGGCACAAAGAAATCTCTTCCAGACCACCTGGTAAGGAGGATAGTGCAAGAGAGAGTAAGAATTGGAAACAGGAAGATCTGGGTTCAGATCCAGCCTCAGCACTTGGTCGTGGGATCATGAGCGAGCAAATCACTTTAGTTTTTTTTTTTTTTTAATTATGAGAATCAGCATGGCATAAATCCTGAGCAGGAAGGAAAGTCAGAGATCGTCCCACCCCCACATGATCCAACTGGGAAAACTGAGGCCCAGGAAGGTTTGTGACTTGCACAGGAGTCAGAGGTGGAGATTCTAACCCAAGGCCCAAGATTCCAGAGCTCTACTTTCCATTGCACCGAATTTGTCTCTTTAATTGGGGGAAAATTGAATGCAGAATCAGGACAACCTGAGCTCAAGTCCTATTCTTATACATACTGGCCCTGTGTCCCTGGGCAAATCACTTAGGGTGCCAGTACATCAGATGGCTCCCTGAGATATAAGTTTCAGAGCACCTGTGATCTGCATTGGTAGACAACTTCCTTGAAAATTCCTGGCAAGAGGAAATTCACAGACTGAGTAAAAAAAAATGCATCATCCCCACTTTGTTGTATGACAATGAGTCATGGAACACTACAGCCTTCTAAGAATTAAGAAGGTATATCATTCACAATGGAGAGGCAGACAGCAGGGGTGAATAGGCTGTAACAAAGAACAAATAAAGAACTCTCTTTCCTCATCTCTGGTTTTTGGCTTCCCTGGTTTCCTTCAAGTCTCAGTTAAAATTCTACCTTCTGCAAAAAGCCTTTCTGATTCTCCCTTGATGCTTGTGTCTTATCTCCAATTCATTTTACTTGTGTGTACGTTTGTTCAGTCATTTTTCAGTTGTGTCTGACTCTTACTGACCCCATTTTGGGGGGTTTTCTTGGCAAAGACACTAGAATAGTTTGCCTTTTTCTTTTCCAGCTCATTTTACAGATAGGGAAACTGAGGCAAATAGTGTTAAGTGACTTGCCTAGGGCTAGTAAATATCTGAGACTGGATTTGAACTCAGGGAGATGAATCTTCCTGACTCTAGGCCCAGAACTCTAGACACTGTGCCACCTACCTTCCATCCATCCATCTATCCATCTATCTATCTAT
>NW_027185798.1:43783260-43827609 GCF_028583685.1 Petaurus breviceps papuanus
CATCCATCCATCCATCCATCCATCCATCCATCCATCCATCCATCCATCCATCTACCTAAATGTTTGTACATAGTTCTTTGCCTCTCATCTTCTCTGACCATTTCCATGACATTCTGATGTCAAGAAAGAATGAGGGAGACTAGCACAGCTGAGTTCCCACCTCATGGTGAACTGATTCAAAGATACACATAAGAGTTAAATACAAGAGGCAGGCAGGCAGAGAGGACCGTGGATCTGTATTGTTGGAGGAAAGGAACATTTATAATGAGGAAATCACAGATTCATTTGACTGGACCCATTGTACTGATGGGAAAACTGAGACTCAGAGGGGTAAAGGAACTTGTCCAGTTAATATGTCTATGGGGGGATCTGAACTGAAGTGAGATTTTGATACTTTGCTGGTTCTTTCATTTCATCAGTGTCGCTATTGCCTTCCATGATACACAATCATGAACCGTATATTTCATGACCTCCCATCCTGGATGACTCTCATGCCTATTCTCCTCCAAATCCTACCCAAGGGACCCTCTCAACATAATGAAGGCCTTCCTCTAGCTCTCTTGGCATTGGGTTGATGGCCCAGTTAAATGCACTTTTTCCATCAGTGAGTCATCCCTTGGCATTTCCACATGCCCAGTTTCCCTCTTTTCTGATCTTATCTCTTTTATTGGGGGGGGGGTGAGGGGAGGCATTTGGGGTTAAGTGACTTGCCCAGGGTCACACAGCTAGTAGTAAATATCTGAAGTTGGGTTTGAACTTGGGTCCATCTGACTCAAGGGTGGGTGCTTTACCCACTGCTCCATCTAATTGCCCCTCCTCCTATCTCTCTCTCTCTCTTTTTTGGAGGGGGGGGAGGCAGGGCAATTGGGTTTAAGTGACTTGCCCAAGGTCACACAGTTAGTAAGTGTCAAATGTCTAAGACTGGATTTGAACTCAGGTCCTCCTGACTCCAGGGCCAGTACTCTATTCACTGCACCACCTAGCTGCCCCACTATCTCTCTTTGAAAAGGGGCATTCTTCATGCTGTTTTCCTAGCTTACTCCTTCATTGGGCAATCATTGCAGTGCTGCATGTGCAGCTCCAGTTTTCTCTAGGTGACCTTCAGCTTTAATTCTTCAAAGACACAACTCCAAGCCATAAAGCCTCACTGTATGTGAGGCAGCTGGGTGGCACAGTGAATAGAGCACTGGACCTGGAGCCAGGAAGATCTGAGTTCAAGTCCAGCCACAGACAGGGGCTTTCCTCTAGATCTCTTGGCACTGGGTTAATACCCCAGGAGGCTCTTGGCAAGTCAATCTCTGTTTGCCTCAATTTGTTTAACTGTAAAATGGAGATAATACCATCTACCTCAGATCAAATGCTTTGTAAGCCTTAAAGTGCCTTATAAATCCTCTCTATGATTATTGCTTTCACTGATGTGATGAGGATCTGTTTGCTGAGATGTTTGCCTATTTTGTGTCTTTCCAATTCCCATAGGTGAATCAGCCTGTTCTCCTCCTCCTCATTAATCTTTGGGCTCAATTTGTCCATCTATAATGACTTTTCAAAGTACATGTTTGTGGATACATACACACATATGGACATATGTGCATGTACACGTATGTATTGCTTCCTTTCTATATGCCTGTATAGGTCATCAATTTGGATATTTCCTCCAGTGACAGCTCACAGCCTGCTCCACTCATGAAAAACTTGTCCATGTCCTATGAGTATTGCGTCAAGGGTCTTCCTCAATTTTTCTTGCCATTGGGAGGACAGTAGGGCTGTCCAACAGTCATTCTGGGTCCTTGTCATGTGACTAGCCTATCTTCTCTGCTGTCACACATTTGCCTGGTAATATCTTTCCCTTCAATTCTTTAAAGTTGCTCATTGGTTATATGTTGCCTGTTGACCCCCACCATGTTCCTCTGCCTGAGCTCTGGGTGGGATTCATTTTTCAGCTTTTAGAAATTACTGCATCCCATCTCTCACAGTCATTCAACCACCGCGCATGTGTATCATGTACACACACACACACACACACTCCTATGAAAAACACTATGGTGGGGCAGCCAAGTAGCACAGTGAGTAAGAGCACCGGCTCCAGAGTCAGGATGACCTGGAGATCAAATCCAGGTGCAGATACTTAGCACCACACCCAGAAACACCTGGCTGTGTAACCTTGGGCAAGTTACTTAACCCTGATTGCTTTAAAAAAAAAAGAAAAAAGAAAATCACTGTGGCACAAATAATTTAGAGCCAGCTTCTGAGGCAGGAATGCCTTGGGTTCCGAAACAAACTGGCTCTGTAACCTTGTACAAAGCTTTTAGTCTCTTATTGCTTCAGGCAACTCTATAGTAATATAAATTGTGGAGCAGATGTAAATTTTCATTGACAGAGCAAGTTTCCTCATTGCAATTTCCCTAGTCCAATGGAATCATCAGCCTGGTCTGAAAAAACAAACCAAACCAAACATACACATAGATATACTGATAGATACATTCTAGAATTTGTCTGTCTAAATAACTGCATGCTACGATTTGGATAAAAAGCCTTCTTCATCTACTTGGTTTTGACTTTGTGGATACTTAGGCCAAAATCTCTCTTCCACAAAGTTTTTGTATGTTCTAGGACTTGATGCAATGTAATCTGAAAACAGGAGCATTTGGAGACCCTCCTCATCTTCAGGGAATTCACCTTTAATTTGGATGCTGTAGGGATGTCCTTCCCAACATGGCAAAACCTTTGGTGAATATGTCTCCTTGTTTTAGGTCTTCCCTGAAAGTAATGACAAGAGTCATGGGACAAGGTTATTCATTATAGCTTTTTTTTTTTTTTTAAAGCAATCGGGGTTAAGTAACTTGCTCAAGGTTACACAGCCAGTTATTTCTGGGTGTGGTGCTAAGTATCTGAGCCTGGATTTGATCCCCAGGTCATCCTGACACTGGAGCCAGTGCTCTTACTTGCTGTGCTACCTGGCCGCCCCATCATTATAGCTTTTAAGAAACTTTGAATAATTTTGATACATGTGTAGGAAGCATCATATTGGAAGAGAGGTTAAATGAGTGCATTATAGTTTTTATAGTATTCTACTGAATCAAACTTATTTTTACAGTTACCAAAACCAAACCAAACCAAACCAAAACAAAACAAAATAAGGGCATCAGGATCTTGTATTTTCTATACCAGTGGTTTTTAACCTGGAGGTCTGCAGATGAATAAACAAGTGTGTGTGTGTGTGTGTGTGTGTGTTTGTGCATAAATACATACACACATATAGGTTAATTGTTGTTGCTTACTTACTTTTCAGCCATGTCTATCTCTTCATGATCCCATTTAAGATTTTCTTGGCAGAGATAATAGAGTGTTTTTCCATTTCCTTCTTCAACTCATTCTACAGATGAGGAAACTGAGGCAAACAGTGTTAAGTAACTTGCCCAGGGTTACACAGCTATAAGTGTCATAGGCTAGATTTGAACTCAGGAAGATGTCTTCTTCATTCTAAGCCCAGTAGTCTCTCCACTATGCCATCTAGATGCCTAGATAGATAGACAGATAGATACACACACATATATAGATGCATATATATATACATACATATACACACACCATGTAAATTTGTGATTAAGGGAAAATGAGGCCCAAAAGTCTGAGCATAATTTATTTATTGGCAAGGCTAGCAATTACCAATAATAGAGGTCAGTGATCCCTCAGTGATCAAACATCCTCCCTTATAATCAGAGTAGCCTTTTATACAGTTTGGTTACATAAGTTCATTACATAATGTTAATTGATGCCAACTAAACTAAGACTGTGTAGGGATGGCCAGGTAGCACAGCGAGTAAGAGCACTGGCTCCAGTGTCAGGATGACCTGGGGATCAAATCTGGGCTCAGACACTTAGCACCCACCCAGAAACACCTAGCCGTGTAACCTTGAGCAAGTTATTTAACCCCAATTGTTTTTTAAGAAAAAATAAACTAAGACTGTGATTGGTCCCTAATTATACTGACTTATGTAGGAGTGGGGTTCTTCAGAATTCATAGTCACAGGAAAAACAGAGTTGAACATCCTCTGGAAAGTCCCTAACCTACTACCCACCTATACCAGAGAAACCCAATGCTAGGAAAAACATCTCCTGACCAAGTTGAACATCTTCCATCCATCCTCTTTATCTCCCTCAAGAGGCAGGTCCAGTCTCAGCTGTGTGCACTGTCTCCTGTATGGTTTCTTACAAATTTTTCTACCGAAACCTATACAAAATAAATCCAAATCTAAGCCCCATAAAATGGTTATAATGATTACTGCTTTGATTACTAAAATTCTTTTCTTTCTTTTTTAAAAATTAAAATAAAATTCCTTTATTACTTTTTAAGTTCTGAGCTATCTCCCTCTCTCCCTCCCTCCCTCCCCCACACTAGAGGCCACCATTTTACACAGATACACATATGCACACACATACATATGCACACACACAAACCATTTGATACAGATATACACACATACATATGTAAAACCACACTTCTATTTATCATTTCTTTCTCTGGAGGTAAATAGAATTTTCTTTCATAAGTCCTTTGTAGTTGATTTGAGTATTTATTACACTCAGAATACCTTAGTTGTTCACCATTATCCTTCAAACAATATTGCTGTTATTGTATACAAGGATTTCTTGGTTCTGCTCATTTCACTCTTCATTATTTCATGAAAGTCTTTCCATGTTTTTCTGAAATCAACCACCTCATTTTTTATAGCACAGTATTCCACTGCAATCATATACCACAAGTTTTTTAGTCATTCCCCAATCGATGGATATCCTCTAAGTTTCCAGGTTTTTTTTTGACATCTGAAAGAGAGCTGCTATAAATATTTTAGAATGTACAGCCTCTTTTCCTTTTTTCCCTAATCCCCTTGGGAAATAGACCTAATAATAGCAGTATTGCTAGATCAAAGGGCACACACACTTTTATAACTCTTTGGGCATAATTCCAGATTGCTCTCCAAAATGGTTGGATCAGTCCACAATTCCGCCAAGAGAATATTAGGGTCTCAATTTTTCCACATCTTCTCTAATGTTTGTCATTTTTCCCCTTTTATCATTTTAGTTATTCTGCTAGGTGTAAGATGGTATGCCAAAGTTGTTTTAATATGCATTTCTTTAATAATTATTTAGAGTATTTTTATATGACAATATATACCTTTGATTTCTTTATTGAAAAACTGTCTGCTCATACACTTTGACCATTTATCAATTGGGCAACAACTCATATTCTTATGAATTTGACAAAGTTCTCTATATATTTGAGATGAGACCCTTATTTGAGAAACTGTCTATATATTCTCCCCCCCCAATTTTCTTCTTTCCTTCTAATCTTGGCTATATTGATTTTATTTGTATAAACCCTTTTTAATTTAATGCAATCAAAATTATCCATTTTATATCACAATGCTCTCTGTCTCTTGTTTATTGATAAATTCTTCTCCTATCCTTATTCTTCTAATTTACTTATGATTCTTCCTTATTCTTCCAATTTACTTATGATTTCTCCCTTTATATCTAGGTCATGTATGCATTTTGACATTATCTTAAGAAATGGTGTAAGATATTGGTCTATACCCAATTTCTGCCATACTGCTTTCTAGGTTCCCCAACAATTTTTTTTACCAAATAATGAATTCTTATCCCCAAAGTTTAAATCTTTATATTTGTCAAACACAATGTTACTATAATCATTTACTACTGTATATTGATCCATCTTTCTATTTCTTAGTATGTGCCAGATAATTTTGATAATTACTACTGTGTTTCCCCGATAATAAGACGCTGTCTTATTAATTTTTTTGGACAGAAAAACACCAGAGGGCTTATTTTCAGGGGAGGGCTTATTTTAATGAACATTGACAGCAATTTTAATAAACAGGTAAATGTGAACAAAAAAATGTACCTTTATTCAATAATGAATTCAATAAAGAACAGGATGACGCGCTCACTGCTGCAACTCTGATTGGATGCAGCTCGGAGTGCGGTGTGCATTTCACGGGTGGGGGGGGACGGTGCATACAGAGGGTACCGTAATGTAGCATGTAGCGCAGGGGATCACCTTCACTACAGTAGCAATCTCAATAGGGCTTATTTTAGAGGAATCTTACACAGTAAGGGGAGGGCTTATTTTCGGGATAGGTCTTATTATCGGGGAAACACGGTACCTTATTATATAGTTTAAGATCTGGTATTGCTAAAACTCTTTTCTTTATATTTTTTCATTATTTCCTTTGATAGCCTTGACCTTTTGTTTTTCCAAATGAATTTTATTATTTTTTTTAGCGTAATAAAATAATTTTTTGGAAATTTTATTGTGATAGTATTGAATAAGTAGATAAGTTCAGGTAGAATTTTCATTTTTATTGTATTGACTCTGCCCACCCATGAACAATTAATGATTTCTCCAATTATTTAAATCTGACTTTATATAAAAAGAGTTTTATAATTATGTTCATGTAGTTCTTGGGTTTGTCTTAGCAGTCATATTCCTAGGTATTTTATGCTTCCTACATTTTTTTTAAATGGGTGATCTCTTACTATCTCTTCTTACAGATTTTGTTGGTGATATATAGAAATACTGATGATTTATATGGTTTTTTTATACCCTGCTACTTTGCTAAAATTGCTAATTATTTCAACTAGTTTTTTAGTTGAATCTCCAGGATTTTCCAAGTATTTTACCATATTATCTGTAAAAAGAGATACTCATATTACCTCATTGTCCATTATGATTCCTCCAATTTCTTTTTCTTCTCTTATTACTATTGCTAGCATTTCTTTTTTTTAATTTTTAAAAATTAATTTGTTTGTTTACTTTTAGTTTACAGGATTTAATTCCACAATTCCTTGAGTTTCACATTTTGTCCCTCTCCCTCCTCTTCCCCCCCCCCCCCCCCCATGGCAGCATATAGTTCAGTATAGGATCTGTAAATCCTTTATACATAAATCACATTATACATTAGTCAGGTTATAAACATGGATTGTATCAGATGGAATGAAAATGGTAAAGAAGACATAAAACCAAACAAGAAAAGGAAAAAGATCAGGTATTTTGCTTCCACCTGGATATAAACTCAGTTCTTTCTAGTTCTTTCTCTGGATGCACACATTTCTCTCCATCATGAGTCTTTTGGGATTGACTTATATCACTGCATTGCTGAGAAGAGTCCAGTCTATCAAAGTTGGTCATCACACATACGTTGTGTCTGTAATTGTGTACAAATGTCTCCTGGTTCTACTCTTCTCACTCAGCAACAGTTTGTATAAGCCTCTCCAGGTAAATATGAAGTTCATCTGCTTCTCGTTCCTTATAGCACAATAGTATTCCATAACATGCTGAACAACTTGTTCAGCCATTCCCCAATTGATCGGCACCCCCTTTATTCCCAATTCTTTGCCACCACAAAAAGAGCTGCTATAAACATTTTTGTACGTATGGGTCTTCCTCCCACTTCTATGATCTCTCTGGGATATAACCCTAGGAGTGGTATTGCTGCCTCAAAGGATATGAAATTATTGATAGCCCTTTGGGCATAATTCCAGATTGCTCTCCAGAAAGGCTGGATCAGTTCACAACTCCACCAGCAATGCATTAGTGTTCCAATTTGCCCACATTCTCTCCAGCATTTGTCATTTTCTTGTTTTGTCATCTTAATTGCTAGCATTTCTAATACAATATTGAATACTATTGGTCATAGTGGATATCCTAGCTTCACACCTAATCTCATTGGGAAGGCTTCTAGCTTATCCCTATTACAAATAATGCTTGATGATGGTTTTAGGTAGATGCTTCTTACCATTTTAAAGGAAAAATTAATTTATACCTATGCTTTCAACTGTTTTTAATAGGAATGTTGTATTTTGTCAAAACTTTTTCTGCATCTATTGATATAATCATATGTTTTTTGGTACCTTTGTTATTGATATAACTAATTATGTAAATCGTTTTCCTTATGTTAAACCATCCCTGCATTCTTGGTATAAATTCCACTTGGTCACAATGTATAATCTTTATGATGTTTTATTGTAGTCTTCTAGTTAGTATTTTATTTAGGGTTTTTGCATCCATATTCATTAGTGAAATTGGCCTATAATATTCTTTCTCTGTTTTTGCTCTTTCTGGTTTAGATATCAGCTCCATATTTGTTTCATAAAAACAGTTTAGTAGGACTCCTTCTTTGCCCATTCTTTTAAATAACTTATTTAATATTGGAATTAGTTGATCTTTAAATGTTTGGTAGAATTCACCTATAAATCCATCTGGTCATGATGCTTTTTCCTTAGGAAGTTCATTTATAATCTGTTCATTTCTTTTTCTAAAATAGTTTCTTTAGATATTCTATTTTCCCTTCTACTAGTCTAGGAAGTTTATATTTTGCAATCATTCTTATATTTTACCTGAATTGTTAAATTTATTGGTATATAATTGGGCAAAATAACTTTTAACAATTGCTTTGATTTCATCTTGATTAGAGGTATATTCACCTTTAAAATTTTTGATATGAGTGATTTGTTTTTCTCTTCTCCTTTTAAAATCATATTAACTAATGGTTTATCCATTTTATTATTTTTTCATAAAAGCAATTCCTCTATTTCAATGGTTTTCTTACACTCAATTTTATTAATTTCATCTTTAATTTTTAGGATTTCCAATTTGGTGTTTAATTGGGGATTTTTAATTTGCTCTTTTTCAATTTTTTAATTGTATACCCAATTGTTGGTCTTCCCTTTCTCTGTTTTATTGATGTAAGCATTTAGAGATAAACCATTTTCCTGTGATTACTGCTTTAGCTGCATCCCATCGGTTTTGTTATGTTATCTCATCATTATCATTCTATTTAATGAAATTACTCGTTTTTTGACTAGTTATTTAATCCACTCATTCTTTAAGATTAGGTTATTTAGTCTTCAATTAATCTTTAATTTGTGTTTCCACGATCCCTTAATAAATATAATTTTATTTTGTTATGATCTGAAAAGGATGCATTTTATATTTCTTTTTTTAATTTTAATTTTTTTGTTTATGTATTTACTTTTATTTTACAACATTCAGTTCCACAGTCCCTTGAGTTTGAATTTTTCTTCCCTTCCCTCTCCTCCCCCCCCATGATGGAGGCATGCACTAGAATATAGGATCTACAAATATCTTCACATTAATCATTAGTCAGGTTGTACAGAAGGATAACAACTGATGGAATGATCCATGGGAAAGAGGAAACAACAAAACAGGAAAAAGAAAGAGAGCAAGTAGTTTGTTTCACTCTGCATTCAGACTCTGCAGCTCTTTCTCTGGATGTGGGCATCTCTTTCAGTCATGAGTCTTTTGAAGTTGTCTTATAACCTTACATTGCTGAGAGGGACCCAGTCTATTGATGTTGGTCATCACATATATGTTGTGTCTGTGATTGTGTAGAAATTTCCCCTGGTTCTGCTTTTCTCGCTCAGCATCAGTTTATATAAGTCTCTCCAGGTTATTGTGAAGTCTGTCTGCTCCTCATTTCTTACAGCACAGTAGTATTCCATTACATTCATATATCACAACTTGTTCAGCCATTCCCCAATTGATGGGTATCCCCTTGATTTCCAATTCTTTGTCATCACAAAAAGAGCTGCTATAAATATTTTTGTACATACAGGTCCTCCTCCCACTTCTCTGATTTCTTTGGGATACAACCTTAGAAGTGGTATTGCTAGGTCAAAGAGTATGCACTTATTTATAGTCCTTTGGGCATAGTTCCAGATTGTTCTTCAGAATGGCTGGATCAGTTCACAACTCCACCAACAATGTATTAGTGTTCCAATTTTTCCACATCCTCTCCAGCATTTATCATTTTCCTGTTTTGTCATTTTAGCCAATCTGGCTGGTGAGATGTGGTACTTAAGAGTTGTTTTGATTTGCATTTCTCTAATCACTAGTGATTTAGAACATTTTTTCATGTGCTTATAGATATCTTTAATTTCATCTTCTGAGAACTGCTTGTTCATATCCTTTGACTATTTATCAATTGGGGCGTGGCTTGAATTCTTATAGATTTGACTCAATTCTTTGTATATTTTAGAAATGAGCCCTTTATCAAAGACATTGATTGTAAAGATTCTTTCTCAATTTTCCAATTCCCTCTTAATCTTGGTTATATTGGCTTTATTTGTACAGAAGCTTTTCAATTTAATGTAATTAAAATTGTCCTTTTGCATTTTATAATGCTCTCTAACTCTTGTTTCATCATAAAGTCTTTCCCTCTCCATAGATCCGAAAGGCAAACTATTCCTTGCTTTTCCAGATTGCTTGCAGTATGAGCCTTTACACCTAAATCATGCACCCATTTCAACTTTATTTTGGTGTATGGTGTTAGATATTGGTCTGTGCCCAATTTCTGGTATACCATGTTCCAGTTTTCCCAGCAGTTTTTGTCAAAAAGTGTGTTCTTATTCCAAAAACTGGGGTCTTTGGGTTTATCAAACAGTAGATTATTATATTCATTGGCTGCTGGGTCTCCATACCCAGTCTATTCCATTGGTCTACTACTCTATTCCTCAGCCAGCATCAAGTAGTTTTGATGACTGCTGCTTTGTAATACATATTAAAATCTGGTATGGCTAGGCCACCTTCCCTAGCATTTCTTTTCATTAATTGCCTTGATATTCTGGACTTCTGATCTTCTGAATGAATTTTGCTACTATTTTTTTCTAGCTCTACAAAGTAATTTTTTGGTAGATTGATTGGTATGGCACTAAATATGTAATTTAACTTAGGTAAAATTGTCATTTTTATCATATTAGCTCGGCCCAGCCATGAGCAATTGATGTTTTTCCAATTAGTTAGATCTGACTTTATTTGTGTGAGAAGTGTTTTTGTAATTGTGTTCATATAAGTCCTGGGTTTGTTTTGACAGGTAAATTCCCAAATATTTTATGATGTCTACAGTAACTTTAAATGGGATTTCTCTTTTCTATCTCTTGATGTTGGATTTTGTTAGAGGTATATAGCAATGCTGAGGACTTTTATGGGTTTATTTTATATCCTGCAACTTTGGTTAATTTGTTTATTATCTCAAGTAATTTTTTACTTGCTTCTCTAGGATTTTCTAAGTATATCATCTGCAAAGAGGTATATAGCTCAATCTCTTCTTTGCCTAATTTGATTCCATCAATTTCTTTTTCTTCTCTTATTGCTACTGCTAACATTTCTAGTACCAAATTGAATAACAGGGGTGATAGTAGACTTCCTTGTTTCACCCCTGATCTTATTGGAAATGCTGCTAGTTTATCCCCATTACATGTAATACTTGCTGATGGTTTTAGGTAGATGCTACTTATTATGTTAAGGAAGACTCCACTGATTCCTATACTTTCTAGTGTTTTTAATAGGAATGGGTGTTGTATTTTGTCAAAAGCCTTTTCTGTGTCTATTGAGATAATCATATGGTTTCTGCTAGTTTTGTTGTTGATGTAGTCAATTATACTGATAGTTTTCCTGATATCGAACCACCCTTGCATTCCTGGAATAAATCCTACCTGATCAGAGTGTATTATTCTCATGATGAGTTGCTGTAGTCTTCTTGCTAATATTTTATTTAGAATTTTGCATCTATATTCATAAGGGAAATTGGTCTGTAATTTTGTTTCTCTGTTTTGTCTCTTCCCAATTCAGGTATCAGTACCATATTTGTGTCATAAAAAGAATTTGGTAGAACTCCTTCTTCTCCAATTTTCCCAAATAGTTTGTAAAGTATTGGAGTCAATTGTTCTTTAAATGTTTGGTAGAATTTGCTAGTAAAACCATCTGGCCCTGGAGATTTTTTTCTTAGGGAGTTCCTTGATGGCTTGTTCAATTTCTTTTTCTGAGATGGGGTTATTTAAGTAGTTTACTTCCTTTTCAGTTAGTCTGGGCAGCTTATATTTTCATAAATATTCATCCATTTCACGAAGATTGTCAAATTTATGTGCATACAATTTTGCATAATAATTCCTGGTTATTGTTTTAATTTCCTCTTCATTGGAGGTAGATTCACCCTTTGCATTTTTGATCCTCATAATTTTTTTTTATCATATTGACTAAAGATCTATCAATTTTATTGGTTTTCCATAAAACCAGCTCTTAGTTTTATTTATTAATTCAATAGTTTTCTTAAATTCAATTTTATTAATCTTTCCTTTGGTTTTCATTATTTCTAATTCAGTATTTAATTGGGGATTTTCAATTTGTTCTTTTTCTAGTTTTTCAGTTGCATGTGACCTCCATTTTCTCTATTTTATTTATGTATGCATTCAGGGATATAAAACTTCCCCTAAGAACTGCTTTTGCTGTATCCCACAAGTTTTGTTATGTGGTCTCGTTATTGTCATTCTCTTGAATGAAGTTACTGATTGTTTCTATAATTTCTTGTTTGATCCACTCATTCTTTAGGATTAAGTTATTTAGTTTCCAATTAATTTTTAGTCTATCCTTCCATGGCCCTTTATTATATATAATTTTTATTGCATCATCATATGAGAAGGATGCATTTAATATTTCTGCCTTTCTGCATTGAATTGTAGGTTTTTATACCCTAGTGCATGGTCAATTTTTGTATATGTGCCATGTACTGCTGTGAAGAAGGTATATTTCTTTCTATTCCCATTTAGTTCTCTCCAGATATCTAGCTTATCTAAGGTTCTATTCATTTCCTTAACTTCTCTCTTATTTATTTTTTGGTTAAGTTTATCTAGTTCTGAGAGGGAAAGGTTAAAGTTCTCCATTATAGTTTTGCTATGTATTTCCACCTGCAATTCATTTAGTTTTCTTTTTAAACTTTGTATACTATAGCATTTGGTGTAGGTGGGTTTAATATTGATATTATTTTATTATCTATGGTACCTTTTATCAGAATGTAGTTTCCCCATTTATCTCTTTTAATTGAATTTATTTTAGCTTTTAACTTTTTCTGAAATTGATTGCTACCTCTGCTTTTTTTCTGCATCAGTTAAAGCATAATAAATTCTACTCCAGTCTTTTATTCTATATGTATCTCTCATTTTAAAATGTGTTTCTTGTAAACAACACGTTGTTGTATTCCAGTTTTTTATTCAGTTTGCTACCTGTTTCCTTTTCTCCCTCTCTTTTTACCCTATTTCTCTTCAGAGGTCTAATTTACTTTAAACCTCTGCCTTCCTGATCTGTACCCCTTCTAAGAATCTGTTTCCTATCCTCTCTCCTCACCCTCCTATTCCTAATCTACCCATCTTTCTAAAAGTCCCTCCCTTATCCTTTCCCCTTACCTTACTATTTCTTGATCTACCCCTTGCCCTTAATCTTGCTTTCTAAATCTGCCTGTCCTGTTAAGATTCCCTCCCTTATCCCCTCTCCTATTTTTCTGTAAGTTAAGAAGATTTTCAGACCTTTCTAGATATATATGTTATTCCCTCATAAGTCCAGTTCTGATGAGAATGAGGTTCCAGCACCGCCAACCTTCCACCCCCTCCTGCCCTCCACAATAACAATTCTTTCATTCATGTCTCATTTGTATGAGATAATTGCTCCATTTTGCCCCTCCCTACCCAATTTTATTTATTTTGGGATCATCTCATCATACTCAACTCAACCCCAAGCCATCTATCTATTTATGCTCTTTCAAACTACCCCAGCAATGATAACATTCTTAAGAGTTACAAATAACTTTTTGCCAAATAAGAAGTAAACAGTTTAACTTTATTAAATCCCTTATAATTGGTCTTTCATGTTTACCTTCTTATGTTTCTTCCGATTCTTGTAGGTCAAATTTTCTGTTCAGTTCTGGTCTTTTCCTCACGAATGCTTGAAAGTCCTTTTAGTTAATTAAATATCCATTCCCTCTCCCCCTCCCCACAGGATATTCAGCTTTGTTGCATGTTATTTTTGGTTGCAAACCCAGCTCCTTTGCTCTTTGGAATATCATGTCCTATTCCCTTTGGTCTGATTGCTAAAAGTCTTAACTCTTAGTCAATATCAATAATTAACAATCAATTTCACACACATATAATAGTGTATTTCAATATATATATTTTGCAATCTTATATATTTAGTTGTATGCATTTAAACACATTATTCTAGAAAGAGATCTCTCTATAGAACTCCTCAGGTTGTCAAAGGGCTCTGTGCCACCAAAAAAAAAGATTGAGGAAGAAAATAAGCATTTATTAAGCACCTACTAGGTATTATAAATATTTTCTCATTTGATTCTCACAACAACCCTAGGAGGCAGATGCTACTATTATTCCCATTTTTACAGTTGTGAAAACTGAGGCAGATAGAAGTTAAGTGACTTGCCCAGGTTCCACAGCCATTAAGTGTCTGAGACCAGATCTGAACTCACATCTTCCTGACTCCAGGCCCAGCCTTCTATCCAATGTACCACCTAGTATGGGGAGGAACCCTTGCTCTGCATTTTTTGGCCAATTGTGTGATGGAAGGAATGTGTTTTGCTGTGGAATATTGCTTGCAGAAACCTTCTTGTGTTCTCAGTATGAATGTATATTATTCTCATAAAAATTGTTGCACAAATGAAAAAGTAGCATGAGTTGGTAGTGGTGGGTGACGTCCTTTCTCTTGTTTGCCTTTTTTGGTATTTGTAAGGTTGGAGATATTTTTCCCCCATTACTTTGGTAGGTTCCCTTCTTTCAGCTACCTTAGAAATCAATCTTTCAATGTCTTCCAAATGGTGTCTCCTTCAGCATGAAACTCCTCTATGTTTGTTTAGTTGAGTGTAGCTGCCATTTCTACCTCCTCTAAATTCATATCCACAACTGTGATGGGAGAGCCCAAGAGAGGTGGCTTCCCTTGGTGGATGAAAAGAGTTGGATGAGGAAAAGACTTGGTTATAAAACTTTCTCTCTTTCTTGTGTTTGTTGTCTTCCTCTTAGTTTTGTCCTTAAATTCCTTTAGGATGACTTTCCTTAGTTGGGCCTCTCTCCAAGCTTTCTTTAAATTAGTTTTATGAGGCAAAACTGCTCATTATCTTCTGCCATTGTTCTCTGTAAGGTTTTACAAACGAGTTCATATTTTAACCATTGTTACCTTTGGCTACCATATCTCTCTGCTTGGCCAGTTGGTCAAATATTTACTGACTAAGTTCCTTTTTAGGCTTTTTGATCTCATTCTGATAATTGATTTATATTGGTTAAACTTCCATATGTAATTATTGTAATTGGTCCTTTGTTCTACCCATAACCCACTTTTCTGGTTGACTTCTCTGCCTCAAGTCTTTCCCCATCCATCTTCCACTCAGCTATCAAAATGATCTTTCCAAAGCACAAGCCTAACTATGTCACGCCCCTATCTGTTAAACTGTACTGGCTCCAGATAGTCTCCAGTATCAAATACAATGGAGCAGCCAGCAGTTCAAATCTGGCCTCAGACACTAGCTATGTGACCCTGGGCAAATCACTTTGCCCTGTTTGCCTGTTTCCTCATCTGTAAAAATGAACTGGAAAAAGAAATGACAAACCATTCCAGTATTTTTTGCCAAGAGATGACCCAAATGGGGTCATGAAGAGTCATGGCTGAACAACAACAGATCAAATATAACATCCTCTGTTTGGCTTTTAAAGCTGTTCATAATATGACCCCTTCCTCCCTTACCAGTTCTTATACCTTACCAAATTCCATCCATGGACTCTGTGATCCACTGACTTTTCTCTCCCTGCTGTTCCTTGAACAAGACCATCTATCTCCAAATGACTTGCATTTTCACTGGCTTTGATACATGCCCCCAGCACCCTGCCCTGCCTTATCTCCATCTCCTAGCTTCCCTGGATTTCTTCAAGTCTTCACTCACCTTCTGCAAGAAATCTTTCTCAGTTTTCCTTAATGTTAGTGCCTTTCCTTCCAAACTATCCTATACATACTCTATCTTGTTTATATACAGGGTGTCCCTAAAGTTTGAACACATAGGCAATTTCATTAACTATGCATATTTTCAAGAAATGAAATGAATGATATTTTCAACAACATTTTGTTTAATTAGCGTAGATGAGATTTCATAGGAAGACATAGGAGACACACAGGAAATCTCATTAATTAATGAAATCAAATGAATCTCCTTAATATGGAAAACAGTCCCCAATATCTAATGAAAGCTTTTATTCTGTATGAAATTGTCATGGCTAAAATTTATGCTAATTAAATACAATTTTGTTGAAAATTTCATTTCTTGAAAATATGCATAGTTAGTGAGATTTCCTATGTGTCCAGATTTTAGGGACACCCTGTAGAGCTAGGGATGTGCTGGAGCCCTATTGTTAAATTTTCAGCATAAGTATTTGAAAATTGGCAAATACAACAAAGCAGGCCTTAGTTGACTGTTTTGCTGATTGTGCCGGGGGGGAACCTGTAACCTCAAGGACGCAAGTAACCTTCTAGGTCCTCAAGGACGCAAGTAACCTTCTAGGTCCTCAATTGTAGCCTAGTGGCCTGTAGGCTATGGGCTCCCCAACCCTGGGACTCTAGGCTTAAAGAAGTGATGAGAAAAATGGTTGATGATACACATTAAACTTAAGTCTTGTGAATACATTTTTTGAGACTCTTTTGTTAAACATTTACCAGCACACTCCATGTTTAGTCCTTTGCTTGTTATTTCCCCTTCTTAGACTGGGAGCTCCTTGGGGACAGGGGCTGTCTTTGCTTTTTTTTTTTAATTTTCCAACACTGAGTACAGTCTGGCACATTAGAGTCGACAACAACCAACAAGCATTTATTAAACACTATGTGCCAGGCATTGTGCTAAGCGCTGGAAACGCAAATACATGTAAAAGAAAAATATGCCTTGTCCTCAACGAGCTAAATTTCCTTCTTTTTTAAAAAAAAAAATGGGGCAGCTAGGTGGCTCAGTGAATAGAGCACTGGCCCCGGAGTCAGGAGGACCTGAGTTCAAATTCAGCCCCAGACACTTGACACACATACTAGTGGTATGACCTTGGGCAAGTCACTTAACCCCAATTGCCCTGCCTTCCCCCCTCCAAAAAAAATCACTTAATTAATTTTTAGTTTTCAACACTTTTATAAAATTTTGAGTTCCAAATTTTTCCCTTTCTCTCCCTTCCCCTCTCCCTGAGACAGAATGCAATCTGATATAAGCTATACATGTACAATCATATTAAGAACACTTCCACATTAGTCATGTTGTGAAATAAGAATCAGAACAAAGGGGGAAAGCCATGAGGAAAAACAAAAACAAACAAAAAAGAGAAAATAGTACACTTCAATCTGCGTTCAGACTCCACAGTTCTTTCTCTGGGTGTGGACAGCATTTTCCATCATGAGTCTTTTGGAATAATTATCTTAGATCATTGCATTGCTGAGAAGAGCTAAGTTTATCAAAGTTGGTCATTGAGCAATGTTGCTATTTTTTTTGCTTTTTGGAGGGGAGAAGGCAGAGCAATTGGGGTAAGTGACTTGCCCAAGGTCACAGGGCTAGTAAGCGTTAAGTATCTGAGGTCAAATTTGAACTCAGGTCCTCCTGACTCCAGGGACCTCCCTCTATTCACTTTGACACCTAGCTGCCCCTAGAGCAATGTGGCTCTTACTGTGTACAATGTTCAAGGAGTTTGCTTTCTAATGGGGGAAGACAGCACATAAAAGGAATCTGAAAGGGGTGGCTAGGTGGTGCAGTGAATAGAGCACCGGCCCTGGAGTCAGGAGGACCTGAGTTCAAATCCAGCCTTAGACACTTAACACAAAAACTAGCCATGTGACCTTGGGCAAGTCACTTAATCTCAACTGCCCTGCCTTCCCCGTTCCAAAAAGAAAAAAAAAAGGACTGTGAAAGGGGACTGGGGAAAGGGAAAGACAAAGGCACCTAGAGAGGAGGTACGATGGAGGAATTCCAGAGTATAGCCTGGAGAGGAATGAGATGTGACTGCCCAGGGCACTCTCTTTAAGTGGAGGGTCTAGGACAGGGATGGGGAGCCATCCAATCAGAGTGATGTGCCAAAGCAATAGAGCTTACTTCCATTATTTGAGGTTCAGGGATCTGGTGAGCTTCCAGGATGAAGGGCCTTCTGGGGACATAGTGAAAAAAGGTCCTGCTCTCCTCCTGGAGAAGATGAGACAGCAGCCACTTAATTATAGGCACTTCATAAATGATTATGGACAACTTAGCTTTACTTTATCATCAATAACATTTAACTGGGTCAGGGCGGAGTTGTTTTAACTGCATGCCATATATTTTTATTATTTTTCCTAGTTTTATAATAATTCTGATCTTTGCTCTATTAAGCTGGTGGCCTGATGGAATACAGATAGCTGATTCAGGAACAATTCAACATTAATAGTGAGCTCTTTCCTGAATCTTAAAAGTATAATCAATTTCATTTTTTTGGTGTTCAATAAATCTTTTTTTAATGTTCACCGACTCTTTTTCCAAGAAAGTGTTCATGATTTATAGGCATGAAGTTTCTCTATAGCTTACAAACCTTTGGCCTCTCTCATTTTTATTCCTGAATCCATTTTTTCCAACATATTTTTCACCCACCAAATCTATTTATCTATCTATTCATATTATAAGAATATTAATGTTAAAAGGAAGGGAGATCTTGGTATCATTAAAATCACTATGCAATTTTCCAAAAGAAATCTAGCCTGATCTCTTTCTTTTCAGTTCTGTTGTTCAGCCATTTTTCAGTCATGTCTGACTTTTCATGAGCCCATTTGGAATTTTCTTGACAAAGATACTAAAGTGGTTTTGCCATTTCCTTCTCCAGCTCATTTTACAGATGAGGAAATGGAAGCAGACAGAGGTTAAATGACTTGCCCAGAGTCACACAGCTAGTAAGTGTCTGAGGCCAAATTTGAACTCAGGAAAATGATCCTTCTTGACTCTAGACCCATTACTCTATCTACTATGCCAATTTTAATTTCAATTCTGAGCCCAGCATAATTATTTATGATCAGTGTTTGTCCAAAACACACACAGATATATGTATACTTGTGCTATGCACTGTCTATTCAGTTGCAAAACAAACCTTTTAATTTTTAAACCTGGAAGACCCAGATTTAAGTCCTGCCGCTGCTACATCTTGTAACTGTGGGCAAGTCACTGAATTTTTCAGTGCTAGTCTGGTCAACTTTCTAGAGATGGGGCTGATCTGCATTGATAAAGGGAATTTCCTCTCCCAAGAGTTCCTTAGAAAATGGTTAAAATCACCTTTCTGGAGAGCAATCTGGAACTATGCCCAAAGGGCTATAAATACTTTCATACCCTTTGATCCAGCAATACCACTCCTAGGGTTATATCCCAAAGAGATCATAGAAATGGGAGAAAGACCCATATGTACAAAAATGTTTATAGCAGCTCTTTTTGTTGTGGCAAAGAATTGGAAATTAAGGGGGTTTCCATCAATTGGGGAATGGCTGAACAAGTTGTGGTATATGCATGTTATGGAATATTATTGTGCTATAAGAAATGGGGAGCAGGCGGTCTTCATATTTACCTGGAGAGGCTTAAAAGAACTGATGCTGAGTGAGAAGAGTAGAACCAGGAGGAATTTGTACACAATTACGGACACAACATATGTGTGATGACCAACTTTGATAGACTGGACTCTTCTCAACAATGCAGGGATATAAGTCAATCCCAAAAGACGCATGATGGAGAGAAAAATGTGCATCCAGAGAAAGAACTAGAAAGAACTAAATTAATATCCAGGTGGAAGCAAAATACCTGATCTTTTTTGTTCTCTTATTTGATTTTATGTCCTCTATACCATTTTTCATCCCAGCTGGTACAATCCATCCTTATAACCTGACCATTGTATAATGTGAAAGTATCTACAGATCCTATACTTGACTATAAGACGCCATGGGGGGGAAGGGAGGGAGGGGGACAAAATGTGAAATTCAAGGAATTGTGGAATTGAATCCTGTAAATTAAAAGGAAACAAACAAATTAATAAATTAAAGAATTAATAAAAATAAAAAAATTAAAAAAAATGGTTAAAATCTATGTCAATTGCTTTGCTCTTTGGCAGGTGGGTGGTGGAGTAGATAGAGTATCCAGTGTGGAGACAAGAAGACTCATCTTCCTGAGTTCAAATCGGCCTCAGACACTTACTAGCTGTGTGACCCTAGGCAAGTCACTTAATCCTGTTTGGCTCACTTTCCTCACCTGTAAAATGAGCTGGAGAAGGAAATGGCAAACACTCCAGTACCTTTGCTGAGAAAACCCCAAATGGGGTCACAAAGAGTAGGACAGGATTGAAAAATGACCGAATGGCATTCTTTTAGCCATTTCTTACCTTCTTAAATAGGTTGGATTAGGGTTTCCTGCCATTCATCTACATTTTCACTCTTTCTATTAGTTTGCTCTTGATTTTAATCTTTTCTCTAACAAGGTGGTGGTTTAATCATACGCTGATGGCTGATTTAAAAAAGATCAATGTGTCATGAATTCTGAGGCAGCTAGAGAGGACAGTAGATAGAGTGCTGAGCCTGGGGTCACAAAGACCTGAGTTCAAATCCTAACTCAGACACTTACTAGCTCTGTGACCCTAGGAAAATCACTTATCCTCTGTCTGCCTCAGTTTCCTCAATTATAAAATGAGGATATCTTGTAGCATTGTTATGAGGATCAAATGAGATAATATTTGTAAAATACTTAACACATAGTAGGCACTTAATACATGCTCATTCCCTCCCTCCCCTCTTCCCTTCCATTCTCATTTATCATGACCCTAGTCCAGGTCTTTATCACTTTGCACCTGAACGATTTCAGTCTCCCAACTGATCTCCTGCCTTACTCTTGCCACCGTGTGCATTCCAGCCATATTTGTTTTGTTAAAACTTTGTTTTCAGGGCGTCACTTTGCCTCAGAACCATTCAGAGGTCCTCCCTTGCTTACAAAACAAAGCCTACACTTCATAGTCTTCAAAAGTGCCCCATAATATGGTGTCCAATTGTCCTTCTAGCCTTAACACTCACTATTTGTCATTGTGTGGATCATCTGGTCTAGGAGAGTAATGTCAAATTCAAATAAAATGGAGCCCATTAAACCTTACATAAGAATCCCTACAGGTCACAGATTGACTTAGTTTTACAATGTAATATCATATTTTGTTTTATTGTATTTTTATTTATTTTGTTAAACATTTGTCAATTGCATTTTATTCTGGTTTGCATTGCATTCTGGATTTCGATCTGGCTCACATTGCATTCTGGATTTTAATCTGGCTCATTACTGCATTCTGGATTTTAATTTGGTTTGTGTTGCATTCTGGATTGTTGCTGGAAGTGTGTTTGTTACCTCTGGTCTAGACAAACAGGTTGTTTCATACTGAATTCCAAATTTATTTTACACTTCCTTTAAATTTTTTTCAGATATATGATCGGCTGTTTATTTCCTCTACCACAAAGGAAACACATAAGACTCATAATCATTGATGAATACTGAAGACATGATATGATAACCTGTCACACCTACGATAATCTCCAAGCAGGCAGGACTGCAGGAAACTTCTAAGACCGTGGAAGAGTTTTCATCTTTTTCCTTTCATCTCTGACTTGCGCTGTTAACCTAAGTCTAGATCTCCAGGCAAACTAGGACATAGCTTAGTCTTTCTTAGTCTTTTTATCTCAAACTTAGTCATTTTCTCTCCCCTGAGAAACTGTTGCAGAGATCACCTCCTACCCAGGAGATTTGGAACTACTGAGCACAGAAGGTTAGAAGCCTTCATTTCTGATCTCTGTGCTCAGAGAAAGAATTACACAGGGGAAAGAAGGAGGGAAGGAAGGAGGTAGGGAGGAAGAGAGGAAAGAAGGAGGAAAAAAGAAAGGGAGGAAAGAAGGAAGGAAGAAAAGAGGGAAGAAGGGAAAGAAAGAGGGAGGGAAGGAAGGAGGGAGAAAGGAAGGTGGGGGGAGGGAGGAAAAGAAGAAAAACAGGCATTTATATAATACTTATCACATTCTAGGCACTATGCTAAGTGCTTTAAATTATTATTTCATTTGATCCTTACAATAATCCTGGGAGACAGGTGCTATTATTATTCCAATTTTAAAAACTGAGGAAATTGAGGCAAAAAGTGGTTAAGTGACTTTGCCAGGGTCACAGAGCTAGTTGAACATCTGAGGCTGGATTTGAATTTAGGCCTTCCTGACTTCAGGACCAGGACTCTGTCTACTACATTACCTAGCTGCAGGGACTTGAGATCCACTCCTAGGCTTATCCAGACAAGGACTTGTCCTAACTGTCATGTGCAGGCAGTGACCATACCTGCTACTTAAGGAGGTGGGGTGAGTGGTGGTGGGGGGAAATGAGAGTGGAGATGGGGGAGGAAGGTCTCATTTGAAGTCTGAGGGAGGCAATGCCCAGGTACCAAGAGATATGCTCTTATTCTTTTTTCTTTTTGCAGGAGGGAGGGCAGGGCAATTGGGGTTAAGTGACTTGCCCAAGGTTACACAGCTTGTAAGTGTGAAGTGTCTGAGGTTGGATTTGAACTCAGGTTCTCTTCACTCCAGGGCCGGTGATCTATTCACTGCACCACCTAGCCACCCCAAGAGATATGCTCTTAATACAATTCCCTACCGCGTGACCATCCTTCCTCCAGCATGACATACTCTTCATGAAGCTATCTCCCTGAATGCTGCTCATCCTTCAAGGCTAAGCTCCAGCCCTGCCCCATCTGAAATCACACAGCCCACTATCATTTGTCCAGACTTTAGGACCATTTGCTATAATCTGGCATTATAGAATCAGGATTTCCAAACCATGCTGCCTCAGCTATGTAACCAATAATTTTGGCTTCACACCTACCTTGTTCTGTTCTTTTTTCTGTACACCCCAAAACCTAGAAAAGAACGTTTGGGTTCTTAGCTTACTGGGGAAACTGAGATCCTATTTATTGGTAAATTCACAACTTACTAATAAATTGATCATGGAACTTTGTGCCTCAATTTACCTTATTTTAACCATTGCATAGAGATATACAATAACAGCTCATGGAGACATACAATACCAAACAACATTTTATATAGCATATCCAGTTTCACAAAGCACTTTACACACCTTCTCATCTGACCCTGGCAACAACTCTGCAAGGTGGATGCTATTATTAACCCCCATTTTATAGATAAGGAAACTGAGGCTCAGAGTGACTTGTCTAGCATCATCATACAGTAAGTGTATGAAGTGAGATTTTACCCCAGGTCTCCCTGACTCTTGCTCTTTACCTCTCTGGTCAAAGCAGGGCATATAGTATGTTGGAGACCTGGATTTGAATCCCCCCTTTCCCATCCTATCCCAATAGAAAAAAAGACAAAGCCCTCATAATGAATCTACACATTGCCATATCCTAAAATGTAAATATCCTGCACCTCAAGTCCATGAGCTCTCTGTCAGGGAGTGGGTAGCTTGCTTCATCATCAGTTCTCAAGAATTAGACTTGGTCATTGCATTAATCAAAGTCCTTAAATCTTTCAAATTTCTTTTTCTTTATGATGTTGTTATTGTATAAATTGTCTTGGTTCAGCTCACATCAGCTTGCATCAGTTCATGTAAGTCTTCTGAAGTTTCTCTGCAACTTTTTCCCTTGTCATTTCTTACTATAGAGCAATTTTCTATTCCATCCATATACCATAATCTGCTCAGCCATTCTCCAGTTGATGGGCACCCTCTTTTGTTGCTGATTCTTTGCCACCACAAAAAGAGCTCCTCTGAATATATTTGTACATACAAGATGTTTTCTTCTCTCTCTGATCTCTTTGGGGTATAGGCCTAGTAATGGTATCACTAGTTCATTTGGCATGCAGTTTAGTAAATTTTGGGGTATGGATACAAATTGTTTTCCAGAATGACTATACTTATCACAGCTTTACCAATGTACCTATTTTCTTCCAGTCTCTTCAACATTTGGCATTTTCCTTTTTTGTTAATTTTGCCTGTCTGGTGGATATGGGCAGTAAAGTAAGACAGTAAACAAGCATTTATTAAATATTTACTACATTCCAAGCCCTATAGTAAGCTCTGGGCATACAAATACTAGCAAAAAGGACAATCCCTGCCTTCAAGGAACGACTTTCTTGTTGGGGGAGACAAACAAAATAGAGCTGAAAAGTTGGGAGGTATGAAGGGACCCAGTTTAGAAGCATATATTTGAAGCCTGGAAGCCAGGAACAGGTGTGGGACAGGAATGAGGACCAGCCTAGACTCCTCCACAAAATGGAGGATTCAGGAGACTCATCAATGGGAAAAAGACTGAGGGGGCTGGGCTTACATGTGCCATGTTGAGAAGGCCCAGGGTAATTGGATATATTAGGGTGAGGTGACCCCAGGAGCTGATGGAAGTACCAGGATGAGGAAGCATGGTTTGGAAATCTGGGAGTCAGAAATAGGGCTGGGAAGGGAATGGTGGAACTTCAAAGTTACTTTAATCTGCAGATTATTACTGCTTTGGAGTATTTTTAAATGTGTCTACAAATAGCCTGGGTTTCTTCCTTTCTTGTTCATATTCTCTGACTATTTATCTATTGGAGAATGGGTCTTATACTTATACATTTGAATTGGACCCTTATATATCTTAGAGACGAGACCTTTATCAGAGAAATGTGCTGTAAAGAATTTTTCTTTGTAGCAGTTGGAAATGGTTAACTATTTCCTTTCTAATCTTAGCTGCATTGGATTTATTTTTACAAACTTTTTTAAAAATTTGATGTAATCAAAATTGTCCCTTTTATTTTCTGTGTTCCTCTCTATCCCTTGTTTGGTCATGATCTCTTCCCCTTGGCTCTTCATTTTACATAGCTACTATTTACCATATTAAGACATGATCCATTTATTCCTGGGCTTTTTATTTCTTCTTCTTTTTTTTTTTTTAGAAATGGGTGTTCTATTTTGTCAAATGCTTTTTCTGCATTTATTGATACATTCATGTGATTGTTATTGTTTTTCTTAACAATATGATCTATTATGTTTATAGTTTCCCTGATTTTGAACTAACTTTGCATTTCTGGTATGAATCCAACCTATTCATAGTGTGTAATCTTTCTGATATGTGACTGTAGCTAATGTTGCTAATATTTTATTAAAATTTTTTTGCGTCAATATTCATCAGAGGACATGGGTCTACACTTTTCTTGCTCCATTTTGTCTTTCTCTGATTTAGGTGTCAAAGACATTTGTATTATAAAAGGAGTTTGGTAGGATTCGTTCTTTTTGTATTTTTGCAAACTGTTCATATAATATTGTAATTAATTCTACTTTAAATATTTAATAGAATTCACTTGTAAATCTATCTAGTCCTGAGGTTTTTTTTTCTTTTATGAGTTCATTTATTGGCTTGTTCATTTTTTTATGAGAGTGGATCATTTAAAATTTCAGTTTCTTTTCTGGTTAATCTGGATATTTTATATTTTTGTAGATATTCATCCAATTCATTTAGGTTGCAGTTTTGTTGGTAAAATGGATGCCTTTAAATTTCTTTTATTTCTTTTTCATTTGTTGTGAATTCTTTTTAATTTTCGACATTAACAATTTGATTTTCCAGGAGCGGCTAGGTGGCGCAGTGAGTAGAGCACTGGCCCTGGAGTCAGAAGAACCTGAGTTCAAATCTGGCCTCAGACACTTAACACAAAAACTAGCTGTGTGACCCTGAGCAAGTCACTTAACCCCAATTGCCCTCCAAAAGAAAAAGAGCGAAAAAAACCCCCAAAACAATTTGATTTTCCTTTCTCTTTTTAAAAACCATATTAGCTCATAGGTTATCTGGTTGTTGTTTTTCCCCTTAAAAAAAAAACTCTCATTCCTAGTTTATTGATCTATTGAATGGGATTTTTAAAATGTCAATTCTTAATGTCTTTTTCAGTTTTGAAATTTCTATTTGGTATTTGATTAAAGTTTTTATTTGTTACTCTTCTAGTTTGTTTTTAGGTACTTGCCCAACTCATTATTCTTTTCCTTCTCTCTTTTGTTTATATATATTTTTTTACAGATATACATTTTCCCCTAAGAACTGCTTTACGTGTTTCTCAAAAGCTTTGGTGTGTTGAATTGTTGTCAATTTCTTAGGTGAAATTATCTGTTACTTCTGGTATTTGTTTCTTCACCCACCAGTTCTCTAGGTTTAAATCATTTAGTCTCTAATTAATCTTTATTTTGTGGCAAGAATTTTCTTTTCTTTTTTTAAAATTCAGTTTTATTTTATTTTCAATTCCAAATTCTCTTTCTCCCTCTTCTCCCTCCCCCCCCGCCCATATCCACTAAGAAGTAAAGCAAAATCAATTACAAATATGTATAATGATGCAAAAAAAAACCTCCTATATTACCATGTTAAACTAAAAAAAAAAGACATAGAGAAAAAATGCTTCAATCTGAACTCTGAGTTTGTTAGTTCTCTATTTAGAGGTGGACAGTGTGTTTCATCATGTGTCCTTTGTACTGTGGTTGGTTGTTATATTTGATCAGATTTGGCAATCTCTCAAAGTTAACTATTTTTTAAAATTAAATTTTATCTTTATTTTTAGTTTACATCATTCATTTCCACAAGATTTTGAGTTACAAATTTTCTCCCCATCTTTCCCCTACCCACCATCCCAAAACAGCGATCCCACTGAATATCCCCTCTCCCAATCTGCTCTTTCCTATATCTTCTCCCATCCCCCCTTTGACTTTCCAGTAGGGCGTGGTGGTTCTCTGTGCCCCAGTACCTGTATATGTTATTTCCCAGTTACATGTAAAATAATAATAGTGATAATATATATTTTTTAAACATTTGATTTTAAACCTTTGAATTCCAAATTCTTTCCCTGTCTCCCTCATCACCCACCCTTACTGGGAAGATAAGCAATTCAATATAGGTTGTACATGAGTAGTAGCTATGCAAAACATTTCCATAGTGGATATATTGTGAAAGACTGACTATATTTCCCTCCATCCCATCCCACCCCACCCCCCACTTGTTCTATTCTCTACTTTCATCCTGCCCCTTTTTAAAAATGGGTGATTCCAATTTCCCTCCCCTCCAGCCTGGCCTCCTTTCCATCATCCCCCTTCTCATCCCCTTCCCCCCTACTCTCCTGTAGGGTGAGATACCCTATTTAGTGTGTATGTCATTCCCTCCCTAAGCCAAATTCATTGAGAGTAAGGTTGCCTTTTTGCCTTCCTGTTCTTCCCCTCCATTGTAACAGTTTTCCCTTGCCTCTTCTATATGAGAAAATTTACCCCATTCTATAGCTCCCCATCTCCTGTCATTACATTCCTCTCTCACCTCTTAATTTCACCTTATAAGTATCATCCCTTCCTATTCAACTGGTCCTGTACCCTCTGTCTATGTACACCTGTACACATACATACACATACTTACATATGTATTCATATGCCCATATACCCTTCTATATAGACATATATATGTATGTACACATACACACACATATACACACACATTTCTATTCCCTTCAACTATTCTCATACTGAGAAAAGTTTCATAAGTTACAATTATTGTTTTTCCATGTAGGAATGTAAGTAGTTCAACTTTGATAAGTTCCTTATGATTTCTTTTCCCTGTTTACCTTCTCATGCTTCTCTTGCTTCTTGTATCTGAATGTCAGATTTTCTATTGAACTCGGGCTTTTTCATCAATAATGCTTGAAAGTCCTCTATTCCATTGAATGACCATATTTTCCCCTGAAACATGATACTCAGTTTTGCTGGGTAGGTGATCCTTGGTTTTAATCCCAGCTCCTTCGACCTCTGGAATACCATATTCCAAGCCCTTCAATCCCTCAATGTAGAAGCTGCCAGATCCTGTGTTATCCTGATTATATTTCCACAGTATTCAAATTGTTTCTTCCTGGCTGCTTGTAATATTTTATCCTTGATCTGGGAATTCTGGAAACTGGATATAATATTCTTAGGAGTTTTCTTTTGGGGATCTTTTTCAGGAGATGATCAGTGGATTCTCTCAACCTCTATTTTGCCTTCTGGTTCTGAAACATTAGGGTAATTTTCCTTGAGAATTTCTTGGAGGATGATTTCTAGGTTCTTTCTTTGATCATGGCTTTCAGGTAGTCCAATAATTTTTAAATTATCTCTCCTGGATCTATTTTCTAGGTCAGTGGTTTTTCCCATGATATATTTCACATTTCCTTCTATTTTTTCATTTGTTTGTATCTGTTTAATAGTATCTTGATTTCTCATAAAGTCACTAGCTTCCGTTTGCTCCAATCTAATTATGAAGGAATGATTCTCTTCAGTGAGCTTTTGAGATTATTTCTCCATCTGGCAAATTTGGCTTTTTAAGGCATTCTTCTCCTCATTGGCTTTTTGAGCCTCTTTTGCCATTTGAGTTGGTCAATTTTTTAAGGTGTTATTTTCTTCAGTCAGGTTGTTGACTCTCATTTTATAATTTTCTTGAATCATTCTCATTTTTCTTCTCAATTTTTCCTCCACTTCTCTTATTTGATTTTCAAAATACTTCTTAAGCTCCTTTATGGCCTGTAAGCAGCTTGTTATTTTCTTGGAAGCTTCTGGTGCAGGAGTTCTGACTTTGCTGTCTTCCTTCTGTTCCATACTTTGATCCTTTTTGTCCCCAGAAAAGGAGTCCAAAGTCAGATTGCTGTGCTTGCGTTGCTTCCCTCATTTGCTAATGTTGCCACTCAATTACTTGACTTTTGAGCTTTTTGTCACAGTAGAACTCTGCTACCAGAGGGAGGAGCTTTGTCCCCAATCTCTGGGGTTTTCTCAGCTGCTGGATCTATTAGTTGGGTGCCTTCTCTGAAGCTTCCTCACACTCTGGCAAACTGGTCACATACCCCAGACCTCTACCCTATACATCAATCCAGATCCAAGCAGGTTAAAGCAGGAGCAATTACCCCTCAGACTTGACACTTGGTCCCCCTACAATCTGCAGACCAGGAGCTCTAAAGCAGCCATGAGGTGGCAGCTGCATGGCTGAAGCACCTCAGCTGCTTCTCACCCTGGGGGCAAAGGCTGGATTGCACTCTGAATTCCCAGGTCCCAAAGTCCACACTGCACTGACCTCTCACTTTGTCCTTAGTATCTATGGGTTGATAATTCTGGAAACTGCCACAGCTTCTGATGATCTGAAGTCCCTCCAGCCGGTGGCTGGTTGTGGCCATCCTGAGGCTAAAACCTCTGGTTCACTTGGGGCTGGGCTCAGCTCCCAGAATGCTGCACTGGCCACTTCCTACCAGCCTTCCAGGCTGTCCTCAGCGGGAGGTTAGCTTCTCTGTGTCATTTTGTGGGTTCTGTAGCTCCAAAGTTTGTTTAGAGTCACCTTTTACATGGACTGGAGGAGATGGAAGTGGGAGTCCCAAGGAAGTCCTGTTTCTACTCCACCATCTTGACTCTGTCCCTCCTTGAGAATTTCCTGAAGGATGATTTCTAGGTTCTTTTTTTTATCATGGCTTTCAGGTAGTCCAATAATTTCAAAATTATCTCCCCTGGATCCATTTTCCAGGTCAGTGGTTTTTCTAGTGAGATATTTCACATTGCCTTTTATTTTTTCATTTGTTTGTATCTGTTTAATAGTATCTTGATTTCTCATAAAGACACTAGCTTCCATTTGTTCCAATCTAATTCTGAAGGAATGATTCTCTTCAGTGAGCTTTTGAGGTTTTTTCCATCTGGCAAATTCAGCTTTTTAAGGCATTCTTCTCATTGGCTTTTTGAACCTCTTTTGCCATTTGAGTTAGTCTTTTTTTTAAGGTGTTATTTTCTTCAGTCAGGTTGTTGATTCTCTTTTCATAATTTTCTTGCCTCGTTCTCATTTCTCTTCCCAATTTTTCCTTCACTTCTCTTATTTGGTTTTCAAAATCCTTCTTAAGCTCCTCTATGGTCTGTAACCAATTCATATTTTTCTTGGAAGCTTTTGGTACAGGAGTTCTGACTTCATTGTCTTCCTCCTGTTCCATGCTTTGATCCTTTTTGTTCCCACAATTGGAATCTGAAGTTGGATTGCTGTGCTTGCTTTCCTTCCTTTGCTTGCTCATGTTGCCACTCAAGTACTTGACTTTTGAGCTTTTTGCCACAGTAGAACTCTACTTCCAGAGAGGAGAGCTTTGTCCCAAATCTCTGGGGTTTTCCCAGTTGCTGGAGCTATTAGTTGGCTGCCTTCTCTGAAGTCTCCACCAGTTTTGGCACCTGGTCACACACCCCAGGACCTCTACCCTATACAGCAATCCAGATCCCAGCAGGTTAAAGCAGGAATGATTACCCCTCAGAAAGGTTGCTTGATCCCCCTACAATCTGCAGGCCAGGAGCTCTGAATTAGCCACGCGGCAGCAGCCACAGCACCTTATCTACTTCTCCCTCCAAGGGCAGAGGCCAGACCACTGTTCCCAAAGTCCACACTGACCTCTCACTTTGTCTTTGACATTTATGGGTTGATAATTCTGGAAACTGCCACAGCTTCTGATGATCCACTCTCCCAAAGTTCCTCTAGCTGGCCTCTGGTCGGGGTCACCCTGAGGCTAAATCTGCAGGCTCAAACGGGGCTGGGCTCTGCTCCCAGCATTCTGGGATGGACCCTTCCTGTTGGCCTGCCGGGCTGCCTTTAATAGAAGATTTGTTTCTCTCTGTCACTTTGTGGGTTCTGTAGCCCTAAAGTTTGCTTAGAATCATTTTTATAGGTATTTGAGGTGGTTATGGGGGGAACGCACAGAGTTTTCCTGCTTCTATGCTGCCATTTTGGCTCCACTCCCAAAGTTAACTATTTTTATGATATTGCTTTTATTGTATAAATTGCTCTTTTGATTTTGCACACTTCATTCTGCATCAATTCGTAGAAGTCATTCCAGGTTTTTCTGAAATTATTCTCTTCATCCTTTTTTACAGCACAATAGTATTCACATTCATATACTATAACTTATTTAGCCATTTCCTAATTGAGAAAATCCCTTTGGTTTTCAACTTTTTGCTACCACAAAAAAAACTGCTATAAATATTTTTGTACATTTGGGTCATTTTCCTGTTTTTGATCTCTTTAGTGTATAGAGCTAGTGGTGATATCACCAGGTCAAAGGGCATGCAAAACTTGATAGTCTTTGGGTCATAGCTCCAAATCATTTTCCAGAAAGATTGAGTTAGTTCATTGTTTCATCAACAATGTATCTGTCTACCTGTTTTTTTCACATATTCCCACTTAACACGTCATTTTTCTTTTTTGTCATTTTAGCCAATCTGATTTGTGTGAGGTGATACCTCAGAGTTGTTTAAATGTGCATTTCTCTTTTTATTAATGGTTTGAAGTAATTTTTCATATGACTATTGATAGCTTGGATTTCTTTTTCTGAAAACTACTTATTTATATCCTTTGAGTATTTATCAATTGGGAATTAAATTCTTATTTTTGTAAATTTGACTCAATTCACTTTGTATCTTAGAAATGAGACCTTTATCAGAGAAACTTACTACAAAGATTTTTTTTTCCAGTTTCCTACTTTTTTTCTTCTAATTTTAGCTGTATCAGCTTTGTTTGTACAAAAAAAACATCCAAATTTTAGGTTCTCGAAATTATCTATTTTACCTCCTGTGAACCTCTCTATCTCTTATTTGGTCATTTTCTATCTTCCATCCATCTTCCATAATTTGCTTATGATATCACCCTTTATGTCTAAATCATACAACCACTTTATCTTGGTATATGGTGTGAATGCTGGTCCATACCTAGTTTCTGCCAGACTACTTTCTTTAAGTTTTCCCAAAACTTTTTGTGGAATAAGTGAGTTCTTGTTCCCATAGCTGGGATCTTTGGGTTTGTCAAACTTTAGGTTATTGTGTTTATTTGCTTCTGTGTATTATGTATCTAATCTGTTCCACTGATCAACCTTTATGTTTCTTACCCAATACCAAATTGTTTTTGATGATAATACCTTTGTAATATAGATTGAGATCTAGTACTCCTAGACCCTCTTTCTTATTGCCCCCTTCCAATTCCCCTTATATTCTTGACTTTTTGTTTCTCTAGATAAATTTTGTTATTATTTTTCTAATCCCATAAAGTAATTCTTTAGTAGTTTGATTGGTAATGCATTGAATAAGTAAATTTAGTACTGTAATTTTTATTATATTGAATTGGCCTATCCATAAGCAATTAATATTCCTCCAATTATTTGCATCTGTCTTTATTTTTTGAAATGCTTTGCAATTGTGTTCATATAGTTCCTGTGTGTGTCTTGGCAGGTAGAATCTCAAGCATTTTATACTATCCATAGTTGTTTTAAATTGAATTTTTCTATTTCTTCCTTCCGGGTTTTATTGGAAATCTATAGAAATGCTGATGATTTTGTGGTGGTTTTTTATATCCTGCAAGTTTGACTCTCTAAGGTTCTCTAAGTAAACCATCCATTTATGCACACGCACAAAACAATAGTTTTGTTTTCTCTTTGTGTATTATTCCTTTGATTTCTTTTTCTCATCTTATTGCTATAGCTAGTATTTCTAGCACAACACTGAATAGTAATGGTGATAATGGACATATTTGTTATCCTCTGATCTTACAGGAAGATTTCTAGTTTACCCCCATTATAGATAATGTTTACTTTTAGTTTTAGATAGACACTACTTATCATTTTAAGAAAAGCTCCATCAATTCCCCCACTTTTCAGTGTTTTTTTTTAAAAACAGGAATGGGTATTGTATTTTGTCAAAAGCTTTTTTTTGTATCTATTCAAATAATCATGATTTTCATTATTTTTGTTATTAATATAATCAATTATGCTTCTAGTTTTCCTAATATCGAGCTAATCCTGCATTCCTGTTATAAATACAGCCTAGTCATAGTATATGACTTTGTGATATATTTCTATGATCTACTAGCTAATGTTTTATTAAAAATTTTTGTATTATTCATTAGGGAAATTGGTCTATAGTTTTTTTTCCTGATTGAACTCTCTTTGGCTTAGGTATCAAGAATCTATTTGTGTTATAAAAGGAATTTGTAAGCACTCCTCCCCTGTTCCCCTCTCTGCCCCCTACTTTTTCAAATACTTTATGTAATAAAGTATTATAAATGGACTTTGTTTTGTTTATTACTAATTCCTCCCTGAATCTACCCTCCTTCTTAGCTCCCTTTCTCTTCCCCTCTTCCTGTATCTGCTTGTTTCTCTGTAGAATTTAATGCATTTCTATGCCAGATTCTTAGTATGTGTTATGAACTCACTTTTGGTTTAGATGGAAATGAGGTTTGTTTAAAGATTGTTTCCCCAACCTCATCCACAATACTTCTGTAGTCTTCTTATGCTCCCTGATTATGTGAGATAATAAGTTCCACCCCCTTCTTCAGTATATTTATTTTTCCTCCCTTTCTGTTCTTCTCTTAAAATCATCAAAACTTAATGAAACTACTCTCAAGTCCTGTCTTATTTAGCTCTTCCCTCTATGACCTTGAAGATAGTAGGATTCTGAGGAGACATTTGTTTTTTTTCTGCCTCTATTTGAATGTAAACACTTACTCATCATTTATTTCATGACAACTGCTCAAATATATTTACCTTTCTATGTTTTTCTTGATTCCAATTCTTTGCTACCTCAAAAAGAGTTTTAAGTATTTTTGTACATAATTAGAATTTGTTTTGCTTAGGACTAATCTCTCAATTAATCTATCCTCTCTCTAATTCCCTCTTCCCTTCTTCTCACCTTTCCCTTTTATTTTCTTGTTGAGTAAAATATATTTCTGTAACCAACAATGTGTGTCCATAATCTTCCTTCATTTGACCAGTTCAGATGGGATGGGGTTCAATTGTCAGCAAATCCTCCCACCTATCCTCCGTGTATAGCTGTCTACTTGTACATCTTGATAATGTGACCTTCCATTCCCTTCTCCCCAGTGTATTCCTTGTCTCCTCTCTTTCCATCCTTTTGTTAAGATCATCTGGACATAATAGGACCACTTCCAAATCTTGTTGGAATTGGATTCCTTCTATGAACCCTGATGATAATAGGAATCAGAGGGGACTGTATCATTTCCCCATATTTGAATGTAAGTTGATTATCTTTGTTTTTGTTGTAATTGTTCAATTATGTCCAACTCTATGATCTTGTGGACCATACTGTTCATAGGGTTTTCTTGGAAAAGATACTGGAATAGTTTTCCATTTCCTTCTCCAGTGGATTAAGGCAAACAGAAGTTAAGTGACTTGTCCAAGGTCACACAGCTAGTAAATGTCTGAGGCCAGATTTGAACTTGGGTCTTCTTGCCCAGTGCTCTATTCACTGAGTCATCTAGATGTCTTTTATCTTTGTTTGTCCTTTTTCTAAAAATAAAAAAAAATAAATTGTTGATTCATGTATGTGTTTGAACTTTGTTTCTCTGCAGTTTTGTTTTTCTTATCAGGAATAATTGAGAGTCCTCTACTTCATTGAAGATCCATTTCCTTCTCTGTTGCATTATACTCAGTTTCACTGGGTAAGTTATCCTTGGTGGTAAGCCAACATATCTCTTGCCTTCTGGAATATTGTATTCTAAATCCTCTGCTCCTTTATAGTTGTAGCTACTAAATCATGTATAATTGTGACTGTGGCTCCTCAATATTTGAGTTCCTTCTTTTTGGCTGCTTGTATTTTTTCTTTGACCTGGAAGCTTTGGTTTTGGCTGTGGTATTCCTGGGAATTTTCATTTTAGTGTTTCTTTCAGTAGGTGACTGCTAGATTCTTTCTATTTCCACTTTGTGTTTTGGTTCTAAGATATACAGGCAGTTTTTTTGAAATGTGATGATCTCCACTCTTCTTTTACTCATATGTTCAGAGAGTTCATTGATCCTTCAATTTTTTCTTCTTGATGTTTCCCAGGTCATTTTTTTTTGTTATAAGATATATTACATTTCATTCTATTTTTTCAGCCCTTTAACTTGAATATTCCCTCTTGCCTCCTGAAGTTATTAATTTCTATTTGATCCATTCTAATTTTCAGGGAATTTGTTTGTTGGGCAAGATTTTGTACTTTTTGTGTCAACCTGTTAATTTCCTTTCCAATTCTTTCTTCTCTAGTTTTCATTTCTTTTCCATTTCATTATTTAAGTGCCCTCATTCCATTAAAAATATTTATTTATTTACTTTTAGTTTACAACATTCAGTTCCACAAGTTTTTGAGTTCCAAATTTTCTCCCCTCCTTCTCCTACCCCCTCACCCCCTATGGTGGCATGCAATCTGAAATAAGTTCTACAAATGCCTTCACATTAAACATTACTCAAGTTGTAAAGAAGGATTATAACCAATGGAATGAATAATGAGAAAGAAGGAACAAAACAAAACAAAAAAAGAGACAGCGAGTAGTTTGCTTCCATCTGCATTCAGACCCTGTAAATCTTTCTCTGGATGTGGATAGCCTTTCCCATCATGAGTCCTTTGGTCTCATTCCATTTATAAAAATATTTTTGGCTCTTTTTTTTAAACGTTTGCTTCATCTCTTCCAGGAATTCGAATTTGTGCTCAAGCTGTGTTTTCTCTGAGACTTTGCTTTTAGATGTTTTGGAGTTATTCTCTTCTTCTGTCTTTGTGTCTTGAATGTTTCTGCCATTATCCTAGGTCATTATGGTGGGATCTTTTTTTGTTTGCCCATACTGCCTGACTTTAGACTTGATCTTAGGGCTGGGCTTTGCCATACTTCTGTAGGGAAGGTCTGGGCTAATCCTGCTGTTCTTTTTTGGGATAATA
This sequence comes from Petaurus breviceps papuanus, assembly GCF_028583685.1. NCBI lineage: Eukaryota > Metazoa > Chordata > Mammalia > Diprotodontia > Petauridae > Petaurus > Petaurus breviceps. The sequence continues at coordinate 43,818,892 of NW_027185798.1, forward strand.
AGTGTTGTGTTATTCCAGGACCTCAGTGAGGCTGGAGAACCTGATGGCTACCCCCCTGATCTGAACTTTGCAAAGATCCTGACCCGATCTGGGCTTGAGTATGTGCAAGAGCAGATTGCTGCTGGACTCTGCTTCTATCATCCACTTGAAAAGCTCTGTTGGCTCCAAGGGGGAAAATTGTAGGCCCCCATTTGCTCTGGGATTCCTGCCTTGGTTATTCCTCTGAAGGTTGGGCTAGTTGCTGGAAGTGAGAGCCTGCCCTGAGCTTGGGGTCTGAGCCATACTGCTACTTCTGCTGACTTTTGAACTTCCTTCTTTCTCTTGCCCTTAGCCCAGGGCCTCCCTATCTGGGGGATGCCATTCCCCTGCACAGGTGCTCTTCTCATTCCTCACTAGATCTGTGATATGGAACAAGTAGTGGGCAAGAAAGCTGCCAGTTGGCCTCTGTCTACATCATGATGTGTAACTACATCATTGGTCTGGTGAAACCCCAATATGGTCTGGGATCTCTTGTATTGGTGCACAGTCACTCCCTGGGTGCTGCAATGTTCCACCTGTGCCACACTTTTGGCCCAACCGACCTCAGTGTCCACAGATCTCCCTGTCTGACTTCCTATGCCAAACTGGGCTAGATAAATGCTTCATTATGACTTTTTCTGGATTTCCCCCATCAGAATTTGGTCTGATGCATTTTCTAGTTCTGTGTGGAGGGGAGTCTACTGCAATGCTTCCTATCACTGCCATCTTTGTTCTGCTTCTTTTTCTTTGATTAACTGATCATTTAGCAGTCTGTTGACCTTTTTTTTTAAATTTCTGCTTCAGTAGTTATGTGAGAGCTCCCAATCATTCCATCATTTTAGCCAGAACAAGAGATTAGAATATTTGCATGACCTTCCTTACAGAGTTAAGGTGAGGATCCAATGAGATAATTATGTAAAAGCAGTTTGTAAGCTGACCTTACAAAGGTCAGCCATACTTAAAAAAAAAATTAGTGTTAGACATTTCATTAGTGCTTTAAAGTTTGCACTGAATTGCCAACCAGGATTTGTATGACAGAAGCAACACAGGTGACATTATTAGAGATATGCCTGGAAAAGGAACTTGGTGAGGGATTACTGATGGGTGAGGGATTACTCCTGTGTTCCAATGGTACTCATGTTAGTCAATAAGCATTTATTAAATGCCTGATGTATGCCAGGCACTATGCCAAGTGCTGGGGATGGAGCAGAAGACAGTCCCTTCCCTCGGGGAGCTCACAATCTAATGGGAGAGGTGACATGCAAACAATTCTATACAAACAGGCTAGATACAAGATAATAAACATCAGGTGAACCAGAGCAGAATCCTTAGCATGCTTAGCATAAGAGAATGACTCCAAAACATCTACAAGAAAAGTCTCAGAGAAAACACAGCCTGAGCACAAATTAGAATTCCTATTGTGGATTTCTGAGATGACAAGGGCAAGAATCACAGAAAGGAAGAAATCTGAGATTAAATTTTAGAAATTTTAGTAAAGGACTAACTGAATATAAGAATTTAGGAACGGGAGGTGAAAGTGGGAGTACAAATGGGGCCCCTTCTCTGCCCAAGTCTGGAAGCAGCACAGGATCGTAGCGAGGCACTGGGAGGTCTTGCTTGGCTCTCGTCCGCTTGCTAGCTCGAAGACTTTGTGCAAATGACTAGTTCTCTGTGGCTTAGCGGCTCATTCCCCCTCTACAGAATGAAGGGGTCGGGTGCCCTCTGGGAGGAATGAATCTACTCCGCTCCAAGAGTTTGAATTGTCGGGAGTTTGATCCCAGGACTCAATTTCAAAGGATGTACCACTAGGGGGCACCGGTTGCTTAGATTTCCTGGTACTGAATGTGCCTTTCCATTGACATACCTATGCCTACCAAAAATTGTAGGTAGAACCTAGAACATCCATCGTGGACATAAAACTCAGTCTCTCTTCCCTTTTTCGTTCCCCGCCCCCCTCCTCCAAATCCAAATTCAATTACACAAAGAACCATTTAGAATTTATTGAGAGCTCAGTCCTGTGTAAGTACCTATGTTAAAGGTTACCAAGGTCTCAGATTTTTCCCCTTTCCAATCAGTATAAATTAGATAGCTTCTCCGGCAAGCTTTTTCGTGCCTCTTCCCATTCCCACACCTTTCTCCTTTCAAATCTCGCCCATCTTCCAGATCCATCCCTGGTCCCAATTCTTCTTACAAATCTACTTATCATTGCATTAGTAATGTAATACAGTGAAAAAAAAAAACCGGTAGATTCGGTGTTAGGGGGTCTGGGTTCAAATCTCAACTCTGTCACTTACCTGCGTCAGTTGTCAAATTTATTTTTCTAAAGCACAGGTCTGACCTTGTCACCCCACCCCAACTCCAACAGCTCCCTACGATCTCCCGGATCAAATATAAAATCATCTGTTAGGTTTTTAAAGCCTTTCATAACTGGGCCTCCTCCTACCTTATACCTTTATCCATCCAAGTAGTCTCAGATCTAGTGAAATGCATTTCTGTACCCAGCTGTTTACGTGTGTCTTCTTCCTTCTTTTGAACGGTTCAGAAGACAGCAAGGTTCATGTGTCAGTGATTCACACCCCGGGCCCCCCCACTCCTTGTTTTCCTAGAGGTCTCCTTACACACCTGCTGGTGTGAAATAATTTTCTCTACCCTTCCTTTTCCTTTCCCCTCCTCCTTGTTTCCTCGATATTACTCTCATAAGACATTCTATCTCCTAACTTCAAACTACATGTGTTTTCACTAGCCTGGAATTAAGTGACCTATGTATACCAATATATGTATATGTTGTCTTCGCCATTAAAATGTAGTCCCTAGGAGAAGAGGGACTGTTTCACTTCCGTTTTTATATCTGAAACACTTAACACAGTGCCTGGAGCATAGTAGGACTCCATACATGTTTATTGGTTGGTAAAACATTCCTAATAAGGAATCGTTCTCTAAGAACTCTGGTGTTGGGACCCAGTGTGGTACAGTGGACAAAGGAACAGTCAGGATGAGCCAAGTGGCACAGTGCATAGACCCCTGGACTTGGGAGTCTGCAAGACTTGAGTTCAGATTCTGCCTCAGACACTTACTAGCTGTATGGCCTTAGCAAGTTAGAATCTCTGCCTGCTTGGGTTTCCATAAAAAGCTGATAATAATAGCACCTACCTCACAGAGCTATTCTGAGGATCAAATGAGATTCCCAGAAAAATCTAAAGTGCTTTGCAGACCTCAAAGTGGCTCTTTAAATGCCATAGAAGTTCAAATGCTGTTCAAGCCATTTAATCTCTCAATGCCCAGGAAACTTTCTAAATGACAGACTATCAAGGGAGCTTTCCATACCCAGAATTCTCTACTCACTAATGAAACCGCAGACATACCCAACTCTATGAAAAAGCTCCTGACCTCTCAAGCCACTCACTTACTGAAGTCCAGATCTGCCAAAGGGGTGGTTATCTTAACTAGCTTTCTCATTTTACGGATCAATCAACAAGCATTTATGTGTGCCTACTCTGTGCCAGGGGTACAATACAATGAATAAAATAATCCCTACTCCTTGGAGTTCACAGTCTGATGGGAAAGACAAGAAGGGCATACATACACATACAGAACAATTATAAAGAGGAGGAATGCAAAGTCAAAGGAAGGGAACAAGGTGCTGAGGGGATCAGGAAGGGCTTCATATGGAAGGTGGTACTGGGTCTGTCTTGAAGAAAGAGAGGGATTCTGAGAACTGGCAGTGAGGAGAGAGGGCATTCTAGGAGCGGGGGACAGCCAGAGCAGAGATAGAGATGCAAAATGGTTTGTTGTGTTCAAAGGAGATTGAGAAAGGGAGGTGGGGGGAGACATGCACACACACACACACACACACACACACACACACACAGACAGACAGACAGAGACAGAGGGACAGAGACAGAGACAGAGAGAGAGAGAGAGAGACAGAGACAGAGAGAGAGACAGAAACAGAGAGACAGAGAGAGACAGAGAGAGAGAGAGCTGTATGACTCTAGGTAAGTCATTTAACACCAACTGCCTTAAAAAAAAAGAGGCTGTTTCCGGCTGCTACTGCTATTGCTGTCCCTGAGACATGGGTGGTACTGGCTCAGCCCGCCACATGGCCTGATCAACCACATGGTGTTTTTAATAAAGGGTCCATTCTAAAATTATTACTTGGGTTTTGTTCGCATTAATCAAGGTACGGTACTACACTACATGCATATTTGTTTACTTGTTGTCTCCCCAGTTGGAATGTAAACTCTTTGAGGGCAGGGACTGTCTTTTTGCCTTTTTTTTTGGCATCCCCAGCCCTTAAAACACAGTATTGTTAAGGTTTGTTGAGGGATCCCCTGAACCTGTCTTTTTGAGTTGCCATTTTTCCCAGAAACACTGGACCCAGAGTGTGGAGACCCAGAATGTGTCAAGGATGAAGGCCCTTCCCCCAGCTGACAATTTGCTGTTTGCCCCCCAGGCTGGTTCCCCTGTGTGTCCTTGGGAGGCAAGAGAGAGGCCAGCCAGTCTGTGCTAGAAAAGCAGACCCTCCTATCTTCATAGTCTAGAGATTCTCAAGGGAAAAGAACGTGGCTTTTGCCATCACTTGCTCCTCCCCTTCAGGAGGGCTTGGGTCCTTTTCCTTTCCGGGGTCTTTCCCCCTCCCATGCCACGCCCCTTCCTGGTATCTCCTCCTTCCTTGGTCCTGCTGTCATAAATATGCAAACTTCCGTATGAATTGTGAACTCTTTGGGTTGCACACGCATCTTCATTTCTCTGGCAATAAATCTGGCTTTTACATAAGCCTCATGACATTATGATTGCCTGTTTGACAGTATCTAGAACTTGTGGTTGTTCAGTCATTCAGTCCTGACTCTGTGACTTCATTTGGGGTTTTCTCGGTAAAGATACTGGAGCAGTTTGCCACTTCCTTCTTCAGCTCATTTTACAGATGAGGAAACTGAGACAAATAAGGTTAAAGTGACTTGCCCAGAGTCAAACAGCTAGTGTCTAAAACTGGATTTGAACTCATAAGATGAATCTTTCTGACACCAGGCCTTGTACTCTATCCATAGCACCAGCTAGCTGCCCCTAAGTCTAGCACACAGTAGGTATTTAATAAATATTTATTAAATGACTGAAATCAAAGTGTTGTGCTAGACACCAGAGCTACAAAGACAGTTTAAAAAAAATACAACCAGTCCCTGCCCTCAGGGAGTTTACATTCTAGTGTGGGAAGATCCATAATGTACACAGATAGGTAACTACTGTAAAAGGTCATTTGGGGTGGGAAAGAACATTAACACCTATATGGGGAAAAGAGTTGGAGTAGAGGAATCAAGAAAGGCTTTGCTTACCCTGGGATCCAGAAACTTAAAAAAAATATTTTGTTAAGTGTATTTCAATATAGTCAATTTCTTTTGTAATACTACATATTTCATTTTTCGGCATAAAAAACTCCCCAACAAAACAACATTGTCCTGAGAGGGGTTCTATGGATTTTATCAGATTGCCAGAGGGGTCCATGACACATAAAAATTAAGAATCCCTGACTTGGGAGATGGTGTTTGAGCAGAGCTTTGGAAGAAGTTAGGAATTCCCAAGAGTGGGAGGTGAGGTTGGAGGATATTCCTATGTGGTATGGTAAAAGAAGATGAAATGTCAAGTTCCCCCAGTCAGCATCGTGTGAAGGGCAATTAAAAAAAAAGAAAAGAAAAAGAAAACAGGCTTTTTGGCCTCCAAGCTAATATCCTTTCCCTTCTCACCATCCTGCCTCCTCTCCTCAATCCCACCCGCATAAATCTCAGACTCCAAGTCCCAGAACTTGAGAGTGGGGAGGGGTCTCAGTGGCCATCTAGTCCCCCCACAGACCAAAGGAAGCCCTATGATAAGAATCCCAAGGTGAAATCTCTATGCCCCATTCGAGTCTGGCTGGCTTCAGTAGTTAGGAGGCTTTGCCAGATAGAACATCCACTGAACTCCGCAGTCTCCACTGCTGCCCCTGGTTCTTCCCCAACTGAGCAAGTTAAACCCTCTTCCATACGACAACCTTCAAACGCATGAACACATGGATCATGTCGGCCCCCTGGGTTTTCCCTTCTCTGGAGGAAACATCCCTGACTCCTTCCACCAAGTATTCTCTGAAAACCTTTCCCCCCCCCCCCCCCTCCTCCGGCCTCCGGCCGCCTTCCTGTGGTCATTCTCCAGCGGATGACTAGCTCTGCTAAGTTTCCGAGAACTCCCATAATTTTCAAGATAAATTCTAACGAGGGTGAAGGGCAATGGGACAATCACTTCCCTATTCCTGGAAGCTCACAGCTTCTGGTGCTGAATTCTTAAAACAGTAACAATGATGACATTCATTCATCCAACACATTTAGGGTTTCCAAATTACTTTCTTAACAGATATCTGGGAAGGTAGGCATAGGAATGATTAGCATTTCCATAACACTTTGAGGTTTGCAGAAACACATTATCTGTTATCTCATTTGATCCCCACAAATAACCCTTTTAGGTGCTGTAATAAACCCTGAAGGCAGCTAGGGGGTAGCACAGTAGATAGAGAGACAGGCCTAGAGTCAGGAAGAGCTGATGTCAAATCTGGGCTCAGAAACTTACCAGTTGTGTGACTCTGGGCAAGTCACTTAACCTCTCTCTGCCTCCATTTTCTCATCTGTAAAATGAGCTGGAGAAGGAAATGGCAAACCACTCCAGTAATTCTGCCAAGAAAATCCCAAATGGGGTCATGACAAGTTGAGTCCAACTGAACAACATTATAAACCCTTTATTTATTTTATTCATTATAAATAAATAAAAATAAAATAACCATTTATTTATTTTACAGATGAGGAAAATGAGGAATTTGAGAGCAGTTAAGAGACTTGTCCCCTGATAACACAGCTGGTGTCTGAGGCAGGATTTCATATCAGGTCCTCCTGATTCCAACCCTCTGATCCCTCTGCCATTCATTCTGGTGACTAATCATGCTGCCTTTTGCTGTGACTCAGTTCTTCCATGGGTGGCTGTCTTCTCTCCCCAACCACACCATCCATTTCTGTAGTGAAGTCCCCAGGCATCTAACACTCTATTATGCACAAACAAGCTGCCTTATTCTGGTAAACTTTCCCTGGATACTTCCCCCAAGAACCATGTCTAGTCTCAAAGGATTTTGGATTTAGAGATAGAAGTTTGTCCTGAAACCATCTTGGCCATTTTTTTTTCATTCTATCCTTTGGCAGTGGATAGTGTGCTGGACTTAGAGTCAAGAAGTCAAGTTCAAATCCTACCTCTCTTAATTCTTTGTGGCATGACTTGTTTGAGCCTCAGTTTCCTTATCTGAAATAGGCAATGAATAATACCCAGGAGGTACTGTCTCCAAAGGTTGTAAGGTAAAAATGAGACAACTATATAAAAGGTTATGCAAACTTGAAAGCTCTGTTAATTTACTGGTGAGGAAATTGGACCCAGATAATTTAGGCGACATGGGCAAGAAGCAGTAGAACTGCAATTCGAGTCCAGGTCCTCTGACTCTGGACCCATCTTGCTTTTCACTTCCAGGCTGCTTTGTACAAATCCAATTCTCAGCATCTGCTGAATGAAAAAATTAATTTATGGTTTAGCTTCTCTGTTCTGCTTTCTGCAGGCTTTATCCCCATGTGAACATCTGTGTTAGAGGGTAAACTCATAGAGAGCAGGATTGGGTGATGGGGCAGGAAGAGCAGGGAGAAAGTTTTTTCAGAGAGACAGAGACAGAGATACACACCCACAGAGAGACAAAGAGGGAGAGAGAGAGAGAGAGAGAGAGAGAGAGAGAGAGAGAGAGAGAGAGAGAGAGAGAGAGAGAGAGAGAGAGAGAGAGAGAGACAGACAGACAGAGGGAGAGAGAGAGAGACAGAGACAGAGAGACAGAGACAGAGAGAGAGGGAGAGAGAGAGACAAAGAGAGAGAGACAGAGACAGAGAGAGAGACAGAGACAGAGAGAGACAGAGAGACAGAGAGAGACACAGAGAGAGAGAGAGGAGAGGGAGAGACGGGGGGGGTCAAGATCTGAGGGAGGCTATAAGTAAAATGACCCCTCAATGGGAGCCTTGTGTGCGACTCTACAAGGCATCTCACTGAGCCTCTGTCTTTGAGAGAGAAAACACCATGGGGATGAAGAAAAGGCCTGTTTGTTTGCTGGTAGATTTCCCACCATCCCAAGTGAACCCTGTGTGTGTGTGGCATGGGAGCAGGGGGGACAGAAGTGGGGAGTCAGGAGGAGGATGGAGAGAGAGGATGGGAATATCAGTTGCTTGAGGGTGGGCACACATTCTGAGGCTAGACTGATCCTGGAAGGCTTTGCTTTTGGGTAATAATAGATGACATGTAGGGATACAGAAAAAGAGTGTAAGGTGAAAAGGGAAGATCTGGGTTTGAGACTTGCCTCTGACACAGACTAACTCTGTGACCATGGGGTTCTTTTAACTTGTCGGCATCCCAGACAAGTCTCTAAGGCTTTGTTATCTACAAATGAATTCCTTGTCTGTATTGGTGGAGGGCTCTTCCATATTAGGACTTTCCCATGCTGAGCAAAAGAAAAAGAAATAGCTTTCAAAGTACACTACAGATAGTACACTATCTTTTTTTTTTAAGCAATTGGGGTTAAGTAACTTGCTCAAGGTTATACGGCCAGTTATTTCTGGGTGTGGTGCTAAGTATCTGAGCCCGGATTCCATCCCCGGATCATCC
>NW_027185798.1:43832609-43936436 GCF_028583685.1 Petaurus breviceps papuanus
ATCTATAATCCACCACTGTATCCAGATGGTTCTGGAGGAGAAAGTGAGGCTGCACAGCCCTCTCTCACTTAAATCATGGAATCACCTCTGTGATGTCATGGTCTTCCTCAAGAATGAAGGACAAACAACATATTATTGTACTATGCCCTACATTTGTTGTTCAGTCATCTTTTTCAGTTGTGTCTGACTCTTCATGACTCCATTTGGGGTTTTCTTGGCAAAAACACAGGAGTGGTTTGCCATTTCCTTCTCTATCTCATTTTACATACAGGAGCAAAGAGGGTTAAGTGACTTGCTAGGGTCACACTGCTATGAAGTGTCTGGGGCCATATTTGAACCCAGGAAAATGAGTCTTCCTAACTCCAGTCCTGGCACTCTATGCTTTCCGCTAGTGGGTTTTATGGTAATTCACACTGGTAAAAGTGGATGACAGATTGATAACAAAACGTTCTCCTTGCCCTACCTCTTAAGAGTAAAATGCAGGTATAATTTCACACAAATGAATAACTCTCTGACCTTGGGATTTCAGCTGATTTGACAAATATAGGAAAGCTACATTCTTCCCCAAGGGGGTCTTTCCCTATGCTTCTGGAATCACACTGGGCATGTAGTTGGCTACCCTAAAAGGCACTGGGCCTCAGTGCTTGGGGTATAATAGATAGGGGTCTGGACTTCTGAGTCAGGAAGAACCAGTTTCAAAGCCTGCCTCAGACACTTAACCATCCGTGTGACCCTGGGCGAGTCAACCTCCCTGTACTTGCTTCCCTCATCTATCAAATAAGGGGAAGATGCATTTGGGGGCCTCTAAAGTCCCTTCTCTTTCTAAATCTTGTCAATAGTTCAGAGTAGTAACTCAGAACAAAACATTTCACTCCACTGTGGATTGCCTTAGATGAATCATCCTGGTGGCTTCTCAAATTGAATAGTAATGCAAACAAAAGAATTGTTAATCTGTAGGGAAAGGAAAAGGGCTGGGCAGAATGAACAGTAAGACTTCAACACCCTCCCACGGGAGCACATCCTTAGGGAGCGTCCTAATTTTATTTCCAAGGTTTTCTTGATACCTATGGATAACTGTGAGTGAGGTGTGTAGGATCCTAGGATCCTGGGGAGAACGGTCTTGTTCTATACAATGGTCTGAGAAATAAGCTTCTTAGATGTCTGCCCCTTGTATGCTTTTAGACCATTCCTAGGTAATTTTTCAGTGTATTAAGAACAGAAGTATGCCCTCCTCACACCTGCTCCAAGAATTTCCAAAGGCTGGTTCATTGTCATTTCTAGAGATCATCAGGCAAAAAATGGGATTTCTACTTGCTGGGGATTTTGTAGAGAGTGACATTGTGGGTAAAAGTTGTTTGACCTGCCCTCTGAGGCTCCTTCCAGCTTTGGATTCTGTGATTGAGCTGTGTACATCCAGGTGACTTCAAAATAGGGTTTCACTGATGGAACTCTTTAGTTACAGTTGGTCCAACTCCACAGGATCACAAAAAAGCATTCTGGACCATAAATCCAGCACAGTGAAATACTGTAGATGCCTTAGGAGATGGGGGATGAGAGAGATTAAAAAGAACCCATCTCCTCTGCCCACTCTATTTCTGCTTCCTATAAACCTCTATAGTACTATGTACCACTCACTGGTCATTGATCATTACTACCTTGTGACAATTTTTTTTAAACTTTTTTGGAGGGAGGAAAGTAGGGCAATTGGGGTTAAGTGGTTTGCTCAAGATCACACGGCTAGTGTTAAGTGTCTGAGGCCACATTTGAACTCAGGTCCTCCTGATTTCAGGGTCAGTGCTTTATTCATTGTGCCACCTAGCCACCCCACTTTGTGACATTTTTAATATTGTGTTGAGCATTTAGACTTTGTATCACTTTAGGTCCTTAGCTAATTGAGAACTGGGGCTATTTTTACTCTTCCTAATATTTCTCGAGTCCAGGAAATAGGTGCTTAATTTAATTGCTAGGAGTAAGAGATTTTTTTTTAAATTTAGTATGACAGGCCTACACTAATCCTGGGTTCCTGAAGCCTATGTCTCCTGACTATAGGTCCAGGCAGATCCCATTGAGTCTGAGAGGCTTTGGGTATGATACCTATGGGTCAGCTTAGCAAAGTTCAAAGTTCAATATATACCACTGGCCACTAGAGAATTTTCTTTAAATAGCCATTGAAATTCATGAAATAACCTAAAGCTTGTGATGTGCACTGGTGGTGAAAGTACCCACACTGATCAAACAGTGGATCCTGCAAGCATTGGAGAAGCATGTAACAGGTTTTCCAAGGGCAGGTTGTGCTAGTGCTATGCCTTGACTTCAAACAACTGCTGTCCGGGTCTGAAGGAGACAGCGAGTTATTGAGATTAAAGTGAGAGACTCAAGTCCGTAAAGTCAATGGTTCAGGATCTATGACTTTATGGGAATTCCTTGCATCAAGGAAGGCCGTAACCAGTTTATGACTTAGTAGACAACTCCTGCTCACCTGAAGCTCTGAGACGTTGGATTATTTGCCCCTGGTCACACAGCAGGCATAGAAGGATGGGTTTGAACCTGGGCCTTCCAGACTCCAAGTCTAATACTCTACCATCCCATGTTGCTTTTCCACATATGTTCATCTTTTGAAAAAGCCCTATGCATGAATTGCAGATGAGAACAGGTGGATAATACTCTTACAAGTTCTGCTTGTTAGTTTTATGGCAATTAAAAATTGCTCCCATGGAACAATGTTCATTATCCACCACTGACTCATCTTTACGAAAACAGGATCATGTTTACAAGCCAGGGTTTCAAAAGACACTTGAAGTTCTGTTTAATTTGAAAGGATTAAGTATTCCAGGCACTCTTTACAAAAGTACATTTGGGGAGGGAGGGAAAGGAAGAGACTGGGAAGGCTGGAGTCACGAGTCACACTAGTGCTGCCATATGAAACTGTGCCCCCATAGAGTTATCCTCTGGGTGAACTGGCTCAACGGCTCTGGAAGGCATGGAGATAGAAATGTCTGCTTTCCAGCAGGCCAAAGGCACTCTTCACAGCATCCTAGACCTGGAAGAAAACTTAAAGGTCATCTGACTCATGGCCCTCATTTGTCTGAGAGGCCAGAAAAGCCGGACCACAAGATGCAGGACTGAAAAGCCACTGGATTTAGATTGGGGAAGCTGGTTTTGAGAACTGGGTTCTGAAAACCCAGTGGTATGGCCTGACGTTGGGGCTGCTTCCTCCTTTGCAAAATAAGGATTTCTAAAGGCCTCTTCCAACTCTGATATAATCCAACTGTAGATTAAGCTAATGGTGGTCCTCCTGACTTCTCCTGGTATTAACGTACTTTGTAATTCTCTTATAAAGTCAGTGTGCACATGCCCGCACACACCCGTTAGTGGTTTTTTTAAAGCTAGAAGCAAGTCTCTCTCTAAAGTTCTTCTCTTTCCCTCCCTCCCCTCCCCTTCTACCCTAAATAAAATACACCTTGTTGCACAACATTTTTCATTTAGTACAAGATAAGTTTTCTTGGCAATACAATTTAACATGTTTTAATGTTATCTCTGCTATAAAAAAATGAAGAATTTCCCATGAAACATTTGGCTTTACATGTGTTAATGGACAATTAATGCTACTGTTAAGTGTCTGAACTTCATAACCAGTGACAAAGCTTTGCGACAACTTGATTATAATTACCAACATGTGAATCATACTTTTTTTTTTACTTATCAACACACAATCTACAGCAAAACTTAAATACTAGACCTATAAAACCTAACTGTATTAGTTGGATCCATTGCAATATTTGTGCTTATTTGTCTCAGAAGATAGGCTACTTGCAAAAATACACATTTTCTTTTGCATTTCCCCACCCCTTATTACACTGTAGAAGAAATACATTATTCAGTGCATTTCCTAAGAAATAAACTTCATTATAGTATATATCTCTCTCTATATCTATGCCATAAAGAAAGAGCACAATGCAACATTTAAGATTACCATTTAAAGAGAGGTAATAAACATATTAAGAGCTGCAGACCCCCTCTCTAGCTGAGAAAGTTTAGTCATTTATCATAGACATTGTTAATTTGTGCCAAGAATGAGGATGAAATTCAGTGCACAGTAGTAGCTTTGGACAATTTAAGGACAACCACCCCCCCCCCGCCCTCTCCATTTATCATTGAGTACCTATCTTGGGGCAGTAATTAATAGCATTGCTATTTTTCCTTGGTGGCAAATGGACCACCAGTAGATCAAAACATGAACCCTGTGAATTTATGAACCATTTAAGAAATAACTGATTTACAGAATAATTTCTATTTAGTGGCTGCTTTCCCCATGAACTGATGCCAGATAAGAGGGAACATATTTAAAATCTCTAAGAGGAACTGAAAAGTTACACATCTGAAAGATTTTCACTAGAGTTGTTAAATACTAAAATGGTGTCCCCAGGGAGGCATGTTAAGACTCCCATTCTCTGCAGCCATCTATGAAGGACAAAACATTCATCTGTCTGGGCTAGGTTAAGAGCAGTCCTGACTGCAATAAGAGGTTGATCCTATACTTTTGGGGGGATTAGACCTCCGCGACAAGTTTATGCCAAGTTAAGAAAGCATCTGCCTTCACCCTCCCTTGAAATGTCTATACCATATATCTGTATCTCCAATATGCCATCTGGGAAATGGGAAAGAAACCCTACTGAGAGATGAGTTGCTAAAATGAGAAAAGGCCAGATTACCTTATCCTTCTTCCAGGAACATTCCTCAGGATGATAAGGGATTTGGATTCAGCTTTGAAATTCAAAGAGCGAGGGAGCAACTCTGCCCAGTGCTCTGCTGAGACCATTCCTCCCAATGCCTAAATGGGGCCCAGCAGCAGAATTGAGAGCAAGCTGGCTACTTTGGTAGGTAATCTTAATGCGCATTTCTACTTTTTCTTTATGCAATACTGGAAACTCCAAGAATATAATCACACTAAAATTTATATGCTATATGCATGTGGTAGGTGTGTGCATGTTAACATGTACATGGATGTGTATCTATACTGACATGATATGTGTCTATCTAGGCAAACATTAATTTGGTTCCCAAGTAACAGTCACCATATATTGGCAGGCTGGGACAGTACATGTGACCATTCGGTAAAACCTGTGTGATTTGGATTTCAAACACTGCAAAATGAGTAACTTTTAAGTTATTGCTTTTTGATTACATAGTAAAGAAGATCTCATCATTCTGTCACAAGATATTTATGCAGAATGTTTAACAAATCTCCTTTTCAAGTAATAAGAAGATTTTGGACTCAGCAGTTCTCCACACGACAGTAGATGCTCTAAGAACTTTTTTTGGGAGGGGAGGGGATGGAGAGAGGAAGGGATTTGACCTTTAGCAATTTCATTTTATCTGAAAATTGATGCCAGGAGTTACTTAAAAGTCACCAAAAGCTGAGCATTTCAACTGCTTACTGCTCAGGAAGGCTTGGCAGGGGCTGCCTAAAGCTCTCAGCTTACGTTCATCCTTACCTGGAAAAGGTTTCTGTTTTACTAATGCAGCCTTGTTTCAGAACAGTTTGTATTAAGAACACTCTAAAAGGCTTAAAAGCAGTGCTGATCTGGAACATTCTGGAGTCCTGGAAGGTCTCATTTTCTGTAGAGACATGACCCCTTTACATGTATTTTGCCACAGAGCCTCAGTCATATGGCAGGCAATCTTTTTTCAGGCACTTTTTATACATGTTCATCTGGAATAAAAATCTGCATGAATCATTTCTGCATAATGGAAAGTGAATGTTTCCCATCCCAGAATAGAGAACAAGTTGCCACCTGGTCTGTAAAAAGCTCTTCTCCATCACGACATGATGGTGATTGTTCAGCCTGGAGACATCTTTGAGGTGCCTTTTCCAGCTTCAGTACAAAGATTTGAGACAAAAACCCCAAACTACCCAGTTTCTACTTTAAAAAAATACAAAAAAGGTGAAAATACACTAAAATGTATCAAAGAAAATTTCCACCACTATCAAAATAAATAACACGATCCGACCCAATGGTCTGTCTTTAAGCTCTTGGACGCAATGCAATGGAATGTCTGATGTAGTCTCCTAGAGACTAGCTGCTGGTAGGCAGGAGTATCTCAATGTCTTTGCCATTGGCTACAACAGCGGTGGCACAGCAGCTACTGGAAAGGTCATCCGTGGTGCCTAAAGAGGCGGCCTGTGAAGGGGTTCTGGTTAATGGAGTGGTCGGGGATGGAGCCGGGGTAAGGCCAGGCTTTTTGGGAGGGATGGGAGGAGGGTTCCCTCTTTCAGCTCTGGGAATGGTGGGCGATTTGATTCCAGGAGACAGGGGGCTCAGAGGGCTGGAGACTTTCCCTGGAGTGGGTGAATGGCTGGTGTCGCTTCTTGGGCTGGTGGTATTGGCCAGATTGCGATAGTCTGTGCCAAAGGGAGAGCTGTTGGGAGAAATGGGCTTAATGGGCCCTTGTTGGCTGGTGAATCTGGAGAGCACTTGAGTGACTGTGTTTCGGGCCAGCTGCTTGGCAGCAGAGTTGTCCACAAGGGTGGGTGACAGATCTCTGGAGGGCGGGCTCTGCAGGCCACTGGTCTGTTGGTCCTGATCAGCTTGGGCCTGGAATTTGTGTCGAGCTGCGTGAAAACGTTGGTTGATGCCCACTTGGTAGGATGATTGGTAGCCAGGGCTGTTGGCTGCTGACCCCACTAAGCGTTTAGATAGTACTGGTGAAGAACAGGGGGAGGAGGTCAAAGAGGAAGCAGCAGTGCTATTTGGAGACAGAGAGCTGCCTGTGGAGGGGAGGTGAGTGGCTAGGGGAACGGGAGGTTCTGTCCCTACAGGAGACCCACCATTCTCTACCATATTATCTTGGGTGGACCCAGCAGATTTCTCTCGTGGTGGCATCAGACTTTCTGCCCCACTGCTGGGTAACAAATCCCTGTTGGTTTGCATTTCCATGTCACAATGGCCATTGGTTTTTGCATATGATGAGTGTATGGATGGGGAAGGGCCTGGTGACCCAACAGCTGTTGCCTTGCTCGCACTACTCCCGTGGGTTCTTTCTGCTGGAAGGTTCTCAGTCTGGCAGAGCACGGACACGAGCCCAGGGGAGTGGGTGGCGGTGCCTCTGGATGCGGTGCCAGGTGCCCCTGCATGCTCCCCAGGACTGCTGCTTGGCTGCGCAGCCTCCAGGTCCCTCAGGGCCTTCCTCAAGCTCTCCATTTCCTCCTTGAGAGTCTTGGTGCGGCTCTCCTCCCGCTTCAGCTTGGCCCGCAGCTGCTCCCTCTCGATGTCAAACTCTGACAGCTGCTTCTCCACTTGGGCCTCGGTCTGCAGGCCCCGCCGCCGCTCCGCGGCCAGCTCCTCCTCCAGCTTGCTCACGCGGCTCTTCTCCTTCTCCAGCCTCAGGCTCAGCTCCCCGGCTTTCTGGCCCTCCTCGGCAGCCTTGCTGGTGGCCTTCTTGCACTCCATCACCAGCATGGAGGAAAGCTGCTTGTGGCGGGACCGCTCTTCCTCCAACTGGCTCGACAGCTTCTTTTGCTCCTTTTCGAACTTTTTCACTTGAGACTTTTCAAATTCCAACTGGAAAAAACACCACAACATCTTAATTAGAACAGGAAACGGAAGCATACTGACAGCTCTCTTTGTGACTGGGGGATGAGAAGAGCAATTCAGTGTTCTGATTCAGAGTTACCACAGAGTGTGGCTTTTCAAAGTAATTAAAATACATTCAGTAGGAAATGGAAATGGAATGTGAGGGATTTTTTTCTATGATTCAGAAGGCACTTCTAGATCTTGCACTGAGGGTCAACACTATGAGCATCAATTAGCACTTCATACTCTTGAGACTAGGGCCACCCTGAAGAACAGTGAGGGCACATGACCAGTCACCAGTGGAAGTGTATCCTTTTACAGATGAGTGAATGGCAGCTAGGGGAGAACTAACTTGTCCAAAGCCACGTGGGTCCCAGCACGTTGCAGAGTGGATTTATCTAAGTCTTCTGACTCCAATCCCCTCAGAAGGCCAGATAATCAGTGTATATGATAATAATTACTCAACTTACATTGCTCTTCAAAGTTTAGAAATCAGTTTCTCCCCCAATAGTATTTTATGTAAAGATAGTTTTCAACATTTATTATTATAAGATTTTGAGTTCCAAATTTTTTCTCCCTCCCCTCTCCCCAAGACAGGAATCTGATATAGGTTACACATGTACTATCATATGAGACATATCTTCACATCAGTCATGCTGTGAAAGAAGAATCAGAACAAAAGGGAAAAACCATGAAAAACAAAAAACAAAAAACAAGTGAAAATAGTTTGCTTCAATCTGCATTCAGACTCCATAACTGTTTCTCTGGATGTGCGTTTTCCATCATGAGTACCTTGGAATTGTCTTAGACAGTTGTACTGCTGAGAAGATCTAAGGCTATCAGAGTCAGTCATCGCACAATGCTGCTGTTACTGTGTACAATGTTCTCCTGGTTCTGCTCCCCTCACTCAGTATCAGTCCATGTAAGTCCTTCAAGGTTTTCTGAAATCATCCTGCTCATCATTTCTTATGGAATAGTATTCTATTGCATTCATATACCAAAACTTGTTCAGCCATTCCCCAAATGATGGACATCCCCTCAATTCCCAATTCTTTGCCACCACAGAAAGAACTATAAATATTATTGTATATTTGGGTCCTTTTCCCTTTTTTATGATCCCTTTGGGATACAGGCCTAGTGGTGGTATTATTGGATCAAAGAGTATGTGCAATTTTATAGCATACGATACTATACTATAGTATAGTTCCAAATTACTCTCTAGAATGGTTGGATCAGTTCACAACTTCACCAACAATGCATGAATGTTCCAATTTTCTCCAAAATTGATAATTTTCCTTGTTTGTCATATTAGCCAATCTGATAGGTATGAGGTAGTACCTCAGAGTTGTTTTGTGTTTCTCTAATCAATAATGATTTAGACCATTTCTTCATATGAGTATAGATAGCTTTAATTTCTACATTTGAAAACTGCTTAGTCATATCCTTTCAACATTTATCATTTGGGGCATGATTTGTATTCTTATAAATACAACTCAGTTCTTTATATATTTTAGAAATTAGCCCTTTATCAGAAACATTGACTATAAAAATAACTTCCTAGCTTTCTACTTTCCTTCTAATTTTGATTGCACTGGTTTTGTTTGTGTAAAACCTTTTTAATTTAACACAATCAAAATTATTCATTTTGCATTTCACAGTGTTCTCCTCTATCTCTTGTTATGGTCATAAATTCTTCTCTTCTCCATAGATCTGACAGGTAAACTATTCCTTGCTTTCCTAATTTGCTTATGGTATCACCTTTTATGTCTAAATCATGTACCCATTTTGACCTTATCTTGGTATGGGGTGTGAGATGCTGGTCTATACCTAGTTTCTGTCATACTATTTCCTTGTTTTCCCAGAAGTTTTTGTCAAATAATGAGTTCTTATCCCAGAAGCTGGAGTCTTTGGCTTAAAAAGTGGTTTCATCACAGCAACCTGTGAGGTACGTGGGGAAAGTATTATTATCTCTTACAGATGAGGAAACTGAGGCTCAGAGAGATTTGCTCAAAGTCAGGCAGTTAGCTAGTGCTGAAGCTAAGACTCAAACTCACTTCTTGTTTCCATTATACAAGGATACCTGTAAAAGGGGAACAAATGATTTAAGAGATAGTAATAGATGTATTAGCTCTTAACCATAAACAAACAGAAAATGCATTTGACTTTACTACCTGTATGACCTTAAGTAAATCACTCATCCTCTATAAATTTCAATTTCCTTATTGGTTTAAAAAAGAAAAAAGGTTGAACAAGATGATTTTAAGGTCCCTTTTAAATCTAACATTAACAAAATTATTTTTTAACACAATTGTGACTATATCCCAACAGTCAAAGTATACTAAAAGTGTGTGTGTATGTGGCACCTGGAGGGAGGGGAGGGGGAAATCAAAGGATGAAGGCGAAGCTGTTAAGCACCCAACTTGACATTCCCATAGTCCTGACATACCTGCTGAGTCAGCCGTTCTCGCTCCTTCTCCAACATGTATGTGACATCATCTCCTTCAGCTGTATCTTGTGCATGTCTCTGTCTTTCTTCCTCAAGATCTAGGATCACCTTCCAAGTATAAAAACAAAAAAAATCACTACCAAGTTATCTCTAAATATAAAAAAGTCATAGTTTCTTATAATTTAATCAAGTATTAGCGGTCATATAAGATAAAATTAAAGGCTATATATCACATAATATTAGAGTTAAAAGAAACTTCAGAGATCATCTAGTTCAACCTGCATCTGACCAATAAACCCCTTTTACTACATATTTAACAAATGATCTTCCAGTATTTGCTTGAAAACCTCCAGTGAGAAAGAACCCACTGCCTCCTAAGATAGCCCATTCCACTTTTGGATAGCTTGTTTTTAGGGTGTTTTTTTTTGAGGGGGGTATATGTATATGGTTTTTTATATTAAGCCTAAATCTACTTCTTTGTAACTTTGACTATTTGCTCCTAGTTCTGGTTGCCTCTGGAGTAAAACAGAATATATCCAATCCCTTTTCCACATGATAACCTTTCAAATATTTGAAGACAGTTATCATATCCTCCATGAACCTTTTCTTTTTCAAGTGGAACATTACAGTTTGTCTGTGACTTTCTGAAAATGTGGTGACTGGGACAAAAACTACTTCAGATATGGGCTGCCCAGGGTAGAATTAAGTGGAGCTCTCACTTCCTTGGTATGGGTGTCCTATCAGCATCTGTGGCTGCCATATCAGACTTCTGGCTCACACTGAACTTGCAGTCCACTAAAACACCCAGATCTTTTTCAGGTGAATTGCTGTTTAGCCATATCTTTTCATCTGATACTTGTGCAGTCAATTTTTCGAGCCCACCTGCAATGCTTTAGATTTATTACTATTAAATTTCATCTTTATTAGATTCAGTTCAATTTTCTAGCCAATCAAAAATATTTTTTTGGGTATTCTGTCATCTAGTAGGATAGCAATTCCTGCCAACTTTGTTTCATCTGAAAAGGGGAAAACCATGCCATCTATGTTCCTTTGAGGGCTCTTCTCCTGAATCTCCAGACTTCTTTCCCTAGTCCTCCCCACACAATGGGAGATCTCACCATCCTGGTAGCCCCTTTCTCTGATGGGTCAGTTCTTCCCAGAACCTTCATTTTAAGGAAGTGCCAGGCCAGCCATGTTTACTCCTTCATCTTGGGTTTCTGGACTTCTTTCTTTGACATGTCCTCACACAGTACCTTCTCTTCTACACCTTTTCAGCTTTCTTTTATGTGATGTTTTCATCCATTAGAAAATAACCTCCTGGGAAGCTGGGTGGCACAGTGAATAGAGCACTGGCCCTGGATTCAGGAGGACCTGAGTTCAAATCCAGTCTCAGACACTTAACACACACACACACACACACACACACACACACACACACACACACACACTAGCTCTGTGACCTTGGGCAAGTCACTTAACCCCAACTGCCCTACCTTCTCCCCTCCAAAAAAAACCCCAATACCAAGAACAAAAAAAAAAGAATACAACCTCCCTGTGGTCAAGGGCTATCTTTCCTTTTGCTTCTATTTATATTCCCAGCACTTTACATAGTTTATGGCACAAAATAAGTGCATAATAAATGCTTGGTGACTATGTTAATATTGAAGTCATAGACAGAAATATTAAATAGCACAAGACCAAGCCTAAATTCCTTTCTATCTTAACAAACATTGATTAAGTATCAATTATATGCAAGGCACTGTACTATGCTTTGGGGATACATGACAAAAATGACAGGGCTTGCCCTCAAGGACCCCAAGTTTCACTACAGTTTTCCTTCCAAGTTGACACTGACGCATCATGACCACTCTTTGGGTTGAGACATCAGGCAGCCAGTTCTGAAATCCAACTAACTGTTCCACTGTCTAGCCTAAATACGTCTAACATACAAGAATAGCAAGACAAGCTTTGTCAAATTCTTTGCTAAAATCCTGGCAAACTCTATCTGCAGCATTCCTTTGATCTAGGAATGTAGGAACACTGTCAAAAAAGGAAATGATGTTAGTCAGGCTGGTATGAACTACATTTGATGAAACTGTGCTGATCTTTGCAATCACTTCCTTTTTAGAGTACCCCTTTAAAAAAAAACCTTCTAGAATTTTGCCAGATAATGAAGCTATGTGTACTGTCCTTTAGTTTGTAGTCTCTATTCCATTCCTTCTTTTGAAAAGAGAGGTATCTGCCCTTCTCCAGTCCCATGCACCTTTTCGGTTTCACAATTTTTCTTTTTTTTTCTTTTTGGAGGGGGAAAGGCAGGGCAATTGGGGTTAGGTGACTTGCCCAAAGTTACATGGCTAGCTTTATTGTGTTAAGTGTCTGAGGCTGGATTTGAACTCAGGTCCTCCTGACTCCATGGCTGGTGCTCTATTCACTGAGCCACCTAGCTGAACCTCCATGATTTTTCAAATACCATTGACTGTGGCTCCAGAATAACATCTGGCAGTTCTGAAGACGCTTGAGAGAGAGGATTTTTGAGCCTGTGACTTGAACTTAGGTGATCTCTTACGATCTCCCTTCTTATCATGATTATCAGCTCCCTATTAGCTATTTATGTTTTATCCTTTCTAGTCCCAAGATTAATCTCCTTGACTGAAAAAAAAAAGGGAAGTAAAATATGTGTTTAGTAGTTCTTTCCATCTATGCTTTGGGGATACATGATGAAAATGACAGGGCTTGCCTTCTTTCCATCATGTTTTCCTTGTTCTATCCAGTGGCCCTGTCCTTGCTTTGATCCTCCTCTTTCCCCCATTATCACTAAAAATCTCCTTTTATTGTCCTTTGATGTAGGTTGAGGACTTCCCTGTGTATCCACATTGATCTCCTTAGATAACTCCCCCCTTTCTTCAATGGAAATGTTTACCTTTGCATAACCAGAATTTCATTCTTGAAGGCTTTTGTGTTTCCTCTGAAGACTTTTATGGTAGAATTTTTGTCCACAGTATCCTAACTTTCCTTCATCTGAACCCTTTGACACTGGATGTTCCTAAATCCACAGTGCACAAAAACTCAACATGCTTAGCTTTCCTATTCTATTCCATAAAACCTTCTGAAGTACAGTGGTTATATATATATATACATATATATATATATATATATATATATATCCTTTCGAGAGTGCCTACCTCAAAACCCAAGTCAAGTCAGTACCAAAAATGGCTGAGTGGATTAAAAAGGTGACTTCCTCACCTAAGTATCCTGTTTAATATAGATTTGAAAGGAAACTTAGATTTCAGTCAATCCAATGCTCTCATTTTACACATAAAAAAAGGACTAAACTTGTCCAAGGTCACACAGAAAGCAGGTAGCAGAACTGTGATTTAAAACCAGATCCCCTGACTCTTGGTCCAGTACTCCCTTCACATTGTGTGTGCCATTTCTCAAATGCAACATAACTTACACAAGAACAGAAAAGGAGGCATAAACAAACATACTACCTTAAAACCTGGACCACTCCCAACATATAATATAACCTGAATGCTACAAAATGATGATCAAGCTTGCTCCCAAAAGAGACATGAAAAGATAGTTGTCTCTGCTTTTTTTGCGTAAGTTAGTAGTAGGAACAATATGGCTCTATCCCACACAGACAAGGCCAGTTTTTCCCTAAAAGACTTGACTGGCCCACAGGATTAAGCACTAAGCACTAAAAGAGCTTCCTGGCTGCTTGAAGAGTCAGGAGCTCCTCCCTCTGGCTTGACCACAGAGAGCCAGGGAAGGTAGGCTGAAATAAGTCAATGTTGTCTCCTTGCTCAATAGCTTTTCCATGCTATGGTTAAAGAAAACTTCTTTTCTTAAATATTTTATTTGTTTTAATCAGTCAAGATCTACTTTCTCACTCTTCCACCCCCAACCTCCTAGTTAAGAACACAGGGAAAATAAAATTCATTATAAACATGTATTGTCAATCAAAACAATTTCCACACTGGTCGTGACCAAAAATACTGGTCTCCTTCCACATTCTGAGTCCTTCATCTCTCTCTCAGGTGGTAGGGAGTATGTTTCATCATTAGTTCTCTGAAATCCTGGTTGGTCATCATGCTGATAAGAATTCAGCACAGTAGTATTCCATCACATTTATAAACCATAACTTGCTCATCTATTCTCTAATTTATGGACACTTCCTCAGATCCCCATTCTTTGTCACTTCAAAAACAGCCATAAGTATTTTTACGTATTGTTAGAATTTGCTTTGCTAAGGAATTAATCCTTCCCTTAATCTACCCTCTTTCTGATTCTCCCTCGCTTTCTCCTGCTCTTTTTCTGTTGAATAAACTGTATTTCGTGCATACGTGTGTGTGTTCTTCCTTCTTTTGACAAGTACAGATGAGAGTGAAGTTCAATTCTCCTACTCTCTTCTCTGTTTGTGTATGTATGTCTTACCCATGCATCCTGACAATGTGAGATTAATTTTCTCTAATCTTCTTTTCCCTTTCCACCTCGTATACTCCTCTTTCTCTCTCTTCCCATTCTTTTTTTTAAGATAATCAAGACATGATAGAATTACTCCAAGGCCTTGTCTAATTGCATTCCTTCTATGAACCACGTTGATGACAGGGCTCAAGGGGGGGCACATGTATCATCTTCTCATATTTGAATGTAAACAGTTTATTCCTGTTTAGAACCTTTATCATTGTTCATTCATGTTTACCTCTTTAATGTTTTTTTCACTCCTGTTTTTGAACTACAAAGTTTCGTCTATTTTTTTTAGCCTCGACTTTGATTTAATATTTCTTATTATTGCCGTATGAAGTCTCTAACTTTTATTTGGTCCATTCTAATTTTCACGAAATTTGTTGCTTGGGCAACATTTGTACCTTTTGTGCCAACCTGTTAATTTCCTTTCCAATTCTTTCTTCTAAATTTCTCATTTCTTTTCCATTTTATTCCTCAAATGCTCTCATTCTATTAAAAAATTATTTTTGGCCCTTTTTAAAAACTTTTGCTTTATCTCTTCCAGGAATTCTAATTGAGTTTGTGCTCAAGTTGTGTTTCTCTGAGACTTTGCTTGTAGATATTTTGGAGTCATTCTCTTCTTCTGTGTTTGTGTTGAGTGCTCCTGCCATCTCCTAGCTCATTATAGTGGGATTCTTTTTTTGTTTGTCCATTCTTTCAGCCTACTTGGACTTGATCTTCAGGCTGGGCTTTGCCATTTTTTCTGTAGGGAAGGTTTAGGCTAATCCTGCTGTTCTTTTTTGGGATAATAAGTGTTGTGTTCTTCCAGGACCTCAGTGAGGCTGGAGAAACTGCAAGCTTTCAATGCTCCCAAAAGCAGTCTGATGGCTGCCCCCCTGATCTGAACTTTGCAAAATTCCTGACCTGATCTGGGTTTGAGTCTGTGCAAGAGCAGATTGCTGCTGGACTCTGCCTTTATCATCCACCTGAAAAGCTCTGTTCGCTCCAAGTGGGAGAACTGTAGGTTCCCATTTGCTTTGGGATTCCTGCTTTGGTTATTCCTCTGAAGGTTGGGTTAGTTGCTGGAAGTGAGACCCTGCCCTGAGCTTGGGGTCTGAGCCACACTGTTGCTTCTGCTGACTTCTGAACTTCCTTCTTTCTCTTGCACTTAGCCTAAGGCCTCCCTATCCAGGGGATGCCATTCTTCTACACAAGTCCCCTTCTCATTCCTCACTGGATCTGTGATATGGAACTGAGTAGTGGGCAAGAAAGCTACCAGTTGGTTCCTGACCCTGTTGCAGTGATCTTGTATGGGTCTGGGACCTCTGTCCTGATGCACAGTCTATCACTGAATACTGCAGCATTCAGCTCATCTAAGCTGACCCATACTTACTGCTGGCAGACTACCTTTCTAGTTTAGACAAAGGACTTTTCTGGATTCCCTTATCAGGATTTCATTTGGTGCATTTTTTCAATCTGTTCAGAGGAGGTTGTGGAGGGGAATTCACTACACTGCTTTCCAATACTCTACCATCTTGGCTTTACCCCCAACCTCTTTTTCTCAATGGGTAGAAGGTCTCCAGGTATCTCATTTCATTTTAGTCCCAAATCTAAAAAAGTAGCACTGAGTCAGGCCTAGGTGGGGTTTGGAAAATTGTACAGAATGTCAGACTTTTAAATATCATTTTTGCTTAACTCTTTTCCTTCCTCTTAAAAAAAAACCTTAATTATAAGGGATGATTTCTTTGAGAGGGAATGGAGGGGAGGGATATAGTGGGAAATTGATGTAAAAACAAAAGATGTCAATAAAAAATTTAATTTTAAAAATGAGTGCCATAGACTTCAATATAATTATAAAGGAGAATGAAAGTTTAAGGAGGCATCTAGATTTTACTGTATGATGTTCTGGAAAGAGAGGGTTCTTGTCCATGGCATGAAGTGTCCAGTACAGGAACACAGTCAATGTTTCTGATGCCTAAGTCTTGGCATGCTATCCATCTTCACATTTTGTACTGCCCATCCTGTTTTCTTGACACTTTTCTTTACTAACAGTTTTCCTGATTGGAGAATAAAAATTCCTTGAGTGTGGCTCCAAGGAGGGCTTAGAGACTAACACAGCTGTTCTGGAGGCTGTTATGACTAAGGTACAGTTGAAAGAGCTTAAGTTCTTCCACTTAATAGAGCCCAATACATGCCTTGAGATTTCAAGTGTCTTTTAAAAACCAGATTTAACACACTGCACGTCTTTCACTGAAATAAGATATTATGGAATTTGGTGTTGATTCCCCCTCCCCCTCCATGTACATGTGCGAGTGCTTATGTGTGTGTGTGCATGCGCATACAGCAGCAAATCTTTCTGGGACCACTTCCTTGAATATATGTGTCAGTCTCAGGAGCTTCTCATTTTCCTTGGTTGTCAAGTGAAGATGACACCATTTATGGTGCTTTCCTCTCAGGGCAGTGTGAAGGTCATTTGGCATAACTAAATAAAAATACTTGGAAAAGTATAAAGAACCCACACAAATTCAGCCCCAAACAAATCACCCCAGAGCCACCTGCCACAGTGAAGCCTTGATGTTTTCAGGTGTTTTCTAATTAGACCTTGCACCTAGACTCAAGCGAGAAGGGTGAAGACCATCCTGGTTAAGATGTGTGGCAGCTAAGTAGTTTAATTCAGGGACAGTCATAGTGTCCCTGGGATTTCTGGGTTTTGAGTCACTAAAGCAGTTTCTCTAGGTCTAATGGTCTCCTACTGAATACCCTGATGCCTCCCTCTGTGTTGGCCCAAAGCCAGAATGATACTGAGGAAATACCGACTCCTGCCAATACCTCATATGGGCCAACTCTGAGCAGCCAATGACAACAGACGGGGAGTCAACTCACAGGCACCAGGATTCCAATGGGATGAGGTCAGGAAAAGCACAGGTCTGCTTTCATGGCTAGCAGTCTCTATATGACTTGGGAGAAAAAGTCATTTCCAATAGGCTGGAATTGCCCTAAGGTAACCATTACTAGGCACTGTTTATGGTCTTATAAGCAGGAAAAGGCAATGAAATTCAAAATAGGGAATAAATGAAAATAATCTATGAAGGAGTGTGTGCGTGCACATGTATGTTTATATTTAGATGACTATACACATGGATTTTATTGGCCACAACTTTCCCCAAATATCTGTTAACCATACATAGTTATCATTTAAGTAAGCAAACAGAGAACACTCCGTTCAATTACAAACCCCATCCAGTCCCAGTGTGCTGCCAAAGTTCAGACTGCATCAAGAGGTGGACAAACAGCATTCTAGAGTGGTGTCACAAGAAGGAATGAACTTCACATTTGGAATAAGAGAATCCTTACCACCCCCAACTACAGTTCATGGACAGATTTCAGGAGGTCCATGAATTTGGATAAAAAAAGAGAAAATTACACCTTTATTTACACTAATCTCTAACTGAAATTTAGGATTTCCATCAATTATGAAGGTAAGGCAACAAATATTATTCTAAGAAGGGGTTTATAGTCTTCACCAAACTGCCAAAGGGTCTATGACACAAAAGAGGTTAAGAACTCTTGCTCTAGGTAAACTGAAATTCTTCTAGCCACTTCTAAGAATGCTAAATCACAAAAAAGCACAGGGAAGCACTGAAAGGATCTCAGTCTGGATCCTGACACCACCCGCTAACCCGAGTGGACCTACCTTGCGATGCCGACTTTCTGCGGCAGCCAGTTGGGACAGCATGCGCTCTTGCATGTTTCTGCACTGCTTCATCACCGCCTTAAGAACAGACAGGGGGTGGGGACTGACAGGTTGCTTATCTCCATGATTTTCCTCCTTGAGTGTTTCAAAGTCTCTCTGTAGAGCCATTAAAGGATCACTGATGTTATATTTTCCATAGCGCTCTTCAATGAAAGTGTCTCTGTGTTGGGCCTGAGAGAAAAACGGAAACACACACATACATACAAAACTATCAAATGTTTGCTTAATAACATAAAGCAATAACAATCCAGTTTAAGATAGAGGTTAGATAGCTTGGAATTATGTGAAAAAGTAAGCGCTATGCACCTGTTTATTAAAAATCAGATCAGGATATTTAAATAGATACAGGCCTAGACCTGGGATTGAATACAGACTTGGCCCCTTCCTCCCCATATTGCTTTGGGCACAATTCTTCTCCTCCCTGAACCTCGGTTTCCTCATCTGTAAAACGAAGATAACACACAAGCAGCCTATCTTATGTGGGTGCTGTGAGAAAAGTGCTTTGTTGACTGTGGAAAGCTGTAAAAATAGGATTTAAAAAATGAATGTAAAAAAAGCTGTAAGAATGAATATAATGATGCAAAGAAACTAGATTTGGAGTTGGAGATTCTGGGTTCAAATTCCAATTCTCTCCGCTTTCCTGCTTGTGACCTAGGCAAGTCATCAGATTTCTCTGGGCCTCAATTTCTTCATCTGCAAAATGAGGGGAGAAGATTATCTCAATGGCCTCTCTTATGACACTTGGGTTATGTTCTGCCTTACAGTTACTTGTATCCTTGTGCCTAGTGCCTGTATCATAGCAGGAATGCAAAAAGTGCTTGTTAAATTGAATTATCATTTTTACTAGGAATGTTGATTTTACTCCTACCATTCTATCTTCTCTGCTCAGCAAGATGACTTTCAGAAATGACACTTTTCCTTATACATATGTATATATCCATATATTTTTAAATGAACTGAATTCACACCGATGAAATGCACTAAGAACTAAACAGAACTAAGAAAACTAACAATTATGCCAAATTATAACACCATCATATGATAAAAAGCAATAATAATTTCTTAGGGTACTTTATAAAAGGCATGAAAAGTTAAAAATATAGTTATGGAAACACAAAAAATCCTAGCAATAAGCTTTGCTGTAGAAGGGAGACATGTTGAATTATAAAATGTTGAATTATAAAAATTCTCATCATTTATCTGTTTCTCTATTTCAGTAGAACTTACCATATCTTTACACCACTGCCCACAAACAGGAAACCATTTGTAAGCAAGGGAAATTGACAACTAAATAGCTAGGGAGATGAGATTTTTTAATGAAAACCAATCCTCCCTTCCTTGCTTCCCTTCCCCCACTCTGCCCCCCAAATAAAACAAACATGGCATTTACTTCTTTCAGTGGATTCATCATCACTTTGTAGCCCCACAAACTTGAAGAACAAGTGCATTTATATATTAATTGCAAATAGATCATGACCTGAATGTTGACTAAAAGCATACTATGACTAAGCTGGACTCATGTACCAGCCCTCCTTTTCCCAAAGAGCTAATCAAACACACTACCTCTAAGAGCCCCAAGAGGCTTCCCTTGGGGTCTACATCTAGTTCAATCCTCCCCTCTGATAACATCCCTCGCAAGTGGTCATCCAGACTCAGCTTTCAGGCCTCCAACAAAATGGAGACATGGAACACACCCCCCTCCTAAGGGATCCTATCCTATTTTTGGAAGGTGTTAATTACTAGGAAGTTTTTCTTTAAATCAAGCTCAAATCTATTTCTCTGTAACCTTGAGCCACTTGTTCTGCCCTCTGAAACCAAACAGAACATTTTTAACCTTTCTTCCACAGGAGAGGCCTTTGAATACTGAAGATTTTGAGTGAAGAACTGAAGATTTTTAATGAAGAACATCCACTCTAAGTCTTCTCCATGCTACTAAACAGCCCCAGTTCCTTCAACTGATCCTGCTATGACAAGTTTTCCAGTCCTCCCATCGTCTTGGAAACCTTGTTCTAGATAAATGTGATGCTTGTAAACTGCACACTATATTCCAGGATGACTTGACCTGAGCATAAGGAGGAATTATTACTTCCCTCATACTGGAAACTATGTTTCTCTTGATATAGTCAAGGACAGCAACATTTCTTTTGGCTGCCACACTGTTGACTTGTATTGAGTTTGCTATAGTACAGTAAGAATCAACCAGAAGATTAAGAGTCGTGGTGAAAAATTTGAGGAGGTGTATCTAAATGGCGTGACCAAATTTTGGTCCCTGGGATAATTGAATCTCATTCCACAATTGGTGATGCCAGTCATCTGATCTTTGGAGCAGCTAAATAGAACCCAGGAATTCTGACTTCCATATCTGACTTTGCTACACACTCATATGACCATGTTGACCATGTTATTAGAAATCTTTGGATAACATGATTTTCTTTCTCATGTACTTTCTTCTACCTGAGATCTGGAGAATGGAATGCTAATGATCATCTTTTTTATTTTAATTTAGCTGGGTATATTTTTAGAGGGAGAGAAAAGGGCTCCTGGTGCTGCAAAGTACAAGACAGGATACCTTTTCCAGCTCCAAATTACATAGCAAGTTCCACCAATGATCTAAAATCAGAGGCACAGGGTAGGGATGACAAAGAAACAAACACACTTATGTCGAGTGGGGGAGAAAAAGAGACAGACAGATACACATATACACCCGCACCCTCCTGAATTAGCTATTAGTGATGTGTAATTAGTAATTAGCGATTAGTAATGTGTTTTCTTCCTATAGAAAAGCAAGGTTCTAAGTAACACAAGAACTTGATCAGAGCAATTCTTAACCCTTCTATAGTTTGCTTACTGGTCAACTGGCTCCTTGTTTTTCACCAATATCATCTTAGCTCTTCTGAACAGAGGTACAAAAACATACTAGATGGGTAACCCACAAATGGACAAATGTAAGCTTACAAGCACAGAAACTGCTCAAGGTGACTATGTGTCTCCTGAAGCAGATGCATTGCCATGTTTTCAATTGTATCATATTTCCTGACTCACAGGGAGTTTTTCTTGAAAGCAATCTTGAGAATTATATTCATTTGATTCTTCAATGAGTCAAAGATTTAAGGCTGAAGGGCCATTAATGATGACCTCAGTTCAATGTTTTCATTTTATAGATGAAGAAACTAAGGTCCAGTGCACAGTAGGTAGGACAGGGATTTAAATCCAGTCCCTGACTCTAAAGCAAACCAACACTCCATTGTGCTGTGCAAGCATATTTTCTCCAAGTGCAGATCACTCCCTGCCCATGTCCCCTCATCTTGTAGAACTTTTCTCAATGTCTTCCTGCAGAGCACAATGGGCTGTTCCTTGGTTATCATTTGCTCTCAGAACCTCAGAGGGGGTTAATGAGAATTAAGGGTCACCTCCATGGTCATGAGGAGGTACTGCAGATAGGAAAGAAATTATACAAAAAAGAAGAGTGTTACCAACTCATTTTCCCAGCCTGAGAAAAAGTTATTCCTTGTCTCCTTTTTGGGATACCATGCTAGGATGAACTGGCATGGATGGGCCAATGTGCTGGGAAATCCAGCAAATCTGATCAAAATCAAATCCGATTTTCTTTAGTGCAAAGTATATCCCACAGCATATCTGATGCTGGATCCACAGAGAAGCTGTCTCTTAGCTTGGAGTGTATCTACTTTCTAATCTTAAATAATACAACTTCTTTAAAAACCAACACTGTGATTATCTTACATAATTTAATAAGCATCATAGAGTTACCAGTAATATATGAAAAGAAGCTTCTCTGGCAAGGTCTCAGTTGTTAGGTTGTCTGTTTTCTCTTAAACTACTTGCACAGTAATTAGATAAATCACTTGCACAGTAATTACAAGTTACATGAAATTGGTGGCTTTGCATATAAATGAAAAAGAACCTATGGAAAGAATCTAAAAAATACTTGTAGGATTTTTATCCATGGGGTTTTATCCCATAAAGAACATAATCATTTTGAGTACAACCTCAAATGTGTTCAAGACAAGAAAGGTGAAGTTGAGGTGGCTAGGTGGTACAGTAAATAGAACACCGGCCCTGGAGTCAGGAGGATTTGAGTTCAAATCTGGCCTCAAGACACTTACCAGCCATGTGACCAAGTCACTTAACCCCAATGCTGCCCCCCCCCCCAAAAAAAGAAAGGTGAAGTCAAAACACTGGATTGGACAATAATATGGGTGGTTTTTTTTTTTTGACAGTTTTTCTAATGCCAGATAGATCATTTACAGAGCAAAAATAAGTTAAGCCAGTTGGAAATGATCAGTTTAACAGCAGTACATGGTCACAGTTTTGATAAGGAAGTATAATATAATGGGAAGAGCTCTGGATTATGATTCAGAAGTCCTGGCTCTATTACTTACTGGTTTTTTTATTCTGGATAAGTGACTTTCACAGCTCTGATCTTCAACATTCTCATTTGTTTAAAAAAATTGTTAGACTCTATGATTCTCAAGGGTTCTTTCTTTCTAGCTCTCACATGGGCATAATAAGAACACTCACCTCATACAGTGACTGTGAAGATCAAATGAGACAATACATTTAAAGTACATTGCCAAGCTAAAAAGTATTCTATAAATGTTAGCTAAATTATTCTGTGATTACGCTACCCACTTCTTTAAGTAAACAGCAAAAGTTATGTGTGATTTCAAATTCAGAGGTCCAGCCAACATTTATTCTATTGGGGAAACATATTCAATTAAAGATTGTAGGTCATGCAATTTTTATTTTTAGGAAATCAGGCTATAATAAATATGCTTAGGGTGGAGCTTTGCCATTCATGAAATGATTCTAAGATGAAGTCACCTATGAAAATATCACACCAACAAAAGAAATACCATGGGCCCTCTTTAAACTTGAGTGCCTTTATTCTAGTGCCCCCAAAACAATTACACATTACTCAAGATTATTTTCATTTTTTTTACCACAGACTATTAAATCCAAAGATAATTCATTCATTGTTGAATAATGCATTCTCTGGTGTCTCTGATAAACCATAAGTAGTTATCTCAAAAAATGAACAATGTAATTACTCTGAATAAAAATGGCAATAATGTCATGAAAATAGCATTTGTTCTAGAAAGCCTTTTACCTTTAAAAAAAAAAAGAAGTACGCTTTCATGGTCAACAATGATGATGGTTGGGAGAGCTAGGTGGCACAGTGAATAAAGGACTAGCCCTGTAGCCCTGAGTTCAAATTCTAATTCAGACACTTGATACTTACTAGTGGTCTGACCTTGGGCAAGTCACTTAACCCCAAATGCCTTGCTTTCCCCCCTCCAAAAAGACCCAAACCCAAACAATGATGATGGCCAACTGGAAAAGTCAGTAACTTTCACTGTACCTTTTTCCTCACACCCATGAAACTGAACTTTCAGAAAAGGTATGAACCTGAAAAGTGGAAAGATTTTAAATAGGATTATTAAAAACATGTCTAAGAAATCTTAAGTATTTCAGTGGATCTGTGACCACTTTTTTAGTGTTGGTACTCCTTCTACTCACGGACATTACAACCTCTATGCCTGTTTTGTGGGATTCTTGCCCACTCTTTTCCTGAAACAGTTTCATAAAGTAACTACCAATGCAACAGGGGCCTTCCTCCATTCTTTTTAATACCTTATGATAATGAATATTGCACATGGGCTGTCTATCTGTTCCCTCTGCATTGCTACCTGACTGGTCCAGCTCCTTTTCTGATCAGATACGTCCTTGAAAACTCCATTTGGAAAACTCTACCTACCAATAGAGATAGGCAACTGCTGTGCATCTTAGAGAGCTGTCTGGGGTCACTCAGCCAGTAGGCTTCAGAGGTTGGTTCTTCCTGACTGAGGTCAGTTCTCTGCCAACCAGGAAAGCTTGCCACTCCTTGATGCCTTGTATGCCACTTTTTCTAAATCAACACCCTATGTATAGCAGATGGTCTTTTTACCTAGTGTATGTACTCAATATATACAGTGAAGATGTGAGTTAATTCGTCCTATGACCATGTTGTTTTCTAGCAACATTTATTAAACATTGCATTCTTTTCCTCTTTTTATTTTCCAGATTCTTGGATTTAATAGATTCTCCAGCCGTGTAACCTCGGGCAAGTTACTTAACCCCAACTGCCCACCAAAAAGCCAAAAAAAAAAAAAAAAGACTCTCCAAAAAAAAAATCTGTGTATTGCTAAATCTATTTCTGAATTCTGTTCTGTTTCAATTCTATTGTATTTCTATACAAGTTATCCAAAATACAATATGCAACATACAAGATATAATGTTTAAATAAATATACAAGTATAATGCACACTATATAATAGTTACATGTTTTCTATATGGATCTCTACTTTTTAATACAGCACCTTATAATTCTGATGAAAACAGCTTTGTAATAGTAATAAAGGAGCACAGATTTAGAGCTGGAAGGGGACTTAACAGACTATCTAGTTCTTCATAATTTTATAGATGAAGAAACTGAGGCCAAGAAAGGTCAAAATTCTTGTTCAAAGTCACATATTTAAATGTAAAATTAAAATGATAAAAACAGGTTGCCCTTTATAATCTTTCTTTAGTTTTTAAAAAAATATATACTCCTATATATTCTTGTTATGATTTCCATATAAATTTCATTATGATTTTGTTTAGTTTTATAAAGAAAACTATCAGCATTTTGATAGGCACTACATCTAATCTTTAAAATAATTTTAGAGTTACTCACATTTGCACTGTTGATAAAATTAATCTGTATTATTGTGCATTCAATTATTAAAATCTTCCTTGATTTCTTCTAATCAAGACTTATATTTATGGGTCAACTGTGTGCCTAGGTAGATTGGCTTTCAAATATTTAATATTTGTTGTTATTATAAATGGTCTTTATTTTTTATCAGCTGAGCATAAGATCCTAAGTGATTTTTAATGGATGGTTCTTATAACTCACTTTGCTCAAGTAATTACAGTCTCAAATAATTTTCTATGTTGAACCTTCTAGATTTTCTAAGTAAACAACCATGTTATCTACACAGAACAGTAATCTGACCTATTTATTTCCAAATGTCAATTCCTCTCATTTCTTCTTCTTCTTCTCTCTCTTTTTTTTTTTTGCTTTTTGGAGGGCAATTGGGGTTAAGTGACTTGCCCAAGGTCTCATGGCTAGTAAGTGTTAAGTGTCTGAGGCCGGATTTGAACTCAGGTCCTCCTGACTCCAGGGCTGGTGCTCTATTCACTGCGCTACCTAGCTCCCCCCTTCTTCTTCTCTTATTGCAGTTGTTAGCATTTCTAACACTGTGGCAAATAGATAGGATGTGTATCTGTTTTAAAAGAACTTGCTTCTAATAATTTTCTATTCCATATAATATTAGCTCTTAGCTCCAGGTCGATGCTATTTATCAAGTTAAGGAAAAAATCCTAATGACTTGGATCTCATAAACAGCTTCTGAATCTGCTGAATGCAATCAGATGTTTTTTGATGCTTATACTGATGATATCATATTAATTATTTTCCTAATAATGAATTATCCTTGCCTCTCAGGTTTAAGTTCCACTTGGTCATAAGTAATTTTTTTTTAGTGTGCAGCTATATGCAACATGTCTTGTGTAATTACATGAATCATTTGTTCATAGGGCTATGGACTTAGAGCCAGAATGGACTTTAGAAGTCATCTAGGTCAACTCTCTAATTTTACAAATGAGGAAACTGAGGTCCAGGGAAGCTGAGTAACTGGTTCCAAGTCACACAACCAGGAAGTAGCAGAGCTAGAATTGGAACCCAAGGTCCTGACTTAAGATGCAGTCTTCTTCTGTTTGGAAAAATTCCCTTGTGTAGTCATCAGGCCTAGAAAGGTTTTGTGAGGTAGATTATGGATAATTTGTTTTATTTCTTACTCTGAATTTGGTTTATTTCCTATTGAGTCAGGTTTGGCATTTTGTATTTTTATGACTATTTAACCTGTTATTTATTAATAAATAATTACATGCAGTAAACTCTGATGATGTTCTTAATTTTAAGAAATCTTGTGATCTTTTTTTATGATTTTGATAAGGATTCTCTCTCTTTTGACTATTTATTTGCTAATGGTTTATCCACTTTAGGTTTTTTTACCCCCTAATTTTCCATTATACTTATTTTTGTTCTAGTCCTTGATGTTTCTTCTTTCCTACTTTACTTTTGGACTATGACTTCATTCCTTTTTTTGTATCTTTGGCCATAGATCTGATTGTTAGTTTTCTCTTACATAGGCATTTAACTACCATAAACTTGCTTCTGAGAACTTGTTTTGACTGCATTTCATAGATTTTGATAGTTATGTTTTACTGTTTCTTCTTTATTTAATAGTTTACTTAGTTTGCTAAGTATATATTGGTATTTTACTGCTTATTTCAAATTGTTATACATTGTTGTCTAAGCATATGGTGTTCTAAATGTGGGTGTGAAGATCCTCTACTATTATTGCATTTATTTCTTCTAGTAATATGATTAGCTTTTCTTTTTAAAACTTCTTTATATATATTTATAAATTTAAATGTCATGGTGTGTGGTCCACATGCATTTAAAATTGTTAGGTATTTCCTCTATCCTAAAATTCTATTCAGTCTATGCCTCATTGTGACATAAAATGATTCTGGGTTCCTAAAGGCTAATCCAAAAGGGGCACCAGCTGGTAGGTCCTACCAAGTTGGAAAAACTCAGTCTGTATGTTGATTATCTAAAGCCTCATCACCAGAAAGTGGCCGGACACTGATATTTTTCATTCATAATAAACTTACAGAGAGTGTGATCAACAGATGTCAGACAGCTATCTTGTATATTAGTGGAGGATATACCCAAAACAATAAGGTTACACATTCTTGAAGTAATGATGATATCTGTTATTTATTTTTCCTTTTATTATAACAATTTCACTTTGTATCTCTTTAAATGTTTTATCTTAAAGTCATATTTATGTGAAATAATTAGTGTTATCTCAACTTTTCTTGACCTTACATAATGAAGAGAGAGAAAAGAGTGAAGAACAGAAGGCCCAGGCTAGAATCCTGAGGGACCTCTATGGTTAGAGGGCATGATCTGGAGGAGGATCCAGCAAAGAAGACTGAGAAGTAGCAGATAAGAGGAAAACCAAGAGAGAGTGGTCTCCTGAAAACTGACAGCGAAGAGAGTATCAAGGAAGAGAGAGTGATCAACAGTCTCAAAAGCTGCAGAGAGGTCAAGGAGAATGAGGATTGAGAAAAGGTCACTGAATCTGGCAGTTAAGAGATCACTGGTAACTTTGGAGAGAACATATTCAGTATAAATAAAAGGTCACGGGTCAGATTGTATGAAGTTTAAAAAAAGTGAGAGGAGAGAGAGTGGAGACACATTGTCCACAGCTTTTTTTTTTTTTTAAGATTAGGTACAAAGGGCAGGGAAAAAAATGGGAGGGGAGACCCAGGCACATTTGTTAGTAGGAGGAAGTGAGCCAGCTGGGAGGGAGAGATTGAAAATAAGTGAGAAAGTGGGGATGACAGAGGGGGCAATCTGTTGGAGGAAGTGGGTTGGAATGGGATCACTTGAACTAATGGGGAAAGTGAGGGTTGATAAGGAAAAACTTCATCATGTGAAATGGGTGAAGAAGGAGATAGTGGTAGAAGGTACCTGAGTGACAGGACATGAGGAAGAGGGGAGAGGAGGGAGTTCATGATGAATGGCTATATTTTTTCTATCAAATATAAGGCAAGGTTCTCAGCTGAGATTGTGGGAGGAGGGGGAACCATGGGAGGATGGAAAGGTTTGGAAGAGCCACTGTGGAGAATGGGATAGTACATTGATAAGAGAGGTATACTAAGATTGTCTAGCAACAGTGAGGGCCCAGTTGAGGCTATATAAGACAAATGTGTAGTGAATCCAGAACAGTTGTGTGATTTTATTTACTTTTGCTCAAGAGAAGGTGGATCAGAGTGATGGTGATGAATTGTGGGAGTGATCCAAGATTGAGGCTTGGTTGGGCATATTCAGCAATGATAAAAGGTTGAGGAATTGAAGAGAGGATAGTATAGAGTTGAACTGGTTTGTTAAAGAGACAAGATGGAGAGAAGAGGAGAGAGCGGCTAATAAAGGGGAGATGGCCTGGGAGAGAACTGAGGGGTCAAAGGATTGGAGGTCACAATAAGAATAAAGAGTAGGGTTACATAAGGGAAGGCAGAGGGAAGAGTCAATAGATTATGCTGGGATAAAGGGATTTCAGAATTCTTGAACATGGAGGTAACAACATTTTCAGGTGACAGCATGATCAAAGGTTTTATCTTTGTGTGTGGTTGAGGTTGGGTTAGAGGAGTAGCTCATGGGAGGTAAGTTGAGGAACTGACTGGTTAGGGAATTTGAAGGAGAATCAATATGTATGTTGAAGTCCCCTAGTATGAGGGTAGGTATTAAGGGGGAGAGAAAACCAGGTATTGAACTTACTGAGGAAGGAAGGGGAGTGCTCCAGGGATCTGTAGATAATAGCAACCAGAGTTTTGACTGGGTGGTAGCTATGACTAACAAGAAACTCAAATGAAGAAAGGTTCCTGAGTGATGGAGGAAGGGGAAGGACCTGGAAGTGGCAATGGGGAGCAAGGAGCATTTCAACTCACCCACCTCAACCAAGTGAGCTGAGGAGAAAAAGCAAAGGTATAGCCATACTGGAAGGGTGGCCAGGAAGGCTGTGTCATCAGGTAGAAGTCAAGTTTCAGTAAGAGTTAGTAGATGGAAGGAATGGAGGAGGAAAATTTTAAGATCAAAGTTTGTTGTTTAGGGAGCTAACATTCCAGAAGAGCACAGTGAAAGGGTTAGTGGAGTTAGGTGGAAACTCTGGGATGGGAGGGTTGAGAGGGACAGGGAATGAGCAATCAGGTGGTATAGGGTTGGGATGATGACCTATGAAATACGAACTTAAAGACTGCTTATGCTGACTGGCATAGTCTGTATCCTTCATTTAGTAATTGATAATATACTGCCTTGTGATATTTCTTTCACTGCTTTTTGTATTATTTAACATTCTGATCTCTATAAGGATCTTGTCTAGATTACAAGCTTCCTGAGGAGGATCCCATCTCAGTCTAAGTATCTATCCTCTCCAATTTGTAGTTTAGGATTTGCATACTCTTTGTGAATGACTGTTAATTGATCTCCTTTCCCTTAGGGAGAGTTTCCTCTCCCTAAGACTCTTCCCAAGCTCTCACACTAAGATAGCACACTCCACATTTGAAGTGATAATTATCAACAACAGTTCACTTTAATACTGGTAATTTACTATTCACTTAGCAAATATATCTGGGTCAGTTTTACTTTACACTCTTAATTAAAGAGAAACTAAAAGTAAATTATGCTGCAAAGACACTCTTTAGGGTCAGTCTACAACAGCAGATGTTATCTAAGTCATTGTTTACTTAAGGACAAAAGTATAATAGGTTTGAACATATTTAAATTCTAATAATAACAAGAGTCTTCAGAACAGGGTTATGATAAATGAATGCTATATGGTACTTCTAAATTGGTGAATTCAATGCACATTTCTTCTCATGACTGCTCTAGCTAAAGATCAGGAACAATCAGTATGGCTGCTGGAGGTGCAGCCAGATGGCAGCACTCTAGATCTGAAATCAGGAAACCTTGAATTCAAAGCTTACTTCTGATACTTAATAACTTTGTAACCTTGGACAAGTCATTGAACTTCTCTCATCTGTATTTGTCAAATGGGGATAACAATAGCACCTCTCTCACAGGGTTGTGATTATCGAATGAGATAACACATATAATAAAATACTTCATAAACCTTAGAGTTCTACCTGTGTAAGTGCTAGTTACTATTATTAAACATCTACGGTTCATGGAATCAGTAAGAATGCCTAATGGAGTGAAAAGGTGAAATATGTGTGCTTTTGATAGATCAGAATCCTAGGACTCAGAGCTAGGATGTATCTTAAAGGTCATTTCATTGAACCTTCTCACTTAATGAAATTCTTCTACTCTTCTTTCCAATGAGGTCTGCTAAATAACCAAAAGCAGAATTCACTTCCTTTCAAGAAGTTAGCATTCCTAAGTATGATTCTTTCTGGCACTTGCTTTTTTTTTTCCTCTCAGAAAAATATCCTTGAAAGTATAATAGAAGTCAGTGGGGATCTACAATTTTATTATTCAATAAATACTTACCTAGCATACAATTTTTTAGAAGAGCTAATAAAACAAAGTAAATTTGATATATAAGCAGACTCTTTGAGAGAAGGTGCATGATCAGCATTAACACTATTTCCCCCCCAAAGTAAAATAAATGGCTAATGTCTTATAGAGACAGAGTTGGTCTTAAGTAAAATACCCCATATTTTGAAACAGGAAACTATCACCCACAATGTCTGACAAGCAAAATAAATCTTGTAGTGTTCTGGAAAAGAAAGTATCTTAGGTACATATGATTTATGGGGGGGCATAGTATTTTATAGCATTCTTATAGCAAAGAATGAGAAGATAGCCTATGGTTATATAACAATTTTCTAAACCATGCTATCAAAGTTTAGGGCAAAACTAAACACAACTTACTTGACCAGAAATTTCAAAGCCGAGTTCCTTACATATATAAGGAAAAGGAAGGAAAAGGCCAACCCTGGAAGTGGGTGGGTTGTAGTGGATAAATAAGATTATCAGCAGTTTAATGAATCACAGGAAACACCACAAAGTTGATTGTAGGTACAGATACAAGTGGGGAAAACAACCAAATAACTCAAACAATCAAGTTCTGTATTAAACAATATGAGTGTCAGCCCAATGATTTGGACAATGTCTAACATTTGGAATAATTTTTGAAAAGTCTCTTCATTAGAGATACTCAAAAGGCAGTCTCTTTGTAGAGGCATCACATAATCTCAGAGTTGGAAGGTACCCCAGAATCAATGTAGTCTGACCTGTGTCAAAACAAGAATCTTCTCTATGTTGTACCCAATAAATGTTCACACAGACTTTGCTGGAAACCTATGGTTAGGTAAGACCAGTACTTCCTTAAGCATCCCATTCAACTTTTTGATGGTTAAAGACTAAATCCCTATATTCAATCAACTTCAGTGGCTTCTTATCATCCTCGGGAACAAATATAAAATCCATTGCCATCCAAAGTCTTTTACAACATAGCTACACCTCCTCCCTTTCCAATTTTCTCCCCCTATATGCTCTGAGATTCAGTGACACTAGCCTCCTTTCTATTTGTTACACAAGATACTCTAAGCATTTATATTGACTGTCCCCCATGACTGGAATTTTCTCCCTCTTCATGTCTGCCTCCTGGCTTCCTTCAATTCCCCAGCTAAATTCCTACCTTCTACAAGTAGTCTTTCCTGATTTTTCTTAATACTAGTGACTTTCCTCTGTTGATTATCTCCAATTTATCCTGTATAAATCTTGTTTGTACATAGTTGTTTGGATGGTGTTGTCCCCATTTGACTATGAACTTGAGAGTGGGGACCATCTTTCACCTTTCTTTGTAACCTGTAGCACAGTGCCAGTCACATAGTAGGTACTTAATAAATACTGACTATTGATTAGTTTCTTACAGCCTTTCAACCAACAATTATTTCTATCTTTTGTCATCATTATGAATTTGCTGGATTCAAGGTGAAACATTAGAATTGTTTCAATCTGCATTTTTCATTAACCCTGTGGAACAAATCTTTCACATGGCTGTTAATAGTTTGTAATGCTTGAGAACTTTTTATTCATATCCTCTGGCTGGTTATCCATGGGAAATGGCTCTTGGTCTTATATATCTGTTAATCCTTTAAAAATCTTGGATATCAGATGCTTATCAGAGATATAATACAAATTTTTATTCCCTCCAATGAATTTCCCTTCCTACCCCCAGCTGCATCAATTTTGTTTGTGCAAAAGCTTTTCAATTTAATGTAATCAAAACTACTAATTTTGTCTTTTGTTATGTCTATAGCATTTGGAGGTCTCCCCCTAGCCATAGCTATAAAAGATACCTGATCTCCTAACCTAATTTTTTATATGGCCTTTTTATCTCTAGGTTGCATATCCACTTAGGGCTTATTGTGGTATAAGCTCTTGCTTGAAACCAAATTCCTGACAAACTGATCTTATTTTCCCAGCAGTTCTTGTAAAAAAGATATTCCTTGGGTTTATCAAGCACTAGTTTATTGAGTTGGATTGTTTCTGATTTTTGCTTCTCTACTCTGTTCCATGAATTTACTTTCCCTTTTTCCCCCATTTTAATTGATATAATTTGTTTTTACAACTTTCACTTGCACATATATCCTGCCAACTTCCCCCATCCAAGGAGCCATCCATTCCCTGTAGCAAAAAATAAAAAAGAAAGAGAAAATCAAAGCACTTCTGTGAAGCTAACTAAGCCATCAACTGGGACAGACACATGATGCAATACTCCACACCCATAGTTCCCCACTTGTGCAACGAAGGGAGGGAAATTCATTTTCTCCTCTTCAGAGCTAATCTTGGCCATTAGATAAGTGTTATTCTTATTATATTAGTTCAGCCCAAAAAGCAAGGAAAAAACAAATATTATTCCAGCTATCTCAGCACTTTGAACTTGGTCAAGCTAAACCATAACCATTTACTGTAATCACAGTAATAGTGATAATAACACCAACTACTGGGACTTGTATAGTGATTTAAAGTTTACAAGGCACTTAAAATTCACTATTTCACTCAATGATTGATGCCATGAGGTATCTACTATAGGTATTCTCATCTTCTCCATGAGCAAACACATTGGGAGGTGAAGGACTGACATAATTCAAGAGCTGGAAAGTGCTGGAAGCAAGAACTCTGGTTTTCCTGACTTTAAGGCCAGCACTCTAGCCATTCTTCTAGGTTGACTTTCTGTCTAAATAATCCCTAACTTAGATCTTTCTCAATTTTATAGCAAAAAAGAGAACCAATCTGCTTGTGAATATATAAGCTGGGCTTCAGATGAGGATAAAGAGGAAGAGGGAAAATCTGGTACTCTCCTATTTCCGAGAAGTAGTTGCAACACAAGTAGGGAAGCATAGTTTTAGCAGGGACAAGAATAGGAACACGAGGATGAAAAATCTCTAAAAAGCTAATTCTTGTCCAGACATTTGTGTCATTATGCAAAAGATTTGCATTAGTGTCTGAAGGTATGGTATGTAGCTCCTTATTGGACATGTTCAATAATTCATGTAGGAGTTAAAAATTACATATAACAGGGATAAAAGAAGCTGCCAGAGGGGAAGGGATCAGGAACTGGTAGGGAAATTTCTGCAAGGAAAAGAGCCAGTAGTTATCTTTCTGGGAAGCATCCAAGGGGGAAAAAAGTTAGAAACTGAAGATTCTGGGAAAGCCAAAACTCAGTGCATAGAGAACGCAAAAGAGAAAAAACATTAAATATAAAAAATTAGACAGAAGTTATGTAAAATTAAGATAGGTGCCAAAAGAAGCCTGCAGCTAAAGTCTTGGAAGTAATTCCTTAATTTAAACCCATGGTTTGAAATCCAGATAGACGAAGAGAAACAAAGTAATAAGGCCATCTTTACAAGTCATTTGGTAATCAGGGGTATGACCACTTCTCAATTTGATAGAAAGAGATACTGAGGTAAAGAAGCAAAAGGATCAAAAAGAATCATTTGCAAGGCAAACAAAGATGGTCTTTGATTTGTGGGGTGAATGCAGATACAGAATGGACAAAGTCACATATTCCAGCTCTTCAGAGTCAGCACACTACAAATGTTGAAACAAAGACAAATAAGCAATTTACTGCCTGAAGAACAACTTGTTCTTCCTCGGGCTTGGTAAAAAGTACCATCACTGATACTGAATAGAGCTATCAACTATTTCAGTGGAAACAGGGCTGGATTTAAGAGGACCCCACATTTTGGAATCCCTGCTCTCCTCTATATGACTGGTATGACTTTCCACAGGTCACTGAACCTATCTGGGCCTCAGTTCCCTCACTTATAAAAATGAGTTTGGACCAGATGACCTCTAAGATTCTTTCCAGCTTTATATCTATAGTCTCCATCTATTTCCTTAAGTCAATGACATTAATAAGCTTAACCATATTCAAGTACTACCGTATTTCCCCGATAATAAGACCTATCCCGAAAATAAGCCCTCCCCTTACTGTGTAAGATTCCTCTAAAATAAGCCCTCCCCAAAAAATAAGCCCTATTGAGATTGCTACTGTAGTGAAGGTGATCCCCTGTGCTACACGCTACATTACGGTACCCTCTGTATGCACCGTCCCCCCCCCCCATGAAACGCATGCCGCGCTCCGAGCTGCATCCAATCAGAGCTGCAGCAGTGAGCGCGTCATCCTGTTCTTCCCCAGTGATTTGCTTGCTGGCGCCATTGAGAGCAGTGCCGCAGAGGAGAGCTGAGGCAGGACAACATAAAAACCCGGTATGTAAGCTGGAGTGAGGGGGCATGATGGAGGAAAAAAGAAGAACTCAGGGGGCATGATGGAGTGAAAAGAAGGACTGATGGTCATAATTTTATTATTCTGTCTGTTTTGACCCCCAGACATGAGTACAAAAGGGAAGAGCTATACTGTTGAGTATAAGAAAGCAATTGTAGAGGAGTCACATGGCAAGAATCTAGCAGTTTTCTGTAAAGAAAAACTTTTGGATCTTTGAATGGTCAGAAAATGGAGAGCAGATTATAATAACCTCAATCAATAGGTGGATGAGGGAAAAGGGAAAAAGCGCAGGTCTGGATCAGGTCGGCAGCCTTTATATCCTGACTTGGAGATCCTCATTGGTGAATGGATTGCTGACAGGAGAGCAAAGGCCTTGGTTGTGCGCAGGGCTGATATTCAAGCATTTGCCCTTTCAATGGCACCAGTTTGAAATGGTCTCAGAAGGATTCAAAGCATCACAACACTGGTTGGACGGTTTCCTTCAATGGTATGAACTGTCCCTAAGAAGATCAACAACACTGTTTAAGCTGGAAGATGCTGAAGTTATTAAACGTGCACTTGCATTCAAGTCCTTTATTGATAGGATCGACATTTCCAAGTACCAAACCTGCAATATGATTGCTATGGATGAAACTGCAGTGTTTATGGGACAAGGATCTCAAACAACAATTCATCACAGGGGTGCAACGTCAATCTACATTCCCACCACTGGCTATGAAAGTGCACGGGTCACCTGTGTTCTGGCAATTCGTTTGGATGGAAAGAAAGCCACACCTCTAATAATCAGTAAGGGCAAGAAAGATAAGATTGAA
Source organism: Petaurus breviceps papuanus (assembly GCF_028583685.1). Classification (NCBI taxonomy): domain Eukaryota; kingdom Metazoa; phylum Chordata; class Mammalia; order Diprotodontia; family Petauridae; genus Petaurus; species Petaurus breviceps. Next base: position 43,868,078 of record NW_027185798.1, read on the forward strand.
CGTGTATCTGGCATTTACGTTGTTGAAACCGAAAAAGCCTGGTGTACACAAGCCGTTATAAGAAAGTGGGTTGATTTAATGCTGCCACTTGTTATGCGAGGTAACCAAAGAGGTCTGATAGTCTGGGATTCAGCCAGCACTCACCGCACTAAAGAAATGAAGAACTTCATTGCAGAGAGAAGAATAGATCAAGTAATGATTCCTGCAGGAATGACTGCCTATCTCCAGACCCTTGATATTGCAATAAAGAAGCCATTCAAGGACCATTTGAGCATGGAAGTCAATGACTACATTGAAAATAGAATGGAAAGAAATCGCCGTGGAAACTTTGTGAAACCCTGTCTGCAAGAAGTTGTGACTTGGGTGAAGAAATCATGGGATAAAATTACTGACAGCTGTGTCGCCAAGGCACTATGAGCAGGTTACCTGGACAAGACATATTCATTTAAAGAGAGCTATATTGCTAGACATGACAGATTGGGTCCACTTCTTCTGAAGGAAATGGAAGCGCAAGACATCCAGGACGGAATTCAGGGTATGGACACTTATGACGATGTTGTTGAAGAAGATGACATGATCATTATTGAATCAAGGTACATTTTTTTGTTCACATTTACCTGTTTATTAAAATTGCTGTCAATGTTCATTAAAATAAGCCCTCCCCTGAAAATAAGCCCTCTGGTGTTTTTCTGTCCAAAAAAATTAATAAGACAGTGTCTTATTATCAGGGAAACACGGTAGACACCAAGAAAACTAAAAAAGGGATTAGAGCAATTCAACTGTGAGGTTGCAAATCTTTATAAAGACTTACAGCTTCTTTATGAAGATTTTCAAGTCACACCATCATCAGTCTAGGAAAGACATGGATAGCCAGAGCTATCAATGGAGGAACAGAAAAAGAATCCCAGGATGGTGAAGGGACAAGAAGCCAAGTAATATATGAAATGTGATGTGTCGCACTTTCTGTCCACAAAAATTCAGACTTCTGGTGTAAATAATTCAGGAGGGCAATCTGAAGACACATACTAATTTGTGCTAATAGCTTTTGCCCTTTAATCAGCAATTGTTACTATGCTGTGTCTAGGAGAGTTAGGCTGATGTAGTGTGTAGAAATTGCCTACTTCTGACTCATGTTGACTGTGAAACTATGGGCCAATTACTGAACTTCTCAGAATCCCAGGCACCTTTCTAAGGCTTTAAGTTACAGATGAGTTAAGATGTTAAGTTACAGATGAATTTGTTTCTTTTAAAATAGCTGTATTTCAATATAAATTGCATTTATATATATATATAAATTATAATCTTATGTATTTCATTTTTTCATTTAAAAACATTCTTCTGAAAGAAGGGGTACAGAGACCTCACTAGGCTGACAAAGGGGACCAAGACCCCCCAGAAGTTTAAGAACTTCTAGATCACAATATCTCCAATTGAGGATCATTCACACCTTCAATGTCAGGATAGCCATTAACTACCCTCGTGACTCAGTACAATCCATTGTTGGACAAGTCTAAATCTTAGGAAGCTCTTTCCCACAATGCACTAAAATATGCTTCCCTATAACTTTTACACATTGGTCTCAGTTTTCTCCTGAACAATGGAAAACAAGTGAAATTTATTTCCTATACAATAACTCAGCAAATATTTGAAGACATTTATCCCCTCTCACCATCCCCTCTTTTCTACAGGCTAACTACCCCCCCATTCTTTAAATCAACACTTAGATAATAGCTTGGTTTCTAGTTCCTTCATCATCCTGGGAGTCTTCTGTTGTTCCACTGACAGCTCTGGCTATCAGTTTCTTTAAATGTGTGCCCAGAATGGAATACAAAACTCCAAGTACGGTCTAACACAGAACAGTGTGGGATGATCAACTCCCTTGTTTTAAACACTTTTGTTGGCCAGTCCTGTCTGACTCTTCATGACCCCATTTGGAGTTTTCTTGGCAGAAATACTAGAATGGTTTGCCATTTCCTTCTCCAGCTCATTTTACAGATGATGAAACTGAGGCAAACAAGGTTAAGTGACTTGCTTACGGTTGCACAGCTAGCAAGTATCTGAGGCTACATTTGAACTCAGGTTGATAAAGCTTCCTGACTTTAGACCTGGCACTTTATCCACTGTATCTCCTAGCTGACCTATACTTCTATTAATGTGTGGTCTAATATCACAATAACCTTTTGGGCAGGGACAGCCTACTCTTGACTCATACTCAGTTTTCAGTCAGCTATAACTATTCCTCTCACTCCCCTCTCAGGTTTGATTCACACAAAATACTATCTAACCATATCTTCCCCATTCTATACTCAATTAAGTTTTAAAAAACAAAAATGCAGGCCTTCCTTAATATTTATACTTTTAAAAATGCATTACTAGGAGATAATTTTATGAGACAGAAAACTACATTTAAGTAAGATGAATGAAATTATGGAAAGGTAAACCAAACTGACAATGAAAGAAATATTTAGAAGGGTTGTCCACCTTTGTGTGATAATAAAAACTTCTTTATTTCTATTTAGTAATTGTTTAAGCATATAGTCCAACTTGCCTACTTTGTACAATCTGCATCAGTGATGACTGAAAGTCTGTTTTGAAAGAGCATAATTTAGCTTTTCTGTATGGAAATTTCTGCTTGGAAGTTGTGGGACATTTAGCTATTGGAGTAGGGAAGAATCAAAGATAAGTAGACAAAGTGCCTCTCTGCTGGGGAAAAGCTCATGTTTTCCCCTGGGATTGCTAAGTAAGGCCTTTTCTATGCTGAATATTTCCCACACATGAAATCTCTGGCTCACTTTTCTAAATGCCCCCTTTCACTAAAGGGTTTAGGCAATAACATAAGGCATTTCCTCCTGTCCTCCAAATCATCCTCAACAACTGGCTTTACTGAAACACTCTGGAAGGTTTTACTGGCTACGATTTTAGAAGTAACCATAGCCTGACTTTATAATTCTTTTCTTTATGGGGTGGGGAAGATAGGGAGTTGGAAGTAATCTCTGATTAAGCCCAAATCACAAGACTAAAACATGTCAGGAAGATACAAGTCACAAGAGGAAATGAAAAGAAGAGGAATAAGCCATTTCCCTTTTTAAACTATTTTAGTTTCCAACTGAATAAATGAAACAAAACTCCCCACCAGCATGATCCACACTATGGTTTTTCTTTGATTTTGGGAGAACTGTATGTTCTTAGCTATCATTCTGCAAATTAAGCTTCTCTTTTCTTTCACAACAGACATTAGAAAAAACAGAACTGACAGGCAGATATCAGTTAAATGAAGGATTTGCTTACTCTCTTGGCACTTTGACTCTTGTATCTCCCTAGCGCCCCCCCCCGCCCATTCCCTACTGCAGCAGTTTGTGGTATGAATAGAGTGACAAAAGGTTGGGAGAAAATCGGCTGACACATATATCTTCTAACTGATTATTTTTAGGAAATAGCTGTCATATATGGTGTCCCCTGTTTTTCTGCATTCAGAAAATAAGTTTAATTTCTGAATAGGTCAAATCAACAAGCATTTACTATGTGTCAGTGCACTGTGCTAAGCTCTTGGGGATGCAAAGAAAGACAACCAGTTTTTGTTATCAAGTTGCTTATACCACATAAACAAAATTCTTCTGCTTTAAAGTATGGGTATTGAATGAGGCCTGTTTGGGGGTACAGTGGCAGCCTGTCTTCATCCAGAAACAAGTACATTACTTAAACTTAAGTAAAATCATATTAGAAAGTCCCTTACTTAGTAAGCACCTGATTTACAAGTGACTTGTATATCTAAAAATTATTTCCTCCTCTGACTCCTTTCCCCCAAAGTCCTTCCATTTTCCAAGGTTGCTGGTGCCTTCAAAGAGTCATGACTTGATTTCTTGGCACTTTGAAGTATCTTCACTCCCCACCAGTTCCCCCTAACCTCAAAGACCTTCACTCCCCAGGAAGCTTCCAGCTGACCTCCCCAAAAGCTCATTCTCATTCACCACAGTGGAAGTTCTTTTTACCAGGATACTCTAACCCTAAGAAGCCAGGCCAGTCTCATAGGGATGAAGGAAAGAAAAAATGTTCTTACCATTGCTAGTTGGAACTCAGAATGCCTTTTTCCTATAGACAATATTACAAATGGTGGTTAGGTTCTACAGTTCTGTTAGGTTTTTGGTTTGCTCTGAGAACTTAACCTTTATACAACTGTTTATATGGAAAAATATGAGTTCCAAACAACTAACTTACAAAGGAACTTCTAAGGTCTTCTTGCAACTCTACCAAATATTAAAACTGTTTTGTTGTAATGTAATTTGGCTATAATGACTACCCTGCTGGAAATCACATCCCTAGTCGGCAGGATCTGGCGAAATCAAGCTGAGACCCTGTGTCTACAGCAACATTTACAACTGGAAAACAGTGTTGAGTTTAGAGTTAAGAGGATGCTGGTTCAAATTCTGAAGCTGTTACTTACTACCTGTGTGGCCTTGGGCAAGTTACTTCAACCACTCCAAGCCGGAGATTTTCATCTGTAAATGAGGGGGCTGGACTAGATGAACTCTCAGGTCCCTTTCAGCTCAGATTTTAAGACCTTATGACTTCATTCCTTTCTCCCAAACCCCTTGATCTTTGTTTGATGTATTATTTTGTCTGCTAGTTCAGGTAAATTTGAGTAAAATTTCCAGGGCAGGATTTAGTTATCTGAGAAGGAAATGATACTTTCAATTTGATGGCAGAACAAATGACACCATGAAGAACCCAGCTATAGTTCAGATTAGCTTTACTTTCCCTCCCATGATAAAAATACCACATAATTGGACTTGAAAAACCATCACTGTACAGGGTTATTTCTTTGACAGGATTTTCTAAAATGAGATCAATATAACTGTGTTACTTTAGGCCACACTCTGGAAAATGGAAATAGGTCTGTTATACAGAAAACCTTCATTATAATGGGATTTTGTCAGTATCTTGTACAAGCTATTACAGACTACATCCACTCACTTTCTTTTCAATAAAAAGCTGCTGAAGGAACAAGTTCAATGAAAAAAATATACCATAAAGCATTTTCTGGAAGAAATCTTCATGGTACTAAATATAACCCCTTTCCAGTCATCCCATGCACATATAGTTCTACTATCAACACCATACTAGGTACAGGAGTCTTAAAAATTCAGGCTTCCTGTCTGGTGTTTTTAGAGGAAAATAAATTTCAGTTTTAGATTTTTAAAGAAAATATTATTTTAACATTTTGGATTCCATGTTCTTGTTTTTGGAAATGAGAATGGTGAATAGTTTAAGAACATGTCATTTAAGAACATGTCAGCCTCTATAGGGTAAAAATAGCTTTAGTTTATTTTGAAGACTTTTAGTCAAATCATCTTTCAAAGTATCACATAAAGACCAAACATCCAATTTAGTTAAATTGTATAAACACTACTAAACTTGTGCTTGTGCTTGACAGGGAACGAGAGCAGCAAAATGCACAAGAGACACAGACAGTCTCAAAAGGTGTTTTGTCTCCCGTGGTTTTTGTGATTCTGCAACAATTTTACATCTAGAGGGGCTCTGAATAGAATTTTTGATGTCAAGTGAGAAATAAGACAAATGTCTTCTACAAATATATAACTCACTGAAATAATGTTTTAAGGTTTAGAAAGCATTTTTCTTGCAACTCTGTGAGGAATGTAGCACACAGATGACCCTCTTAATTTTTACAAATCAGGAAAACAAGCTTCAAGGAAGTGAAGACTTACATGGCTGCTAAAGTGTCAGTCAGGTCTCCTGAATCCCAAAGATTCTGCCTCCTTTCCACCATTGACCTTTCCATGCCCTCCTTGTATTGGTGCTCAGACTAAGATGCTGAAAACTACTATTTTCTAAGCCTGAAGTCCGTATATTTTGATCAATACTGACTAATTATTAAGGGTCATAAGAGAATCGTCATTAAGTGTTCTGGCTTGGATGGAATCTTAGAGGTCATCCCAGCCCATGTTCTACTCAAAGTAAACATTCTTCTGGCAGTCTTTGTGATGGGAGGATTCTGCCACGAGCTCACTGTGAGACTCTGGGCAATGAGGATAATAACAGCTTTTGAGGCTTTACAAAGTGTTTTCATGACAGTGTACCTGTGAGATATGATCATAAAGTCCTGTTAGCTCCACTTTTCAGATGAGTAAACACTCAGGTGACTTACCTATAGTCACACAATGTCACAATATGGTCTCATCCAACAGACATCCAACTCTGTTTTTATCTTGCATATATTAAGATGATTCTTTGCAGGATCCAATAACGTGTCAGCACCTCGGGAAGGGGGCACTTAATGATGTCTTTGTAGCTTCAGCAGTGCACCCAGCACGTAGTAGGTACTTAGTAAATGCTTGCTGAGTAAATTAGTGTGATGGAGCTGGGCCTTGAGCTCAAACCTCTGACTCATGTCCTGTATTCTTTTTCCTGCATCCAATTCCTTTCCTATTAATATCTCTAAGACTCAGGTTTCTCATATGAAAAACTGGAGGGTTGGAATAGATGAACAGTAAGGTCCTCTCTTTTACTGCTAATATTCTGTGATTCTAGGTATAATTTATTTTTTAAAAAATCAATTTAAATAGTTTCATTCTTTCAGTATAAAAACCAACCCTTTAAATTATTTGTCATGGATAGATCACTCCTGTTACTTAGAGATGTAACAGTATTTTAATAAAAGGTACTTAAACAGATGATGCTTGCCTTTTTTATGATAGAAACTATACATAATTAAAATGGAATGGAGACATCAAGGATGCTGAAATCATCTCAAAGGCAAAACAGGATCTGTATACTTTTTTTACACTTTTGTGTTTATTAACAAAATATTTTAGCAAAATTTAATAGAAAAATATTTTTAAAAGACATTGTATATCTACTTATTCAGTAAGACAAACTCAAATGATTAGAATTAAGGAATATGAAGACTATCTAAAATAATTAATAATAATAAGGAAATCTAAAACATATATTATTAGTTGAAAATCTTTCTGCCTAAGATTCAAATGCCTGCTTCAGATGTAGTCATAAATTTTCTACTTCTCAAATACTTTCCAACCTTGAAACTAAGCAATTTTGTGAATTTTTTCTTCAAGCAAACATAACAGCCTTCATAAGGGGTCTGCTTGCCTGCCAATATGGAAGCCAAATCAACCATGTGGCATAGAGAGTCACTCTTCTAGGAACAAGCAGCAAACTGCAGCTGGAAGGATCAGCTGCTCCTGGAAAAGGAAAGGGGTTCAGGTTCTCTTCTAGGCAACACAAGGCCAGAGAAAAACATTCTACTGAAAAAGCTTTCTCCCTGTCCTCAGAATTTCCTGTTTTTTAAAAAGAGAAATCTATTGTAACATCTGTTTCATGGCCACAGACTGCACCCTTAACCCTAAGCCAGCTGTCTCACTCACACACACACACAATGTACATGTAATGTAGAATCTGTGTTTATGTGCTTTTAATAGGCCACAAAGAGGGCTGGAGATAAGAGTGTGGATGGGTGAACTCAAAACCAACACTACTGCAAGATAACGCTAAGTACAAGACCTTGTATTGAACAACAGTGTATTACGTTGCTTCCTGCAACTGTTGTGTTTTTTAAAAGTTATTTGTAATCAAAGTTTTATAAATCCAAAAACGTATGCTAGATGATCTCAATCCACTTTCAGGTTTAAGGTTGCATGAGCACATTCCTATCATTATACATCTACTTGGAAATTTGCTATATGAAGGAACTCTATAGTGAATCCTTCAGTAAGCATGTATATATGTACATGTATAATTTTTTTTTTTGGTCTGCACCTATGATTTCATCCATGAATGGAACAGCTGGGCATGGAAACTCCTCCTACCATTGCAGATCAGCAACTCATCTGTACTGTAAGAGTCTAACAGAGTTACCTAGGAGGTTGACTTGCCCAAGATCACACAGCTAGTATGTGTCACAGGCAGCACCAGAACTCAGGTTTCTTTCTTTCTTTTTTTTATTGGAGGAGCGCAAGAAAGATTTTATTTTTTTTTTCATTTTTCAAATGCTTTATTAACTTCTGATTTACATCATTAATTTCCATCAGATTTTGAGTTACAAACTTTCTCCCCGTTTTTCCCCTACCCACCACCCCAAAATAGCAGTCCCACAGGATATCCCCTCCTCCAATCTGTCTCCCATATCTTCTCCCATACTCCCTTCAACTTTTCCAGCAGGGCATGGTAGATCTCTATGCCCCAGTGCCTGTATATCTTCTTTCCCAATTACATGTGAGATAGTATTAATAATAATAATCTCATATATATATATATATGTAAATAAATATAATTTTAAACATTTGATTTTAAAAGTTTGAATTCCAGATTCATTCCCTTCCTCCCTGTCACCTACCCTTACTGGGAAGATAAGCAGTTCAGTATAGATTGTACTGTGTAGCTAATGCAAAACATTAACATAGTAGATATATTGTAAAACACTGACTATATTTCCCTCCCTTCTATCCCACCACCCACTTGTTCTATTCTCTGCTTTGATCCCGTCCCTTTCCAAAAGTGAGTGCTTCCAACTTCCCTCCCCAACAGCCTGCCCTCCCTTCCATCATTCCCAGTCTCATCCCCTTCCTCCCTACTCCCTTCAACTATTTTGATACTGAGAAAAATTTCATCAGTTACAATTATTGTTTTTCCAAGTAGGAATGTTAATAGTTCAACTTTGATAAATTCCTTATGATTTCTTTTCCCTCTTTACCTTCTCAAGCTTCTCTTGCTTCTTGTATCTGAACGTCAAATTTTCTATTCAACTCTGGTTTTTTCATTAAGAATGCTTGAAAGTCCTCTATTCCACTGAATGACCATATTTTCCCCTGAAACATGATACTCAGTTTTGCTGGGTAGGTGATTCTTGGTTTTAATCCCAGCTCCTCTGCCCTCCGGAATATCATATTCCAGGCCCTTCGATCCCTCAGTGTAGAAGCTGCCAGATCCTGGGTTATTCTGATTGTGTTTCCACAATATTCAAATTGTTTCTTCCTGGCTGCTTGTAATATTCTCTCCTTGATCTGGGAATTCTGGAACCTGGCTATAATATTCCTAGGAGTTTTCTTTTTGGGATCTTTTTCAGGAGGTGATCGGTGGATTCTTTCAACCTCTATTTTGCCTTCTGGTTCTAAAACATCAGGGCAATTTTCCTTGAGAATTTCTTGGAGGATGATTTCTAGGTTCTTTCTTTGATCATGGCTTTCAAGTAGTCCAATAATTTTAAAATTATCTCTCCGGGATCTATTTTCCAGGTCAGTGGTTTTTCCAATGAGATATTTCACATTGCCTTCTATTCTTTCATTTGTTTGGATCTGTTTAACATCATCTTGATTTCTCTTAAAGTCACTAGCTTCCCTTTGCTCCATTCTAAATCTTGGGGAATGATTCTCCTCATTGAGCTTTTGAGATTCTTTTTCCATCTGGCAAATTCGGCTTTTTAAGGCATTCCTCTCCTCATTGCCTTTTTGAGCCTCTTTTGCAATTGGAGTTAGTCTGTTTTTTAAGGTGTGATTTTCCTCAGTCAGGCTGTTGACTCTCATTTCATAATTTTCTTGCATTGTTCTCATTTCTCTTCCCAATTTTTCCTTCACTTCTCTTATTTGCTTCTTAAGGTCCTCTATGGCCTGTAACCAGCTTGTATTTTCCTTAGAAGCTTTTGGTGCAGGAGTTCTGACTTCACTGTCTTCCTTCTGTTCCATGCTTTGCTCCTTTTTGTCCCCAAAATAGGAGTCTAACGTTGGAATCTTCTGTCTGCTTTGTTTCCTTTGCCTGTTCATGTCGTCCCTCAGTCACTTGACCCCTGGGCTTTTTGCCACAGTAGGACTCTGCCACCAGAGAGGGGAGCTTTCTTCCCAAATGCTGGGGTTTTCTCAGCTGCTGGAGGTATTAGTTGGGTGCCCTCTCTAAGGCCTCCACACCCTCTGGCAAGCTGGTCATGCACCCCAGGGACCTCCACCCTAGACTGCAATCCAAATCCAAGCAGGTTAAAGCAAGAGCGATTACCCCTCAGACTGGTCACTTGGTCTCCCACACTCTGCAGGCCAGGAGCTGAAGCTGCAATGTGGTGCCGAAGCCAGTCTCAGCCAGAAGCAGACGCACTCCCAACTATTGGTCCCAAAGTCCACACTGCACTGATCTCTCACTTTGCCCTTTGCATCTATGTGTTGAAAAATCTGGAAACGGCCACAGCTGCTGGTGATCTGGAGTCCCTCTGGCCGGTGGTTGGTCAGGCACACTCTGGGGCTAAAACCTCTCACACAGACCTGGGCTCAGCTCCCAGAGTGCTGCGCTGGCCGCTTGCTGCCAGCCTGCCGGGCTGTCCTCAGTGGGAGGTTAGCTTCTCTGTGTCATTTTGTGGGTTCTGCAGCTACAAAGTTTGTTTGTTCAGAGTCCCTTTTTACATGGATTGGGGAAGGTGGAAGCCGGAACCCCCGTGAAGGTCCTCCTCCTACTCCACCATCTTGACTCCACCCCTCAGAACTCAGGTTTCTTGATTCCAAGGACGGTTCTTTATCCACTGTACCACAAAGATTCTTAAAAGAAAGCTCTCGCCATAAAATTCATTATTTTTAAAATAAATCCAGATTTGAATGTACCAGCTTTCCTTACAGATGACAGGAATGACAACTGCCCCTCCAGTAAAAGCCTGGGCATTCCAGTGAAATGTTTCTGACCCCACCAGCAGTTACCTAACTTCAAAAATTCTCTGATAACAAAGCAGGGACCTGTATTGCTTCATGGAGTAGGCATTTTGGGTAGAGCAGTGACCACCAGATCTATGCCTGAAGACCATGCTCATGAATATAAAGGAATGTCTCTCAGATTCTTCTGTTCCAATAGCTGTATTTGTAGAGTTCTTGAGTGAATGTTTCTGAAATCATTCTTCAAATTTCTTTTGAGGTATCCTGAAAAGAACACTGGGTTTGTGGCAGAAGACCTGGGTTCATATCCTGGCCACTTATTTCATGTGTGACCTTGGGTAAGGCATTTACTTTTTATATGTTTTAATCCCCTCATCTGTAAAATTGGGCTAATATTACTTGTTGAACCTGTAAAGTACTTTGCAAGCTATAAGGTGAAAGGTCAGCCATCATCATTATTCAGAAAGATATAGAAAAAGAATGAATCAAGAACTACTCCAAAGATAAATTTCTTGCTGTCAGATACAGAAGAGTATGTAGTCTCTTTGGCACTGTCTCAAAAATCTGAACTGAAGTTATTTTAGACTATAACTACATTAACACATGGTGTATTATTTTGATACAGATCTCTTGAACTTAATTTTTAACTCTTAAACATATTCACACTCATTTTAACATTTGTCTAAAACCTTAACTTTTTTCTAACACCACCATGTACCTATCCTCCTTTAGAAATTTTGCAATGGCCAGCCATTGATCAAAAGCAACTAAGTTTTGACTTAAAAAGGCAATGGTCATATAACTATTAATTCATTAGAGTACAGGTATTCACTGCTTATGTTAATTAACATCATTTCAGAGGTTGTAATACTTTCCTGCGTGCTGCTGGAGAAGCAGTTCAAAGGGATTCCTCTTAAATGAATTGCTAACTGGTATACAGACCACTTTATATACTCCAAAAGAGGTTCTGCATCACAATTAAGGAGTGCAGAAAACAACACACAACTAAAGCAGGTAAAAAGAAACTACTCGATGTGATTTTTGTAAAGTGTCAAGTCCACTTGCTTCTTTTGACCTCAAAAGATTGCTTTCTCTGAAATTTCTTCATCTATCTCTCAAGCATGTGTCACAGACTGTGGTAGAAAATAATTTATTGGATTCAACAGGATTTAATACAACAAGTTAAGGCATCTCTTTTTTGAGTTCCCTCCTGTTCTACTTCTCTAACGGTGAGATTTCTTGTGGTGGGTGGTCCTGTAGTGGGAGATGTTACACTTAAATGAATAGGACCTAAAAAAATATGAACTCTTGCGAAATGGAATAATACTTCTTTATAAGAGAAATTCCAGACAGTTCAGTTATGGATAGAAAACCCATGGCCAATGGAACAGTTAAGACTTTAACACTGAGAAAACTTGAACACTATGGAATTTTCTAGTTTTGTGCAAATAAAGCTGCCAAAGCAGTGATAACTGCAACAGAAAAGTAAGGACATTTTTGTTATATTTCGAAGAGAAAAAGAACATAGTTGTAGGGGTTAGGGAAGGAGGGTGGATGAGATCTGGCACTGCCCAGGAAGCTGGAGAAATGAATGAAGCCATTTTACAAATGGAACTTTGTAGCGAGGGTTCTGCTTGCACGCTGTGGTAACTTCATAGACTGCCTCTGGTAAATTCAAGCTTCCCAATGTGGCTCATTATTCATCTAGAATCAACAGAACAGTCTGGTCTCTAACACTGGTTTTGTTCAGAGTTGGAAGACAAACTGGGGAATAGATTCCACACTCGGAAAAATCAGGTCGAAAGTAAGGAGGAAAAAATAAATCCCAAGGTCTCCTCCTGAAAGAAAATGTAGTTGTAGATATGCAGGATGAAGAAGGATTTTTGGCAAGCAATCTTCATGAATTAAAGAGAATGTCAAGCAAGAAAAAAAATAATAAAGAGCAACAAAGATTTGGAGAAGTTCAACAAATACACTGGTAGAAATGGACTGAGGAATGAATATGGCAAAAAATTAAGTCAGATCTCATTTCAGCTCAAAGACTCTGGTATGGCAGTTGTCTTTCTGCTGGGACTGAAACTTTGAATCCAGTTGTTCGTTGTTTTATCTAATAATAGTGTTTCAAGATGTGCCTCTTCTGGTAAAGCTATTCATTTTGCCTCTAGTGAATACAGTTTAAGCCTGGGAAGATAAAGCTATCACCTGCAGGCAGCATGCACAGCCTAAAGACACCACTTGTGTGCGCTACTGAATGAGATCTTGGAGCAAAATGTTCCCTTAATTATAGCTATTGCTTCTCTAGTTGTTTTTTCAACTTGCTGGACGTTGCCTACGGTAAATAAAACGGGATCCATGTACTACACCCCCTATCCCCACTCCAAATCTTTTGGAAAAACATTTGTGGTAAGCAACTGAACTTATTAATCTAATGACAGAACCAGAAGATAAGGAATGGAACAACCCAGAACAGGCTGTAAAACTTAACACTTCGTAAAGCCTTGAAGTGTTACGGCAGCCATCGAAAGTAGACAGATACACTCTTATTTGTCATGGCTTTTTAGGTTCAGTTATATACTTGTGAAGTGATGCAAAACAAGAGATTCTGTGGGGAGAGTTTTCATAGAAGCAAACTCATCCTTTATACTGCCTAAATGAAAGTGGCCACAACTTCAGGAGACTGCCATGGAAAAGTTCATTTGCAATTTAGTTGTTTGAAATAAGATTTCAGTTTTGCAACAGAAATAATGTTATAAATAGTGGTTAGGTTGCTAGGCTAGGCTGCATAAACCTACTTAACATGTAATATACTTGAGCTTAACCCACTTTCTATAACGATGTGTTTTATGGAGAAATAGGTAAACAAGTCCCAGTTTAGGCCTGGGTTGGGGGAAGAGAGGTGGTAGAGAAGGAGCAGGAACCTCTGCTCTAGTGCTCAGAACCCCCCCCCCCCAGGTTCCAAGCCACCAGTGCTGGCTCCTGGAACTGAACAGCACCTCCAGCTGAGGATGAATTTGAGAGACAAAATCTTAGCCCCCTCCATCCCTTTTTCCTCTAACTCACTGCTGATCCCGCCACTAACCATGTTGCCCTGGAAGAAAAACAGTGACAGTGGAGATGGATTGAATGGGAGGGTGGCAGAGAAAGGAGTGGGATGGAATCAGGTGGCAGTGGGATGGAGGTAGTTTAGTGCATCCTGGGTGAGCTGGCCCAGAGGGAAGCAGAACATGGTAGGTGTGTCCTAAGTTGCCTTTCTAAATAAAGCTTTGGCCAGGTATCAGTGAATCAGAAACACTGATTAAGTGCTCACTGGGTACAAAGTGCTTTGTGAGGCACCTTGTGTGGAGGGAGAGCAGAAGGATAGGATAGAAAGAGAATAGTGGGTTGCATGCTTGCCTTTGGGCCACGTGGACTGGAAGGGTCCTACAGCCTAAAAGAGTTCATTTTACAAAAGAAGCCCAGCCCACAAAGGGGGGAGGGCTTGCCTGGGAGTGTCTAGGGCATGGTGGGACATGGAAGCAGAGCACAGAACTGGAAACCAGTTCTCCAGGCTCAGTGCCCTTCCCAATAGATGCAATCCAGGCTGTAGTCGATAATGACTGTCTAGGGAGGGTCAGTGCATGTAACTGGGGCAGCTGGTGATGCAGTGGAGGGAGTCGGGCCTGGAGTCAGGAATGCCAGAGTTCAAATCAGGTCTTAGACTCTGGGCAAGTCATTTAATTCTGTTTGCCTCAGTTTCCTCATCTGTAAAATGAAGGGAATAAAAGCACCTCCTTCCCAGGGTTGTTGTGAAGATCAGATGAGATAAAAATTGTAAAGCACTTAGCGTGCTGGGTGGTACCTAGTAAGCGCTATATAAATGTTAGCTATTATATATTATTAAAAATAATGGCATGGATCAAATGAAAACTCATTAATATAATTCAAAGTGAAGTCATGGGAAACACAACTGAAGGTAGATGGAGGCAGAGAAAGAAGAGAAACAGGACAGTTTTCTAAAATTGATGAATTACTCTAACAAAAGTGCCACCAATGAAGACATTGCTGCATGAACTGGTACAGAAATGAAATTAAGATGGATTTCTATAAAAACACAATTATACAAAAAAAAGTGAAAATAAAGAGGGAGCAATATTTTGCAATAATTAGCAACACTGAAAGGCATCTATCTAATTGCATTGAAATTACTCCCAGAATCACTATTAAGCTTTTAGACTTGCAATAATAACTGCCTATAGGCATTTCCACCCAGTCTCAAAAGCCACAAATTAACAACTCACTCCAAATATATCAAAATATAGAAGTATCAAGGTGGATTTTACTTTTATCAGGCTTGTAATTTTAAAGTAATCCAGGAAAGGATTATCTAACCATGGCTAAGCTTCAGCCCTTAACCCTGAAGTATCTAGTATTGGGGAGGAGGCTGAAGAGGAAGGTTCGGGAAAAGAAACACTACTGCTTTGGGAGTGGTCTCATATGGAATGGCCAGTGTTCTCTACTCAGGCGAGAGGGAAAGATTTCCATTGCTATAAAGTATCTTTGAAAGGACAGTGAGAGGTGAATGTATGTGAAAGACTGATAGAAACGCACTTTCACTTAATGAGAATGATTTTGGCTATATGAAAATTAATTACAGTATTGTGACGGCCTGATTTTCATATAGCTTTTAATAATCACTTAAAAGTCTAAGTCATTATAGATTTCACACAATTCAGAACTGGAAGGGAATCTAAGATTCTGAGTCAGAGGACCCGGGTTCAAATGCTAGCTCTGCCACATATACAAATGTAACTGTGTGCAAATAATGTGGCCTCACCTCCAGTTTTCTCTTCCTGGCCTAAGTCTGTGACACTCTGTACTGGAGATGAAAGCCAAAGGAGTGGATTCTAGAATCCAAACTCAGCAGGACCGTGGACTATAAAGCTAACTCTTTCTCCTAAGTGCTGAAGTGAACTAACTTACTTAAAAAAAAAATTGTACCAATAGGCGGCTGGTGGCACAATGGATAAAGCACTGGGGCTGGAACTAGGAAGACCTGGCACTTACCAGTTGTGTGTCCTTAGGCAATTCACTTAACCTCGGTATGACTCAGTTTCCTCAAGTGTAAAATGGGTGTAAATTGTAAAAAACAGCACCTGCCTCCCAGTGTTGTTGTGAGAATCAAATGAGATAAAATATTTATAAAGTGCATAGTGCACTGTCCAGCACATAGTAGGTGCTAAATAATGCTTATTCCCTCCTCCCCTTCCCCTGTAAAGGACACTGGTAGGGCTAGGCATAACACAAATTAGAAAGTTTGTTTTTAGCATCTTTATCTTATTTTCCTTTTTAACTTTTCCTTGATTTATTGCTTTTCCCTGTACCCACTTGCCCTTCAGTAATCATCTCATTCACTTAGCCCTTCTACTTAGTATTATTGAAACATGGGCTCAAAAAATATCCAAACAACACTCACTGACAGGACATCAATGACTAATAACAGAATGAAGTATTGTCTCCTTCCAGGTGCAGAGGGCTTTTTAGTGGGGATCAAAGTTTTAAATAAAGGAATAAAGCTCTAGGATAAACTTTCAGAAATTAGGCGTCAAATAGGTTAAGAAAGAGGTGGGGGTTCTTGCAGTCACATCCCAGAGATGGCCATGTGTCCCACTTCCCCATCACCAACTTCACTGGGGGCTCTGTAGCACATAGATATTTGGGTTAAGTAGATCACTATCACTGGACCAGCAGGGAAGAAAGAACCATGCCCTTCCCTTCAGTGCTCAAATCATACCTTTAAAGCTTCAATGACGAGATCCCTTGCTTCTAGCTCGCCTTCTAGAATGCTGAAGAGGGTCAGGAGTTCCGGCTTGCTGAGTTTTTCCAGATTCATCCTGAATTCCTAAAATAAAAACAACTATTAGGGCAATCAACAGCATGGTTGAAAAAAAAAACCCTAAAAGAACAACAATGATGTCATAAAATGCTTTAAGGGGGAAATAGTACATTTAGTTTGGAAATAGCAATGAATGGTTTCTGGTTTTAATCAAAGACTATAAGGTAATAGAGGAAAAAATGTACTTTCTTCAAGAATCCAAAACTGCTTACAGTGACAATTAAAAATTTTTTTTCCTCCCTAAAATATATACAGATACACATCTTTGAGGATCTGGGTAGACACTAAAATCTCTTTTTAGAGGTGATGTTTTTAAAGTTCTGTTTTAATGGCCTATTAATTTTAAGCAGTATCTGGATATGATGAAACTCTAGTGATGGTAATTGGGTAGTAGATGTTAAATGGAGCCAAATACCCTAACAAAAACACAAAGGGCAAATACTTCTTTTCAAACAATCAATCAAAAAGCATTTTAAAACTTCTTACTATGTGCCACACATTGTACTAAATGCTAGACAAACAAAAAAACCCAACACAAAACAAAACAAAAATATCCCTGTCCTTAAGAAGTCTGCATTTTAATGAAGATAAAATGTACATACATAGATACACGAAAGATACATACAAGGTAGAGAGAAGACAAACCTTAGAGAGAAAGGGAAAGCCTCCTGCAGAAGGCAGTGCTTGAGCTTAATCTTGAAGAAAGCCAGGATTCTAAGAGGTAGAGGTGAGGAAGGAGAGCATTCCAAGTACAGGGTACAGCAAATACAAATACAGATGGGAGGTGGAGTGGCCATGTGCAAGCAACAGCAGGTAGGTCTGTAAGGCTAGATCACACAGTGCCGTGAGGGCAGTAGAATATAAGAATATAAGAAGAATATAAGAAAGGAAGGAAAAGTTCAGGTTGTGAAGAATTTTAAATGCCAAACAAAGGGCTTTACATTTAGTCCCAGGAGTAAAGGGAGCCACAGAAGTATATTGAGGAGGGAAGTCAGACCTAAACTGTGGCAAAATCATTTTGGCAGCAGTTTGGAGTTGGAAGAGACTTAGGAAAGAAGATCAATTATGAGGCTACTACAATAAATCCAGATAAGAGGCAATGAGGACCTGAATTGGGGTGGGGTCTGTGTGAATAAAGAGAAAAGAATGAAGATGTTAAGGAAGAAATGACAAGATCTGCTAAATGACTGGCTATATGGGGGGAGTGAGGAGTTGAGATGATTCTGAGGTGGTGAGACCCGGTGACTAGGAGGACAGGTTTGGGAGGAAGATGATGAGCTCAGTTTTGTTCATTCAGAGTCTGAGATGCCTCTGGGACATGCCCAATTTTGAAAGGTCCAATAAGTGATCAATAAGACATCATACAATAAGTGATTCAGGACTGGAGCTGAGGGAAGAGACTAGTGCTGGATAGGCATATCTAGGAATCATCTGCACAGAAACTGAGCCACCAGGAGCTGATGAGATTGTTAAGTAAGAGACTATAAAGAGAAATGAGAAGAGGACTCAGGATAGAGCCTTGGGGACACCCAAAGGTAGTGGGCATGATACAGATGGATATCCAGCAAAGGAGACTAAGAAAGAATATTCAGACAGGTTGGAGGATGATGAAGAGCGGGCATCAGAATAGAAACTTAGAGTAAAGAGTATCCAGGAGAAGGTCAATGAATTCAGAGAGGTCAAGAGGGGAGGTCAAGAGGGATAAGGATTGAGAAAGGGCCTTTAGATTTGGCAATTAAGAGACGGTTACTTTGGAGAGAGCAGTTTCAGTTGAATGCGGTGATCAGGACTCAGATGATAAAGGGTTTAGAACAGGAAATGAAGGCACTGAGTATAGAAAGATTTTTCAGGGAGGTTAGCTCAGAAGTGCAGGAGAGATGAAGGACAATTGCTAGGAGGGATGGTAGGTTCAAGTGAGGGTTTTTAAGAATGGGGCATATTTGTAGGTCGCTGGGAAAAAAAAAAAACTCAGGAAGTGGGGAGAGACCGATTATTAAAGAGTGGGGATGGTAAAGGAGTCAACCTGCTGGAGAAAATGGGAAGGATATGATCAAAGATGCATGTAGGAGTGGCCTTGGCAAGAAGGGCCACCTCTTTTATCCACTTTTTCAAACTGTCTACTTGGGGCAGCTGCCAAATATTCTATTATAAAATTGGACATAGCAACAAAGACTTAATCATAGGCATAAATAAATACATGATGCTTATGCTTTCAAGTGACTTTCTATGACCAATCCCATTTATTTGACTTATTAACCTTTTGAAATGTGCTGAGTGGCATCTTGTATAGCATACATTTGATACTTTCTACAGACTCATTTCCCACAAACTACACACAGACTGCAATACACTCCGTGAAGGGCTTTCTTTAGGTCAGATAATTTACTTGAGGAGGTAGAAGTGTAAACTCTGTCTTTTTCCCTTTGCTCTCCTTTTTCAATTCTTAATTGGCTCTCCCATAATAATTTGCTTTAAACTGCAATACAATATTACTTGTTCACATATGCTTCAGTAATCCACACACAACTGCATTCTGATGTGCCTTTAAGAGGTTCACAAAAGATTCATGGACTCCTTAATATGACTTTTGACATTAGATTGAGGAGAAAATGAACAAATAAAGTATCAATTCTCTGTAGAATTTGTAAGAAATGAAGAATCTTATGCTACGAGACTATACTAGATAATATAGTGCATCAGGAGAAGTTTTACCACAGGAACAGACTCCCAACAAATTGGGAGCAATGGAATTGGAAATCAAAAGGTCTGGCCCAAGTACTCGCTTGGCTGCAATTAGACATGTGGTCTTAGACAAGTCACTAAAGCCTCTCTGAGTTTCTTATCTATAAACTTGGGGTTTTAAAAATGATTTCCCTGGGGCAGCTAGGTGGCACAGTGAATAGACCACCAGCCCCTGGAGTCAGGAGGACCTGAGTTCAAATCCGATCTCAGACACTTAACACTTACTAGCCATGTGACCTTTGGCAAGTCACTTAACCCCAATTGCTCTGCCCTCCCCCCTCCAAAAACAAAGCAAAAAAACCCCAAAACCAAAATAAAAAGCATTTCCCCTTAATAGATGATGACCCTGATATTCAGATGGGTGGTCCACAGCCACACAGCTAGTATGTGGCAGAACTGGGGTGGGGGCCATTATGGTGACTCCTAAGGAAATCATAATAAGACTGGGGAAGATGAGCTCTATGAACCTAGGAATGAGCTTCCAATGATTTTTGTGTGGATAAAAATCACATATGGAAAGGACTGGAAGCAATCTACATTGAACATAGTAAAACACTGAACCAGTCCTGGAGCCATCACTATCTAACTTTTATATATATATGGATATGTCTTATTTTACCAACAATATCATAAAGTCTAAGAGGGAAGAGGCTGGGTCTCATACTTAAGAATGGATTTATGGAACAATCACTACATGCCCATCAATTGGCTATATAAGTACTAAGATAGCAGGAACATATCTGGTAATGAAAGATTTCTACATGAACTGACCATTATCAAATGAGACTGGACTTAGGAGAAAAATCTATGTTTAAACCTGTGAGTATGGACAAGTAACTCAGACTCTCTGAGTTTAATTTCTTAATCTGTAAAATGAAGATAATAATACCCATTACAGTACTTAGTTCCGAGGGTTGAGAGGAATGTGCATTATAAAAGGTAAAGCAGTATGTAATGTAAGTTACTATTCTATCTTCTACAAATACCTTTAACTGGAAGGTGGCAGTCAATGGACTGGAAGTTGGGGAATCTGGATACTGGTCTAGGCTCTGTGACTACCCTGGGCATGTCAACCAACCCCTTAGGACCTCATTTTCCTTATCTTTAAAATTAGTGGGGTAATGATGAACTCTTAAGATCTCTTCCAGCTCTAAAAGCTATCATTCAGTTACATATGAATGAAACATTATTTGCCAGAGTCCAGAATTTATAAAGAAGTAACTCCCATCATAAAATATCAAACCTAGGGGGCAGAGTCAAGATGGCAGCATAGAAGCAGGAAAACTCTGTGAGCTTCCCCCATAATCACCTCAAATACCTACAAAATATGACTCTAAACAAATTTTAGAGCTGCAGAACCCACAAAGTGACAGAGAGAAACAAAACTCCCTCTGAAGGCAGCCCAGTAGGCCGGCACTGGAAGCTGAGCCCAGCCCCGCATGAGCCTGCAGTTTTAGGGCAGGGTGGCCCCAACCAGCCTCTGCTCAGACTTCAGGAGAGTAGATGACCAGCAGCTGTGGTGGTTTCCAGAATTATTAACCCATAAATGCCTAAGAAAAAGTGAGAGGTCAGTATAGGACTCTGTTGGAACTGGGGGGGGGGGGGAAGGAGGAGTGGGTCCAGCCTCTGCCCCTGGAGCTAGAAGTGGTAGAGGTGCAGCCGCCTACATGTGTCTGCTTCAGAGCTCCCAGCCTGCAGATCGTAGGGTGGCCAAGGGAACTTTCAGAGGGCAATCGCTCTTGCTTTAACCTGCTTGGATCTGGATCTGGACTTGGGTGGAGGTCCTGGGGTGTGTGACCAGTGAGCCAGAGTTTTTGGGGACTGCAGAGACAGTGCCCTCCTAATAGCTCTGGCAGCTACAAAAACTCCAGCGATTTGGGACAAAGCCCTCCCCTCTGGAAGCAGAGTTCTACTGTGACAAAGAGCTCAAAAGTCAAGTAATTGAGTGGCAACATGAGCAAGCAAAGGAAGTAAATCAAGCACAGCAATCCAACTTTAGATTCCTTTTTTGGGGACAAAAAGGATCAATACATGGAACGGGAGGAAGACGATGACGTCAGAACTCCTGCACCAAAAGCTTCCAAGAAAAATATGAGCTACTTACAAGCCATGGAGGAACTCACAAAGGATTTTGAAAATCAAGTAAGAGAAGTGGAGGAAAAATTGGGAAGAGAAATGAGAATGATGCAAGAAAATCATGAAAAGAAAGTCAACAACCTGACTGAAGAAAATAACACCTTATAAAGTAGATTAACTCAAATGGCAAAAGAGGCCCAAAAAGCCAATGAGGAGAAGAATGCCTTAAAAAGCCAAATTTGCCTGATGCAAAAAGAATTTTACAAGCTCAATGAAGAGAATAATTCCTTCAGAATTAGACTGCAGCAAATAGAAGCTAATGACTTTATAAGAAATCAAGATACTTAAACAGATCCAAATAAATGAAAAAATAGAAGGCAATGTGAAATATCTCATTGGAAAAACCACTGATCTGGAAAATAGATCCAAGAGAGATAATTTAAAAATTATTGGACTACCTGAAAGCCATGACCAAAAAAAGAACCTAGAAATCATCCTCCAAGAAATTCTCAAGGAAAATTGCCCTGATGTTTTAGAACCAGAAGGCAAAATAGAGGTTGAAAGAATCCACCGATCACCTCCTGAAAAAGATCCCAAAAAGAAAACTCCTAGGAATATTATAGCCAGGTTCCAGAATTCCCAGATCAAGGAGAGAATATTATAAGCAGCCAGGAACAAACAATTTGAATATTGTGGAAACACAATCAGGATAACTCAGGATCTGGCAGCTTCTACACTGAGGGATCGAAGGGCTTGGAATGATATTGTGGAGGTCAAAGGAGCTAGGATTAAAACTAAAAATCACCTACCCAGCAAAACTGAGTATAATGTTTCAAGGGAAAATATGGTCATTCAATGAAGTAGAGGACTTTCAAGCATTCTTGATGAAAAAAAAAAACCAGAGTTGAAAAGAAAATTTGACATTCAAATGCAAGAAAAGCATGAGAAGGTAAACAGGAAAAAGAAATCATAAGGAACTTATCAAAGTTGAAATATTTACATGCCTACATGGAAAAACAATAATTGTAACTTATGAAACTTCTCAGTATGAGGATAGTTGAAGGGAAAATAAATGTGTGCATATATATATGCATGTATACATACATATATATGTCTATATAGGAGGGTATATGTGCATCTGAATATATATATATATATGTGTGTGTGTGTGAGTGTGTGAGAGGGTACAGGATCAATTCAATAGGAAGGGATGATATTTAAAAGGTGAAATTGAGAGATGAGAGAGGAATATGAGAGGAGATGGGAAGAGACAGAATGGGGTAAATTATCTCACATAGAAGAGGCAAGGGATAACTGTTACAATGGAGGGGAAGAACAGGAAGGCAAAAGGGAATGGGTCAACCTTACTCCCATTGAATTTGGCTTAGGGAGGGAATGACATACACACTAAATTGGGTATCTTGCCCTACTGGAGAGTAGGGGGAAAGGGTATGAGAGGGAGGATAATGGAGGGGAGGGCAGGTTAGGGGGGAGGGTAGTTAGAAGTACACACTTTTGAAAAGGGACAAGGTTAAAGTAGAGAACAGAACAAGTGCGGGGTGGGATAGGATGGAGGGAAATATAGTCAGTATTTCACAGTACATCCATGTTTTGCATAACTACACATGCACAAACTATATTGAATTGCTTATCTTCCCAGAAAGGGTGGGTGATGAGGGAGGAAGGGAAAGAATCTGGAATTCAAAGTTGTAAAATCAAATGCTTAAAAAAATTATTATTTTTTTTTTATATGCAACTGGGAAATATACAGGCACTGGGGTATGGAGATCCATCTTGCCCTACTAGAAAGTTGGAGGAGGGATGGGGGAGGATATAGGAGACAGCAGATTGGGGGAGGGGGTATATAGTGGGATCCCTGTTTTGGGGTGGTGGGTAGGGGAAAGATGGGGAGAAAATTTGTAACTCAAAATTTTGTGGAAATGAATGATGTAAAATAAAAATAAACAAAATATTATTTTAAAAATATCAAAGCTATTTCATTTTTACTTTTATGAAAGGAAGAAGTACATTTGTTACAATCTCCAGGGTCACTGAGTCATAAACCAGTGCTTCCTTAAGCCAGAAAGAATAATAATCTTTGTAGAAGGACAAGGGCAGCAATAATCTTACTTCTTGTTATCTGTGTACCATGGAGAACCCTTATGAACACAAGTTTCAACATCTGGAACACTCTGCTATAACTTAGAGTGAAATAATTTGGTCTTAGTATGTGTAAGAAGAAAATAATAGAAATATAACATAGGAAGAATTACAAAAATTCTGTGTTGTAAAGAGATTCCCTCTTGATTTACAAGATTCCCTCTATAACACAGTTGCCAAGTGGTCCCTCAGTCTTTGCTGGAAGCCCTCCAATGAGGAGGTACATACTACCTCTCTGCCTTCTCTATTCCACCACTAAATGGTTCTAACTGGTTAAGAAACAGACTTCTTAAAGGAATACAGTGTAAACTCAAGAATCATCAGGCTTGTATTGCATTTTTTCTAGTTCCTCTCCCTTTATACAAAATGAAACTAAGAATTTAATTTCAAAAGTATGGGTTTTATAACTTTACAGAACACTATATATTTGACTCTAATATGAACCTATTATAGCTCTACATTAAAATTTATGTCCTGTTTAACTATAAATGAAAAAATAGTAAAGATATAAAATGGAATTTTCAGGACAGCAATGATATTCTTGGCTTGGTGCTAGACCTAATAACTGGCAAAGCCTTATGGCTTAAAACAAAACAAAAGCTCCTAAAGGGGAAATGTAAGCTCATGTGGTTTTGGTTCAAATTCAAGGGAAAATGAGTTATTTTTTAAAAGGCTTTCAGCATGGTTATAGGAATGTTCAACACTTCAAATAATTTGACTGTCCACAAAACTATACCAAACAAAATTTGGAAATCTGATAAATGTCAGATTTCATTCTTTCTAATTCCATTTGGAAAATCAGTCTTAATACTGACAAGAAATAAGAAATCAACCAGACCTCTAAGCAGAAATAGAATGTTAAATATGATACTTTCATGCCAGTTATCATCCTATTTCTCTTCTACCCTTTGTGACTTAACCTCCATGAAAAAGCCATCTACATCAAGTTTTTCTATGTAATTCCAGTGCTTTCTCTCTGTTAATTATTTTCTGTTCATCATATATATATATATGTATATATACATGCACGCACACACACACACACACACACACACACACATATATATATGTTTGTTTGTTATCACCTCTATTAGATTATAAGTTCTTTGAGGGCAGGGACTGTCTTTTGGGGGATTTTTGTATCCCCAGCATACAGAGCCTAGTGAACAGTGGGTGCTTAATAAATATTTAATGACTGATTGAAAGATTATTTTCCTTTTTACAAGTATAGTCAGGTAGGAATTGTTTTTAAAACCATTCTGACTTTAAGATAACCACTGCCATTAAAAAATACTTTAAAATCTAAATAAAAATGAACCAGGACAGATGTTGTACCTTGAATTAGACAAATATAATTTTGTTTGAATGACCATGACTCTGTGTGATGTGCCCAGGAAGCAAAATACCATAGCTACAAGGGAACCTTGAGCCTGCCAAATTAGTGTATGGAAAATTCTTATGAAAAAAAAATAACCCAAAAAATATCCCCTCAAAAAAACCCACTCTCAACTTCTCAGTTTTGAATGATGCTGATGAGTCACCAACCACCCCCAGTTATTTATTTATAAATGTGAAGTGCCAAATTCTATACTTGTTTTTTTGTTTTCATAACAAAGTATATGAAAACAAAATTGTGTCTTAAATTAAAAAAAAGTATTTAATCCTAATAGCCTACAAACTGGAATTTTAATTTCAGGTATGTACTTAAAAATCAACCTAAAGTAATATACATTTGAAAGTATATATCTAATAATCTAAAAGGAATGTCAAGAAGAAAAAGAAAACATAGTTGCCATCAGGATGTGTTTGACTTAGCTAAGAATCAGTCACTTCTCTTAGTTGGTCATAGTTTTATGTAAGAATATGTATTCTCCTAGCAGGGAGGGGCTAGTCTTTCTCTTCGTATCCCCAATGTCTGGCACGTGGTTAAGACAGTGAGGGACAAAAAAGGGAAGAGGATATCCCAGTCTGCTCTTCATAGAGTAGTTAAAGACTTCAGAAATTACACTGGTAGGATTCTACATCTGGAGATGCTCCAACAGGTGACTCGAGGGGGTTGGAAGGTTCTCCAAATTAGAATGTAAGGAGAAAAGCTCAAGTTGTCTAAAAAGAACAAAATGTTTGAACAAGCAGAAAAGGTAGCTCGCTGACAAATTCAGATTGTAAAGACTAGTAGAAGAGATATAAGAGGACAGGTAATTGAAGATGAAAACAAGAGTGCCATGGTCCGGTAAGAAAGGCTAAAATTTTGTGTGAGGAAATCCTGATATGAGAAGTGCCTCCACTGACAAGGACTACAAACCATCTACATCTTATCCCATAAGTCCTAAGGAGTTGCCTGAGAGACACGGCATCTAAGTGACTTGGCCAGGGACAGAAGGCCAGTAAGCTTCAAAGGTAGGATTTGAACGCGGCCTCAAGGAATAGAAGGAGAATAGTACAAGGCTTCAAGAGAAGGTGGTGATGTAATGAAAGAAAATGACAAGGCCATGTTGCCATTTTTCTAGCCACAGATACATGAATGACTGAGAATTAGAAGTTTTAGGTCATATAATATCGAAAATGTTCCAGGAAGTGGGGGATAAAGAAGGACACAACAAGTAGAATGTGAAAATGAAATGAAAAAGATAAGAGCCCTTCTCTCTGGCTAAGGATGAGCTGTAGCTGCCATAGTCTGCCTTTTTAGTGTTCATCAAGGACTAGGAGAGGTCTGTTTTCCATGACATCTTTGTTTTGAATATCTGGTAGAAACTGAGGTAATATCTCCCTTCTTGTGGGGTGGAGGAGATGGCAGTAACAGACTAAAGAGAGGCTAAGATGGCTGACTCAGGAGCTCCTACACTCTTGTTCCAACAACCTAAAAAAGACATCAGATATAATGATGAGGAAATTCAATGAGCAACTTCAGCGAGTGACTTACTGCACCCCAGAACCACCCCAAAAGCTAGAGGGAAACCCACAAGCAATAAGAAACAAGACTCCACTCAGGCAAACAAGCTGGAAGCCTTCCAGTGGGAGGACTGTAGCCTGCTGTTATCCAGAGGCAAAAAGAGTGCAAGCCTCCACTCTGGGATGACAGAGTGAAAGGATTATTTCTTTCTTGTATTAATAACCAATTATTGAATTAGGACTAAGGTTTTCCTCCTTCTATTTCTTCATTCAGAAATCAACCCCCATAGGCTATTCAGACAGCCTTTGATGTACGCGGCTGATAATGAAATGAATGACAAGAATTCCTGGGTGAAGCTTACACAACAGGAAAACCTTAGATTTGATCAAAAGGTAAAGAAATTCTAGTCTGAGTGAACTGGTGAATTCCCATCTGCAGAGTTTTAGTCAGACAGGTCTGAGTGGAAGTAGATTCCCTGTTTTTTCCAGATTACCAGATGGGGGTGGTATAAGTATAGATGAGTCTCAGTCCGAGTGATCAAAATCACCTCCCCTGGTGGCTCATCAGATAAGGTCACTGACATGGGAATGTAAATTTGGAAGATCTTCCCTGCCCCTAGGCTAAAGTGCACCAGAAGCCTGGGGAGGGAGGCTTGTTTTTCAGTAGATACTTTTTGATTGGCCAGTGGGTCAATAAGGTTGTTACATTCTCTGAGCCAGGAGAAGGCTATATCAGCCCTGATGTGTAGCGTTGTTTTGGGGCTCACTTTGAGAAGTGTTCTGTGATTTGATCTGGATTCTGGGAAGCCGTTGTCCAGAGCCCCCCCGGCTTTGAAAAACCCAGATGTTGATTGGGTATGGATGTAATGGCTGGACAGTTTGGAAAGCTGTCTACTTGATCTGTTTCTGTCTTAATAATTCTGCCTGTACACTTTGAAGTTCGGGGTGCTGACCTCTTTCCCCTGAACTAGGTAAATGATACATGTTTGACTGATTAAAGTAAGCTTGTTAACCCATTTTGAGTTGCTGTCCTTTATCAAAGCAGATCCAAGAACCTGTGGTGGCAGCAAACCCTGAGGACGCTTGGGGTGCTTGCTGCTACAGTCACCTCCCATTATAATAGTCATTCTCTCTTTACTTGTTAACCAGTCAGAGTTGATTTCCACCCTCAGGAACACCCACTATTCCAAGGGCATATGAGCACTGAGTTGGTTCCATGAGGGATCTTGGGTTTAGGAGAGACAGCCAAATGACCCTTTTATTAATTACCTGCTAGCCATAACTAATAAAATGATTGTTAATTGTCCAGGAATTATTTCTTTTTAATCTTTAGCAATGCCTGAATTCCTTGCAGTGATCACACCAAATACATGGTCATTGAAGTCCCTAGCATTCTGATGATACAGTTTTAACTTTCTAATGGGGGAGTACAAGGGTCTTTTGAGAACCATTATGTCTTCAAAGGGTAAGAAGGGAGATAAATAAGAAAAACAGAGAGGGGTTTTGATTCTGTTGTTAGAATATAAAGAGGGTAAATAAAAGGGAGTTTAAAAGAAATATACTTGTGTAGAATGTTACAAAAGGGAGTTGGAACTTGCTTACTTTTTGCTTTACTTTTTCTCTTGTGTAAGTTTTATCAGATGAACTTCATTCTTTTTATCTGAACCAGACAAAAGAAGGTTGAACACAGATTTAAGAGTGAGGTGTAGAAATGCACCAAATTCAAGAGGAAAAAGGGCATGGAAGATGTTGGTTAAGAGAGAGTATAATTCTGGAAAGAAAACAGTCATAAGTAAAACAAACTCCCTGATCCTGAAGAGGACATTTAAAGGAGAAAGAAAAGACATGGAAATTTAGAGAGTTCCCATCAAACAGTTAATGGCTGAACAAACTGTGGTCTGTGCATGTAATAAAATATTACTGTGCTTTAAGAATATTAAAGAGATTATGTCAGAGAATCCTAGAGAGAATGACCTTATGCAAAGTGAAATGAGCAAAACTAGGAGAACAATTAATACAATAATAACATTGTAAAGAAAAACAACTTTGAAAGACTAACTGATGATCAAAATGATCAATGAGCAAACACATTTCCAGAGGACAAAGGATGAATCATGTTATCTATTTACTAACAGAGAGCTGATGGTGTAATATGGCCACAGTGTGAATTTGTTTTGCTCTACAGATTATTTGTTACAAGGTGTTCCCCATCTTTTCTGTTTTTAATTAAAAGGGGAAAGAGGGATAGTAATGGGGATGTCCACTCCCCCAAAAAACAAGAAAAGAAAGAGGAAGGTCACTGAAACATTTCTAGAAGTTCACATATCCATTGAAAAGAAGAGGAGGAAGTTCGGAAGGAAGCACAACAAACAAGGACAGATTTGAAAATAAATTGAATTCATTATATACTTTAAAGTAAAAAGAGATTCACTGTTTCATAGACAATCCCTCTTCTTGTACTCTATTTTGTATACAGAAATGCTCATTTTTTGAAGTTCAGAATAAAAACAAATTAAATTAAAAAAAAAAGAGATAGTATAAGGTGCTTAAGTCATATTTTTCTTTTTTCCATCAAGGAGAAGAAAGATTTTTAAACTTGGAAGCATAGAAAAAAATGAAGAGAGACTTAATTGAAACATGATGTTCACTCAACAGCTCTGGATGAACTGCATTCCTAGGAAACTGAGAGAACTGACACGTGATGGCTGAGCCACAGTCAGTGGCCTTGGAAAGATCCTGGACAAGTCATCTGATCTCTCAGTCTCAGTTTCCATATCAATATAATAGGAACAGAAATATTTACCTAGAGTTGTTGTGAGGATTAAATGAATAAATAGATGTAAAGTTTTCTGAAAACTTTTAAGCACTACATAAATGCAACAGGGGAGAGGTAAATTTTGCATGGATTTTCAAGAAGGGAAAGAAAGTATATTTTCAACCTATAAACTAGTGATCTGGATTTTATTTTCTAATCAAATTATTTAAAGGGATAGGTTTAGAGCACTTAGAAAAGATGAGCGTGATTACTTTCAGCCAGTTAGGTTCATCAATAACAAGTCATGCCTCTCAATTTCTCTTTTTTTCTTTTGATTTCTTTTTTCCTTCTTTTCCTTTCCTTTCCTTTCTTTTTTTTTTTTTTTTGAGGGGGGAGGCAAGGCTATTAGATCAGGGGAATGCTGCAGACTCAGCAGTTCTGGATTTCTTCATGGTATATGACAAAGTCTGACATAAGGTGAGCTCTTTGTGGGATAGATAGTTAGATGTATTTGGAAAGAGATTAAAAGCTAGCCTCAAAGAATGGTGGTATATCAATTGATGTCAATCTCAAAGACCTCTGTCCTTGGTCCTGCTCTAAAAAACGTTTTTATCAATGACTTAGATGGAAGCACAGAGCAAATTTGCAGATGTCACAGAACTGGGAGTGGTAGCTAATATTTTGAATGGCAGAATTGTGATCCAAAAAGATAATAAGCTGCAACAATAGACTGAACTTAAGAAGGTGAAATTTAGTGGGAATAAATGTAAAGTCACAGGATTTAATTTTTTTTAAATGGCAGAACTGAAAAAAAAAAATGGTGGCTACTTGGCTAGTCCATGTGAAAAGCATCTTGGGGATTTGGAGGACAGAAGCTCGAGAGTATGGGATGGCAGCCTAGAAAGCTAATGTGATCTTGGATGGTTTTTAGAGAAGAACAGCATCGAGGAAGAGGGAGGACAGTCCTCTTGTGGTCTTCCCTGGTTAAATCACATATGGAGTATTGCATTCCATTTGACTAACATTTATTAAGTATTTACTATGGAAAAGGTGCTAAGGACAAAAATACCAAAAAGAAAACAATATTTACCCCCAAGTAACTTATATGGGGGGGGGAGGGCGGCAGGGTGGAGGTAAAATGTGAAAAACAGTAAGGAAAATTGAGAAACTTGAGGGAGGGGAATGAATCAGAAAAGGTTTCAAAGAGGAGGTGGCATCTAAGTTGATCCTTGAAAGAAGACAAGGAAAAATGGTCTAAACCACTAATAATTAGAGAAATGCAAATTAAAACAACTCTGAGATTCCATTTTACACATTGGCAAAATTGGGGGAAAAAAAAGAAGGAAATCAACAAATGCTGGACGAGCTATGGGAAAACAAGTACTTTAATGAACCTGTCCAGCCATTCTGAAAACCAATCTGGAACAATTCTCAAAAAGCTATTAAATTGTGCAAATTTGATTCAGCAATAATCACTATTATGTCTATACTCCAAAGAGACCAAAGCAAGAGGAAAAGGGAGTGTATGAGTATGTATGTGGCAGCTCTTTTTATGATGGTAAAGAACTAGAAATCAAAGTGGAGACAGGATGTACTCAATTGGAGAATGGCTGAGGAAGTTATGGTAAATGAATGTGATAGAATACTATTATGCTATAAGAAAAGATGAAGGATATGATTTCAGATAAATCTGGGAAAACATACCAACCAATGCAGAATGAAGTAAGCAGAAACAGGAGAACAATTTATATAGTCACAACCACATAATAAAGAGAAACAATGAATCACTTAGGAACACTCATCAACATAAGGACCAACCATTATTCTAGGGATTCATGGTGAAAAATGCTACCCCCCACCTCCTGATAAAAAGGTGATGGACTCGATGTAGATTAAGATTTTTTTTCTTTTTGGAACACAGACAAGGTGGGAATTTGTTTTGCCTAAGTATACATGTTTGTAACAGAGTTTTTGTTTTTCTTGTTTTCTCAAAGGGGGGAAGCAAGGAAGAAGTGAGTTTGGGAAGGAAACAAGGCTTTTCACTTGCAAATAAATAAATATAATTTAATAATACTAAAAAAAAAAACCAACTCAACAAGGATCCTGACAAGCAAGATAAAGAGAAAATATACTCTAAGAATGGGGAATATCTTGTGTGAATGTATAAAGGCAGAGAAAGTATATCAAATTCAAAACAGTTATCAGTCTAGTTTGGCTGTAATATAGTTTTGAAGGAGAATAGTAAGAAATAAGGATGGAAAGGTAGATGGAAGCCATATTAGGAAGGTCTTAGATTCTAGGCTAAGTAGTTTAAATTTTATTCTCTCTAGGCCATAAGGAGTTCCTGAGAGTTGTTGAGCAGTGGAGTGATATGGTCAGGCCTGTACTGCAGGAAGATTATTTTGGCTACTGATCGGTCACAATTTCAAATGAAATAGTATTTGTAGAGTCTTTAGTACAGTGCCCGGAGCATTGTAAGCACTTAATAAATGCTTGCTCCCTTCTCCTCCCTCCCTCCCCTTTGTGTGGAAGAGAGATCAGAGAAAGGAGAGAATGATTAGAAGATGCTGATGGCCTGAATGAAGCCAGAGGTAGTATGAGTACAGGCAAGGGGATAGATATGAGAGGTGTTATGAAGGAATGATCAACACTGACAAACATTTCCTATAGTGTTAGCAGTGATATGTAACAGAAAAACTAAAATGATGTTAGTCTTACTTAGTAGTAGCAAACTCTCCTAAGTGAAGGAGGTACAATAAGCTTGTATTCTGCTCTAATTACACAACATTTGAAATAACACATCCAGCCAGTTCACTGAAAACTGGAAGATGTCCAGAGGATGGCAACCAGGATGGTGAAAGGACTCAAAACTGGATAAGCACTGGTTGAAAGAATTGGTATTTTTTGCTTGGAGAAGAGAAGACTGGGGGAAGGAGGCCATGACCACTGTAATCAAATATCTGGTACAGTGTCATAGGGATGAAAGATTAAAACTTTTTCTGGTTGGGTCTAAAAAACAAAATTAAAATCAGTGGGCAGGAAAAAATACAGACTTTGACTCAACATAAGGAGATATGTACTAACAATCAAAACTATCTAAAAATGGTGTGGTTTAACTTAGGGTAGTGACTTTACTTATCACTAATGTCTCTAAGTAGAGACTAGATGCCTACCTGTTAAGGATGCTACAGCTACAGAAAGGGTTCATGATTTGCCCTTTGTTTACTTATGTCCTTTGTAGCTGTAAGGCTCTATGATTCTCTGAAGGGCCTAGTCTATAATTCTAACTAGCTCATGAACTTGTTGCCTGAATGTATTGCCCTAGTCTATGTATGATATGAATGAACTGTAAACTATATTGATATTCCAGAGCTATAACTATATTCAGCTTCATATTTCCATGAAAAATAAGGCTACCTACATAATCTTTTTAAAAAGTAGCTATATTTCAATACCTTGGGATATTATATCCATTTAAGGGCTAAGTATGAACCTCAGTTTGAGTTCTCCACAAGCAGTTTCTAAAAATGAGCTTTAATAGCATGCCATTCTTTCTACTTACAGGCGTACCTCCCACCAAGCCAGGGCCAACAGCTAGACAGACTGTAGAAGCATCTTCTAAAGTATGTCTCAAGCTGGGGGTTGTGAGTCTTACATAGCACCGTGGTACTCCTTGAACTACCATACCTGCTTTTGTTGTGAACAATTCTGCTATGGTCTTTTATCTCTTCTGCCCTGTTTTCTTTCATATTCATTCAACAAACATTGATTAAAGTACCTGCAGTGTGTCAGGCAAGTGTTGGGGAAGGGAAAGCTAAAATTTTAACAAAGATTAAGTTCAAGAAATACTTTTCAAGCAGCTACTCATGCAAGGTAGTATGAGCAAGGCATTGTTAGACCCTAGGGATACAAGTACAAAAAGGAAACAGTCCTTGCCCTCAGAGATCTTTCAGTAGGGAAGGGGAGGAGACAGTACATGTACATAAGTAAATAGAAAGTGCACCCAAGTCAATGCAAAGCCATTTAGAGAGGAGCAAAAAAGTGTTAATAACTGGAGGGGAGGGGGGAGTGTCCAATCAGGACAGGCCTCCCGAAGGAGATGGTGCCTGAGCTGTGTCTATGAGGCACAGGGAGGAGAGGAATGCATTTCAGACAGGGGCCACTGAAGCAAAGGTACAGAAATCAGAGATGGAGTGCCATGTATGGGGGTGTGTGTGAAGATTCCTTATAAGAAGACGGGAAAGGAGGATGGAGGCAGAATACTTTGTATTTTATCCTAGAGGCAACAGAGAGTCACTGCAGCCTGCAGAAAGCCTGTGTGTTGGGGGGAAGAGGCTCAGACTTGTTTGATGGTTTTCTTATCTATAAAACCAAAGAGTTGGATCAGATGATCTCTGAGATCACTTTCGGCTCTAAATCTATAAGCCCATGATCTGTCTCAGGAATATCAACTCGGCAGCTATGTAGAAGTTGGATCATTGGCCAGGGAAGAAACTGGGGGAAGGGAAACCAATTCGGAGGCTACTTCAATAGTCCAGGGGAAGACACGATAAGGTTAGAGGCTATTGGATGTGAGAGATGTGGCAGACAGAACTGACCAAGACTGTGTCACCTCGGCCCTGGGCAAAATGCTGAGAATACAAAGACAAAAATGAAATCGTTTCTGTCCTCAAGGAGCTTTCACTCTAGAGAGGACACAACGTGTACATACTTAGGTATATACAAAATGAAGACAAGGTCATTTTGGTGGGGAAGGCTCTAGGAATTTCAGGGGGAGAGAGAAGGGAGCTAAGGGTGGTAGGTGGGTCAGGAAACGTATCTGAGCTGAGTCTTGAAAGAAAACAGGGATCCTAAGAGGTGGACGTGAAGATGGAGGCCATTCCAGGCATAAGTGAGAGTCTCTGCAAAGCCACAGAGATGAGAGATTGAATGTTACGTGTTGTCCCATTTGGCTGGAATGTAGAATGTATGAAGGGGAGTAATGTGTAATAAGGAATCCTAGAAAGATAGGCTGGAGTCAAATGCAAAGCAAACGCCAAACACAGGAGTGTGTATTTGTTCCTAGGATAAATGGCATTGACTGGGTAGAGGAATGACATGGTCAGTTCTAGGCTTTAGGGAAATCACTTTGGTAACCACATAAAAGACTGGATATGGGGATAGGAAAATGGAAGATGATGATACCCTCAAAAGAAATGGGATACTTTACAAAGGGAGGGATCTGATAAATATAATGAGCTTTGTTCTAAACATTTTGGTTTGAGATGCCTATGGGATATGCAGGAAGAGATGTCAGGCAGGAATTTGGTAATATGTGACTGAAGGTCAGGAAACACTTTAGGGCTGGATATATAGCTTTGGGGGTCACTTGCACAAAGCAAGAGGTGACTCCATGGGACATGATGCAATCCAAAGCAGAGAATGTGGAGAGGGAAGAGAATCAAGTTTAGAGAGATAATAAGCACTCCATGCTCCTCTGACATGCTGTCACAGTTTCCTTCTTTTCCCTCCCTGGATGGCACTTCAGCTGCATCTGCTCTGCCTCTGCTGTGTTCCACAGGGAACAATATGGAGACCTAGTTCTGAGTGAGGTGTTGACTCCCGCCTGGACAGATTTACTGGTCTGCTCTGTTTTAGATGGAGTTTGGGCAGCAAAAAAGGAAACACCCCAAACAACAGCAATGGCTAGGTACAGGAGGGTGTGACAGGGTGGAGTACAGGTAAGATTATATGTTTGTGTGAGTAGTATATGGGTGTGTACTTCTAGAAAAACACAGGCCTTCCTTCCCTACCCTGTTCTCCCCATTGCCCACCTCCCTTGCCTCCCCCACCCCCACCCCTTCCAAACAACAGACAGTGAGGAGCAAAAAGCCTAGACAGAATTATTGATTCTGCAAAGCTTAAGAGTTAATTCAAGAGACTACAAAGATCTGGAAAAACATTTCTCTCCCATTTAGATCTTTCAAAAGCAGTATTACCTTTAGCTATTACAGAGAATAAATCAGATAATTAACAGATCTCTCCAGAATTGTTAAATTTCCCCCACAGCACATATTTGGGTACACTTGGGAAAGTCATACTTGGGTTATAATTTCCTAAGCTGAGACTAAGAATATATAGCAAATATTTATTACTAGTGATTGAAAAGCTACAAAATTGGGAAAAGCTAGTTCACTCAAATACTATTTTCCCTGGACATACAAAAAACTGCCACAGCCCCTTTAATGAACAAAATCCAAACACTAAATATTAGCTAATTCTGAAAACCTGAAATACTCATTATCTGACTACATATTATAAAATCTGAATTTTCAGCAGAATTAAATAACTTGTTTCTATTAGAAAGTCAGAATAGAAAAGAAAAAAGATAACCTTATTATATTAATAACTGTATGAAACCTAGACATCATGAATGTTCATCTTAATTGAATTCTTCTGCTTAATAATTCATTAGGGCTGGTTGTTCTAAGCACTAAGAACAACCTTAGAGTGTCGGGGAACAATCCCTGTGCAGAAGGGAGCTACCATCTCCCCAGTACTTCTGCCAAATGGTGACTGCCACCAACTGGCAGGTTAAGCCCAGGACCTCCAGTCCAATACCCACAGCCATGTTAGGGGAAGATATTCTTGGTGGAAAAAGGACCATCCACTATCTATGCAGCAGGCAAACTGGCTAGCTGCAGATGCAAGGCACTGGGCATGGGGGTGGCGGGAGACAAGAGGCAACATATGACAGTGAAGTCAAACTACTATCACTGTCTTTCCTTGGAACCCTAGAGAGATAGCCTAGAACCCAAGAGGTTTTGGAATAGCCATGTCTCCAAGACCGTTGGCCTAGGTTCTACCCCCTAGGTCTGAGGCCATCACTTAAGTGCAGCAATCACTGCTGACCAAATGCAACAACAGTTGGGCCCAAAGAAGCAGGAGCCCTGGACAGTGGCATGATTC
The DNA here is from genome assembly GCF_028583685.1 of Petaurus breviceps papuanus. Taxonomy (NCBI): domain Eukaryota; kingdom Metazoa; phylum Chordata; class Mammalia; order Diprotodontia; family Petauridae; genus Petaurus; species Petaurus breviceps. The sequence goes on from NW_027185798.1 coordinate 43,904,175, forward strand.
TTTCAGCCCAGGTCCCATTCTGGCAGGCAACCGCCATGGAGATGCTGTGTGGTATCTGCTTATGCAGGTGATGTAGCTACACCCATCAAAGACTGAGAAAAGAAAGTTTCTCACCACCAAAGTCCTTGGCACCTTCAAATGGTTCTGTATCAGAAACTCTTACAATTTTACTGGTTGAAATGGCACTAAAGAAGAGGCATTACAATCTGCTTTGCTAGTATCCCCTAAGGACTACTGAACCTTTACATCTGACAGCAGCTGTGTCCCCCGAAGAACATGAGCCCTTTGAAAGCAGGGGCTGTCTACTTTTCTATTTGTATCCCCAGCACATAGCCCAGTATTCTCCTTGCACATAGTGTTATTAATAAATGATTTTTCATTGACTCATTCATTCATGCTGTGGATATTACCTAGATAACATGCCATATGAATTGAGTTATTTATTATAAAAAACATCACTTCTGTACTTAAAAGGTCTCAGATTTTGAACTTTAACATTTCCTGGATCCTGTTAAGGCTCATTTGGACATTATGGGCAAGACATTAAGTTGCTCTCCAAATGGCAGCCTTCATCTTCATCTCCCTTTCAGACTGAACCTTAGTTAGTGCTTAAGATCTGCTTTGAAGATGGTAAAGAGCGAAATAGCTTAAAATGTTAACAAAAGTTCTATTTTGTGACAAGGTCTAGATAAGTGAGCAGATCTTTTAATAATTTCCAAAAGAAAGGGATTTCTACTCATGCTATTTTTCCACGTAGTAAAATCAAGGCACAAAATTAACTTTGTAGTTACAAACTCCCCCACAATACTTAGCAATGCAGTTTAGCACCACTACTTTTAAACCACTACTTTTCTGAAATGGAATTAAAAGGTATAATGGGGATACTCCTGTCATATGCTAATTAACAGGTAATTTTAAAGACCTACTAAACTTCAATCTAATCTTTCATTTTATTGTCAAAGTAATGTAACAACTTTTTATAGATGCCTTGCTTTTTATTACTCAATTAAGTCTACATTTACATCTAGGCTGTAGTATATAATATGAAATAGCACAATTTTGAATAATTATTTTGAAAGTCATAAATTTCATGATACTTTAAGAGGGACACTTTGAGCAGATTATAGGATCTAATCGCAACAGTGCTATTACAAGCAAAGTATATAGAAAAAGCTATCTGTTTACCCAATATTGTCAGTATAGATTTTTGAAAATCTTCAAGAGATAAACACTATGATCAAGTAAATATTCTTAAAGATCATTATTTTAGTGCTGTACTACTCTATTCAATACCAGAGGAATATGAGCAGCACCCTGGTCTCTAGATCTATATTCAGTCAAGGGAGGAGGCAAAGATTATATAAATAAGGTTACGTCCATCAAATTTCTCTGTAGCATGTTTTCCAAAAAAAAAAACCACCAACAACAAAAAAAAAAACCAAAACTCAAGCCAGTTTCACCCCTCTCGTTTCCCTTTTTAGTACAGGGATCCTGGAGTGTTGGTGGTAGTAATCTTAGTTAACTTGATTCAATTCATTTTATCATCCAATTTGACCAAATGGATTAGATTCTTATATGCTAAATGAAACAAGATGACAAGGAGGAAAACTCCACAGAAAGCTTACTAATTCACCATCAATCCTCCTAGAGTTCATAGAACATTAGAGTTGGAAGGACCTTGCTCAGAAATAGTCTGCCCGGTTCCTTAATTTGATGGATCAGGAGAAATGCTGACCTGGAGGAGGAAGGACTCATAAGATCTCCTCCCTCCAGTCCAGTGCAGTGAATCTTCAGTGTGCTATAAAACTTATGTCTCTCTCTTGTATTGATACCAGAAGGAAGTGTTTGTGTACTGAAGGAGAACTGGCTTCAAATGCAGAACTGTAAACATTCCCTTCCCAGTCAGGGAAATAAGTAAAGCCATCAAAACCAAGTTTATCTATTTAGATATTTGTTTATAGTCCTTACTATATTCTTACTTGAAAGAGATCAGATTAAAAGAGTAATACTAGTCAAATTGCTGGTATGGTTGTTAACGAGCCATGGTATTTAGAATAATTAGTAACAATCCTCATTTCATATATATATGCATATACATGTGTGTGTATATATATAAATAAAATAAAATTACACTTTGATTCTCACCATAACACATGAGGTAAAAAGGTTTGATGATTTCCCCCAGGCTACAAAAATTATAATAGTGTCAGGGACAGAGCTGAAACTCAGGTCTCTTGACTTTAAGTCCAATGTTCTTTCCATTACTCCACATTGTTTAAGCTGCTGTAATTATTTTTATAAAGTTTCATTTGTCTTCATCCAGTTTAAATGAAATCAGTCTTATACAACTACACCAATTTATTATAACAATTTCAACTGGGCATCTATTTCCTGAATTCAGGACTTTCTGAAATAAGGATGCTATGATTTGTGAAACATCATTGTAAACACATTGAGTTAAATGGAACATGTAAATTGATTTTTAGATGTCTTTAATTTCCAGTAAAATGATTTATGGTCCATGATTCTAGAGGCAATCTGGAATACAAAAGACTTTCCAATCCTAACATAGGATGAAGTCACTGCTTCAACCAAGGTTTTCATAATAGGGTCCAAGATCCTTTTAAGGATCAATGTTGCAAACAGTGAAGAGACTCACCTCATAACTATTCAGGAAGTTTAAAAGGTAGTCAAGTATGAAATGGAGGATCACTCCCCCACTTTTTTTTTGGGGGGGGCAACATGAAACAAAGGGAAACTGCATACTACTCCCCTGTAATCTAGCTACAAGGCACTGAAGTTCATGCTCTGGCTCTATGTAAATCACCAGCACTAAAACTACCAATCTAAGTCCAAATAGCTGCTTTTTGTGGGAGGGGGTGAAGAGACCATCTGATCTAAAATTCTTCCCGCCCTACCCTCAATGCAATAACAATGAACTTATTAACTGTTCCTCTTAGCAATGGGTTACTGTTATGGTGGCTAAGTTAGAGCCCCCAAACAAGGCTGCCAGGTCTAAATATTACTGCTTCTAAACTTGCAAATTAGCCAGACAACCAGAGATTCTATGTTACCTCAACCATCATATAAGTCTAGTGCTTCCCAAACCAAACTATGCTGCAGATTAATGAAATAACTAAATCTACTTCTGACCTTTAGGTTTTAGCTTGGCTGCTTTGGGCAGTTTCAGAGCTTGGAAGAGAGAGGGGGAAAACAGGACAAAGGGAAGATGGAGAGGAGAAATCAGTTTATAGGTTTTAAGAAAGATGGTTGGTAATAAAAATTGCATTAACAAATGGCAATTTTCTGTGGACTGGTATTAGCTAACATTTAGTGAACACTTATCTAGTCCAAACCCTATTCAAAACATAAGTTCCCTTGACAATATTCCTAAAAGTAGTCAGTTACTTTTTCCTTGGAGAACTCCGGTGGTAGGAACTGAAGGCCTCCCAAGGCAGTCCATCCTCTTTTTTGGCCTACTCTAATTAGAGTTAGGTAGAGTTAGGCAGGACCAACTGCCATTTTCATTCTTGTATTTTGGGAACCTAGCACAGTCTTCTTTATAGTAAGAACTTTTCCTCCCTGTAACTTCTACCCATATGGTTCAAAGGGAGAGACTCTAGTAAATTCCTGAAAAAGACTAGGGTTGCCACCAAATACAATGACTGCATTTTCAAATCTTGGACATAAGAGTTTCAAAAGGATTTTATTTGTAACACCATGTCCATCCTACCTCCAAAGAAAAAAAAATGGGGCAATTGTTCAGGCTCACATGAGTGTACAGAAGTACAGTCTTCCTGAGCTCTTGGCAACTTAATGTTACCAATGATCACACAACTGAACTCTGTACACTTAACTCCAGACATTCAATATGGTGGTTTTTTATGCAAATTGTTTTGTAATTGTAATCATGATGTTTCTTCAGCCTGGCAAGTCTCCATATTTTGGTTTCATCTTTTGGAACCTGTTTAATTTTACATTGTAATGACTTGATTCATTTAGTTACCATTTGCCAAAATATTGGGACTTTTGGGGATATTTCCATAGTTCACTGAAGGATATTGGAAATCAGCACTAATACAGGAAGTCCAGGCAGTATGTTTGCACAAGCATACATAGAGATCACCTATCGTTCAAATACTTTACATGATACTAGAGAAGAGAAATGGCTACTTTCTATCAGCCTTCTGTTTCTTTTACATGGTACAGACAAGTCTGTCTTTCAGCTGAATTTCTACAATTTCTAATCAAGTCACATGTTAAACCTATAATGCCTGAGAAATAGCTGTGATATTTTCGGAAAATCTATTTTACGTTATACCAAATGCATAAAGGACATGAGAAGAAAAGTGTTCTATATGCTAAGTGTCTGTCTTTTCTTAAATTTACAGTCAACAGCCCAAAATTCAACTAGACAAAATTCAATTCAATAAAAATTTATTAAGTACCTACAATATACCCAACACTGTGCTAAGTGCTGGGGATACAAAAAGAGGCAAAAGGCAGTTTGTCCTTAAGGAACTTAAAATCTAATAGGGGAGACAACATCCCAACAAATATATAGAAGTCAAGATAAACAGGAAATAACCAACAGAAGGATGGTACTGGAATTGAGAGAAGTTGGAGAAGGCTTCCTGTAGAAGGTGAGACTTTTGTTATGAGACTTTTTATTTTTAGCATCTGAGTCAAGGGTGGCCAGATTCACTGATGCTCTAAATGGGAAATAATGATTGTTTGACTTGATTAAAAATGAACAAATATTTTTTGAGTATCTACTATGTCAAAGCCATTGTTTAGGAATTTTGGGAAATATAAATAAGTATAAGGCACTCCTTGACTCTCAAAATAATTCCAATCTAGTTGAGAAGACATATTCATATCAATTCAATAAATAGTTATTTTATTGTGTGCTTACCAAATGCAAGGCCCTATGCTAAGTGTTGGGGATACAAAAATTAAAACCCACACAACCCTGCCACCGCTCTCAACAAATTTCTATATAGCATTCCCCATTCCTTCAGCTGACAATGTTCTCTCCTGTGCCTCAATTCAATTAAGAAGCCATTTACTAGGTCAATACAGTACTTGCTTTCTGTCTTGTACACTGACTCATATACATATATCATGCCCCTCCCCCATAACTCCTTGAGGGCAGGTCCAACTGCCATTTTTATTCTTGTTCTTCTGGAATCCAGCACGTTCCTTGCATGTCATTGATATATAATAAACTTGTGTGTGTGTGTGTGTAAAAGGGAAGATATGTACACAAGTAATTATAATATTAGTTTAAAACGATCACATGCATGGGATTTTTCAGATTGATTGGCATGAAAGATTGAAGAAGGGTAGGATGGGGAGAAGGGGTTGTTGGCTAGGCAAGACTTCATGGTGTGATTAGGAGGAAGTGGAGGAAGGATTCCTGTTCTAGAATCCGTTGGGTGAGCAGAGCAAAAAAGAGATAAAGGAATTAAATTCAATAAACATATTAATCATCTACTCAGTGAGAGGCACAGCACTAGCCTCTGGCAAGGAATACCAAAGGGAAACGAAAAACAAAAAAACAAAACCAGTCCCCGCCCTGGAGGCATTTATTTCTACAGGAGAAAGGGGGGGAGGCATAAAAGATACAAGTAGGATAAAAATTTAATATAAGGTAAACCAAAGAGGGAGGGCACATTCTTCAGGTTGGTGGAATCACTCCATTAAAACTGGTAACATTATGAGCCAAAATGTGCTAAGTGTCAAGCAGGGGACAAGTGAAGTAGCTGGGATTGAGAGAATGCTGGAAAAGGTTGTGGCCAGATTGTGGGGGGCTCTGAATGCCAGAGAAAAGAGTGTAGACTTTATCCTGTGGGCAAGGAGACGCCACTGAAGGTGTCTGAACAAAGGAATGAAATGATGAAAGCAGTGTTTCAGGCAGATTAGTCTGGCAGCTTCTCCATGCGTGGGGGGTGGGTGGGCAGACTTGATAGAGCTGGAGAGGCCATTGAAATAGTTCCCCAGTGATGTGATAAGATCCTGGACTAGTTCACCTCCCTCCCCAATTCATTAGCTCCCTCTCTACTACATCCACAAGTATGCTTCCGTGGCTCCAGCAATCGACCTAGGTATGGCCCAAGGTAAAGGGTACTTTTGAATGAAAACCCAAACTGGCCACCCATCAAGTGGAGATCATACAGCTATCATCTGTTCCTTACTCTGTCCCTCTGTTTCTCTCATCTCAAATACTCCAACCAACCATGTTATTCTTCTCTGTAATATTGGCAGCTCCCAAGCCCAAAGCTCAGGATGAAGGTTCTAGAGCTCAGGACAGAAGTTTGAAGCTGGAGAAACTGGCCTGAAGAAAACCCTTCTCAAGCAAAAAAAAAAAAAAATCCACTGTCAATCAGATTGTATTTGCTTTAGATCCAGCAGAAAAGGGGACTGAAAAAGGATTTGAATTTACTAAAGCTGCAAGTGCCTTACCAAGTGCAATTTAGTCAAGCCTGACTGCTCTGGGTTTCTAACCAAAGAATTAGATAATTAGGACCTAGTTATAAAACTAAGATATGGGAGTCTGGGAGATGCAGGTGGGAGGGAAGGGATATGAACAGCAGGATTTTCCCACAATGGAAAAGAATTCACTAAATAAAAAAACCCTCAATGACAAAATTAACGACAAAAACAAGAAAAAACCTATTAAAACTTCTCAGGATCAACTGTTCAGGTCCTTATATGATGTAAAAGAATACACATTTGTGGAAGATTTGGCTTTTAGTTTATCTCCACTCTCTCCTTTGCTATCTTTGCTATTCACCAATGTATGTAACAAAGCAAGTTAACCATTTTCCTACTAGTTTTTAACTCTCATCTTTTTTAAATGTCTAAAGACAAAGGCGGGAATATTTATAGCATATATGTATATATTAAGTATATATAACCTTCCATTACTTAGCCTTTATTCATATGCAAACTGACAAATAAACCATTTTTAACCTGGGATGCTTTGAACTGGAACTTATCCAATTAGCATCAAATCTTCAGGAAACAGAAACAAATGTGCTTTAGAAACAGGCTGACAACTCATTTCTGAGGTCAACTTCCACAGATAGCTCTACTTTCCTTTAGAAATAAATCTCAGTTCCTTGTCTCATGCCATGATCACCAACCACTCCACTGGCAATACTTAGAATTTCTGCTTGATACAGAAAAGCCAAGATTTTCACAGAATGAATTCCAATTCTGGTCTGCAAATTAACTGGCAGCACTGCAAACTTGATTCAGCCAACACACAAGCTCATTGTAAGCTGAGCATGTCAGAACTTCTGTGATCAACTTGTGTGAACTAGAGTCTATTCTAGTCTGAAATCCAAGTACTGTTCTATGAACACCCTTCAAGTACCAGGGTAATTTATGAAAGTTTGAGAACTAATTTGAAGATCCATTTAAAAAAAAGAAAAGAAACTATGAAACCTGTTAAAAGTAAAATATCCAGGAACCATTCTCAAGTAATGAAATAAGCAAAGACATGTAATGTCTGAAATACTTTTCTAAACTCATATTCACACCAGATTCTTAGAAAAGTAAAAGGAAACCCTGAAAAGATTAGTACTGATTATATTTTTAAGTCCTGCCCAGGTTCTGAGGAGGAATTACATATTTTTTTTAAAGGGAGAGAGAAAAGCAAAAAATGATTTTGTGGATACTTCAATCACTGGTGGTGATTAGGCTGAACAAGTTCCTTCAGGCAGACCAGATAAGGAAAGTAAAAGCAAATGTTGGGTAAAAAGGAGTGGATTGTTTATAGTATCACGACAGGCCTCATCTTATCAAAGAATTATCTTTGTACGTCTGCACGGAGGTGACAGCTTCCCAGCTTTGCTCTGAGATTAACAAGACCGAACAGGTGCTGTAATGATCACCAAGACACACAAAATGCCAGTTTTTTTATTTACTCTGCCAAATAATACAATGGCAATGTATTTATGATGGGCCTTGACAATTAGTTTCTTCGGTTTCATATCCAGTCAACTTTATTTTCTGTTCTGCATCTTGATAAGCCTTAGCCCTTTGAGATTTTGTAAGCCTGGCTAAGGGAGTCCAAGTGTTAATATTAATATCTCCATATACTTCTGTGTACATAGTAAACATGTTACTCTTCAAGTGCTTCCAACCAGCCTCAGTTCTTTTTTAGTTTTTCTGACTATTTCTGGGAACAACCTTTAAAAAAATCTCTGTAGAAGAACTGAAGGCTTGAGATTTACAATTCAAAAATCATTACCCTGGGGAAGTTTTGAGATAGACTTTGTAATTGGTTTTATTTTTGCTTTTTTTTTTTTTTTTTGTGGGGGGGAAGGAGGGGCAATTGGGGTTTTGATTTCCCCAAGTTTTTTTGTGTGTGTGTTAAGTGTCTGAGGCCGATCTGAACTCAGGTACTTCTGACTCCAGGGCTGGTGCTCTATTCACTGTATCACCTAGCCGACCCTGGACTTTGAAATTGGAATGGCCTTTCTCAGCATCTCCAAAACTTTACAGTCAGCTGGCTAGGCCAGGGCAAGTTACTTCAACTCTTTTTTCTTCTTTTTGGAGTGCCTCAGTTTCCTCATCTGGAAAATGGAGATAATAACAGCACCTATTTCACCAGGTTGCAGTGAGGGTCAAATGAGATAAAATCTGTAAAGTGCTTTGCCAACTTCAAAGTCCCATAGAATTGCTAGCTATTATCATTATAGCACATGTTGTTGTTCAGTTGTGTCCTACTCTTGGTGACCCCATTTAGTATTTTCTTCTTCTTATTATTATTGTTTTTACTTTTTTGGAGGGCAATTGGGGTTGAGTGACTTGCCCAAGGTCACAAGGCTAGTTTGTTTTTCTTTTTTTTTAGTTAAGTGTCTGAGGCCAGAATTTGAACTCAGGTCCTCCTGACTCCAGGGCCAGTGCTCTATTCACTGCACCACCTAGCCACCCTGACATTTAGTATTTTCTTGGTAAAGATACTGAAATGGTTTGCCATTTCCTTTCCCAGCTCAGTTTACAGAAGAGGAAACTGAGGCAGATAAAGGTTAAGTGACTTGCCCAAGGTCACACAGCTGGTAAGTGTCTGAGGTCAAATTTGAATTCAGGTCTTCATGACTCCATGCCTGGCACTCTATCTACTTCACCACTTAGTTGCCCTATTATTGACTTGTCTTGGAAGTAAAAGCAATAATGAATATCTAATGCAAATGTATACCCTTGGTGACTTGGATCCTAAGCACTTTGTCACAATTAACACTATTCCAACACTATACCAGCATTAGGTAACTTACAAGTGAGAATTAAGGAAGTAATGTTAAAATGTAAGATGAATTTTTATATATGCAAAGTGTTAGCTTATTGGATGACTGACAATCCAATGGCATTCATGTTAATTCGAATTCCAAAATACCACATACCATATATCACAGTGAGTGGAAAGCACTGGACTAGTAGTCAGAAGGCCTGAGACAGTCTTGTCTCTGCCACTCCTAGGCTATATTACTTTATAGGGAGGTCATTGCACCACTCTGTAAAATGAAGAGATTATACTACAGGATCTCTAAGGATCCTCCCACAGCTAATATGCAAGGAAATAAGGGCTGGGCAAGTGGCACAGAGCTGAACTTGGAAGTCTGGAAGACCTAAAGTTCAGAAAATCCTCTGACAGACCCTAATTCTATGATCCTAAGCAAATCACTACATTGCTGTCTGCCTCAATTTCCTGTTCGTTGTGAGGATCAAATGAAGTATTTGTAAATTGCTTAGCACAGTGCCTGCTGGCATAAAGTAGGTGATTAATAAATAAATGAATGCTTCCTTGAGTCTTTAGTTAATATCCTTTAGCTTAGTTACAGCTGTGGCATATGCAGTTTACCTTGGTCAACCTACTTGGGATTCTGCAGGTGATGCTATTCCTGTAAAAACCAAACTACAACGTTTACCCACTAATATTTTCAATTAAAGAAAAGACCTACAGCATCTAATAGTGGGTGTGGATCGAGAAGAAAGGAACCAAAGGCCATTAAACCAGATTAATCATAAACCTTCCAACAACTGGACCAAGATTTTCTTGAAACACTTCCTGCCTTTTGTTTCAAGATCTACACCTTTCAAGGTTATTCAAGTCTCCCAGGGCAACCGGCAAACCTTCGGTCACTAGACTAAAGGTCCTTATTTACAATCCTATAGGATCCTCACCGAGGATCCTAAGTTATTCATTACCTGTTTATATTCTACACACTCGGTCAAGTTCATCAATTAGCCAACTTCGGCAGCAGCCGGGCTCGAAGAAACAGGGAGGTAGAATCTCAAGTTCCCTAGGGAATTCGTGGAGCGAGAAGGGAGTGGTGGTCAAAGACCGAAGCGAGCCACACAGAACCGTACCCTAAGCACCAAGCTGGGTTCCCCCAAAGGGGAGAATGGAAGAGGGAGGGACAGCTCTAAAGCTTGGGAGACTCCATCGGGCCAGTCCAGCTAGATGGGCTTCCCCTACTGTCCAGCCTCACGCCTCCAGCTGAAAGGGGAGGAAAATGAGGCTTTCGACTCGTGGGAGAAGAGAGGTCCGGGGGGCTGACTGTCTGGGGGAGCGGGGAAGGGCAGAAGGATGGGCTGGATTTGGGATGGGGAGACCTTTTTCATTTAAGGATGCAGGTAGGTGTGAGGGTACCGACCTAAATGGGGAAGGGAGCAGGGAGAGCAGCACTCACTCTAAAAAGACGGGAGGGTAGGAATCCAGCTCCCCTCCGAGTCCCCGAGAGCTGGGGCAGGTGGCGGGGAGGGGGGAGGGGACTGTCCCGGCCGAGGGGGGCGAGGGGCGCGGGATGGGGGAGCCCCCTTCCAAAGGGAGGCGTCCCCCTGGAAGGTGGGTGGAGCGCGTGGAAGGGGTCTGCGGCTGGACAGAAGCTGGGGCCGGCCTGGGGATCCCCTCAAAGGTCGGGGCGCCGCCTCCTCTGGGAATGGGGGGCACGGGCAGGGAAGGAGGAGGAAGGGGCCCCGCCCCCTCGGGGAATGGGGTGCTGGGGGCCGGGTGGAGGCCGGCAGTCCCACCCTCACCTTTCTCTCGAGACCCCGGTCTCCCCGCAATCCCCGAGTGCCCGGCCCAGCGGCTCCTACCTCTCCCTGGCGCTCCGGGATCCGCTCCCCGCCGCCTCCGCCTCCGCCTCCCGCCTCCCATCCACAGTCCCTCGCCTCCCCGCCGCCTCCCCGCCTCCTCCCCCGCCGGGGCCATGCCTTGACAGCTTCCCGGGCCAATAGTGACCTCAGCCTCGCGGCTCGCTGACCAATCCTCGCCGGGGGGAGGCGGGGCTTCTCCAATGTCATTCAGGCTCCTCCCGGGGCCCCAAGATCCCTTTTGTTTGGGGAGAGCCGAGCTGGGATTGAGCTCGCGTCACTTCCTGCGGGAAGAGCCCTCCTCCCTGTCTGGCGCGCGGCTCCGCTCTCGCGCCGCAATTCTGCTGGGCTCTGTGTTTGCTCGCCCCGTCGCCCGCTTGCCCGGCCGCGGCAAGGGGCGTGTATGCCTTCGCCTGGTCCTCCACGAACCGGGAAGGACTTGGCGTTCGTTCCAAAGATGATGTTCCCGGCTTGCGATTTTACCCCGTATTGTTCGGGTTTGAGAATTTGTACTCCATCGTCCAGTTCACCAGTACTCTATTCAATTTGTGATCTCCTTCTAGCCCTCACTTTAAAAATGAGAAACCCCGCTTTGTCCTTGGCTACCCCAATAGGAATGGCAGATAACCCTTCTGGTCCTGATCTTGGCTGGGGCCAGACTCCACATGCTAGCAGAGGGATGGTGGTGGAAACTGGGTGCGCTATGATAGCATCTTGCCGTCCTGTCTTCCATAATCTAGCAGAATGCAAATTCTTTGAAGGCAAAAGACTCAGGGCTTCACTCCGTCAACAGGCATTGATCAGATGCCTACTATATGCCAGGCATTGTGCTAGGCGCTAGGAATACAAAGAAAGGTAAAAAAAAAAAAATCAAACCCTGCTTTCCAGGAGCTCACGAGGGTGACACGTGCAAACAACTATGTAAAACCAAAATACAGGTATGTAAACATGTATATGTGTCTATGTACACATATGTATGTAAAGAAATATGCACAATTGCATAGTATATATATTATATATTGAGAGGAAACGATTATTAATATTCAATATCTTGAGGGAGATTCAGAGCTCTCAGCTTCTTCCAAAACCCTGATTTTAAATTCAGTCTCTTGAAGGACTTTACTGATAATGAGATCGAATTGACTCTGTTCAGTCTTGGTCAGACCCCACCTAACTTTACAGAGAATTTAATCTAAATTGGGGAAACCCATCTCGTTCTATTCAAACTTGGGTGGAAATAAATCCTTTCATCTAGATAACCCAAGACTGGGGGTGGTCCCAGTATAGAGATAGTTTTTCTCTCCAAGGGTGACATGATATCATTCTCAGCCTCTCATTGAACACCTACTCTTTGAAGGGTATATAAACTATAAGCCCACTGCCGTGATTGTCTTTGCTTCAAGAGGGCCATCTCCAGTTGTCCTGCTCTACATCCTGCCACTGGATCCAGATGGCTCCTGAGGAGAGAATGAGGCTGGTGACTTGGCACAGCCCTCCCTCACGTAAGTCCAATTCACTTGCAAGTCATGGCACCATCTTCCTGATGTCATGGTCCTCTTCCAGAAGGAAGGATAAACAATAACAAGCTGGGTCTAAGAGAGACAGCTAAATGCCCATCCTTTTATTAATAACTTGTTAGCCTTATTAATAACATGACAAATCTCTAGAAACTATGTCTCTCAAAACTTTTTAATCACCACAATATGGGACTCAATCTAAAGGGTGACAACATGCAAACAATTATGTAAAAATAAGATATATGCATGTCACACACATACATATCCTATTGAAGAGGTTCATCATAAAATGATGAGATATAGGGTTAGGGGTGCTTGAGACCCCAAAATACCAACACTCTGGGTCCTGCTGAATGAATTCTACTCAAGTCTTCTCTCAGCCAAAGAAAAGCAAAGTTTATTAAAAGTTCGCTTATATTGGACACAGAGTAAGTCTGTGCTAGAAAATTCTATGGTGCCCTCACACCACATGGAGACAAGATGGAGTCTTATATACAGAAAGGTTGTGGGAGGAATCTAGGGATGGTCTAGGAGAGGAGTTTGGGGAGGGTCTTCAGGAGGAGTTAATGAGGTCAGTTAGTTGATTTGGGTATAGGTATTTTGAAGGCTCCAGGGTGGGAAGTAGAAGGACAATGGAGGGCCAAGCTAGTAACAAAAGTTTGGGCAGAGCCACAATGAAAGGTTTATGGCCTCATGCAAATGCCTCATCAAATGTGATGATTCAATCAGAGTTCAAGGAGGTTCCCAGAGCCTGCACCTCATCACTATAATAAATAGGAATTAACCAATAGAGGGCAAACACTAGATTTAAGAGAAGACTTCCAGAACAAGGTGGGATTTTAGCTGGGACTTGAAGGAAGCCAGGGAAACCAGGAGGCAGAAGGTTCCAGGCCTGAGGGACAGCCAGTGAAAATGCTCAGAGATAAGAGGTGGAGTGTTTCTTGGAAGAACAGCAAGGAGAACAATCTCTGGAACTGAGGATAAATTGGTGAAGGGAGAGACTTGAGACAGTCACTGGAATGGAAAGTACAAGAAGACTGGAAAGATGTGTGTATAGGGGAGTGGGCTAGGTTTTAAAGGGCTTTGATTGCCAGACAGAGGATTTTATATTCAATCCTGGAGGTGATATGGAGCCACTAGAGTTAATTGAGTAGGAAAGTAGCATGATTGGAGTTGCATTTTGGGAAATTCACTTTAGGGGACGAATTGAGGATAAATTGGAGCAGGGAGAGACTTGAGGCAGACATTCACCAGCAGGCTATTTCAGTAGCATAGGTGTGCAGTGACAAGGGCCTGTATTAGATGGGTAAAGGTTAGGTGATGAAGTGGATATGGATAGAGTACCTGGAGTCAGGAAGACTCCTTTTAAGAAGTTCAAATCTAGCCTCTGACATTTACTAGCTATGCGACCCTGGGCAAGTCACTTAACTCTGCCTCAGTTTCTTCATCTTTAAAAAAGCTGGAAAAGGAAATGACAAACCACTCCTAGCGTCTTTGCCAAGAAAACCCTAAATAGGGTCATGAAGAATCAGACATGACTGAAAACAAATGAAAAAAACAGAATGACTAAACAACAGTGAGAGAAGGGGGTGAATTGGAGAGATGTTGCAAAGGTAAAATTGACAGGCCTTGGCAGCAGATTGGACATGATGTGTGTGTGTGTGTGTGTGGGGGGGTTTAGGGGGGATGGGTGGGGAGAGGAATCCAGGATGACTCTTAATTTCTTCACTTTTAAATGAATTGGATTAAATGATCTGTACTGTCCCTTTTCTCTCATCTATTCTCATGATAAATATAGAAATTTATCTCTTGATAAATTTCTATACTTTGAAATTTGTCTCTCCCAAACTTCTACCACTCTTCCTCCTCCCCTCCCCCCAAGCAAAAGGATCTGTAGATCAAAAGGACCTTAGATATCCTCTAAAATATAATCCCTCTTCTATAGTATCAACCCTTCAAATACTTCAAGACACCTTACCAAGTGTTTCCTTCTCCCTTTCTATGGACTGTTTGGAGCACAATCCATGCTGGTACTTGGAAGACCAACATTGAGTGATGGAGGAAAGATGTCTTGAGTGAGATTGCTCTTATGAGTGTGGTACAATGGAGGTCAGAATCCCAGGATTCCATGGTGGAAGATTGCACCACCCAATCTATTTCACCTGTCTATACTAGTAGTCACAAGAGGGACAGGGTAGGAAAGGATAGTGTAAACCTAACAGGTCTAAACAGAAAAACTACTCAGCATGACATCTAACTTGTTTGTGGTAGACTAATGGTGTCACCTTTGTGTGTGAAGGATGGCAAATTCATTCACCCATTATCTAATTCTTCGTTGCTTCTGGATGCAGTACAATTGGTAAGGGAAAAATGACAGAATCAGAGACCACTCTTCTCTACCCTTTAGTCTGCTATTTGTATTCTGGTTTGAGGGTCCAGGGAGGAGGCTAGAACCTCAGGTACTATTATAGGGATATAAAAATGAAATGTTGTGGGTCTTTATTTCAGGGTGCTTAGAGTTTAGTAGGAAAGAAGGGGGAAGCAAATGGCCAAAATGTTAAAATATAGGTTATTCCAAAAGTTTTCATGTGATTTAAAGTTTCTAAAACTTAAAAGACTTTGGGGACACCCTGTATAAGCTAGGTGCTGGTATAGATACAGGGCCACAAATAGTTTCATTTCCTTCTCCTCCCATTTGCTCTGCAATATGATGAGGAAGTGCCATATCCCTTGACAATGGGGAGAAACTCTGGCTTTTTTCTGCCTGTTCCTGAATCACCAGGAGAGCAAGTCTGGTGAATCAGTCTTTCCTCCACACACTCGTAGCCATTGACCTCTCCACCCAACCTTTGCTCCACTGCTGGGACGAGTGGGAGTTCTGTTTTGTGACTTGTTTCCTTCGTAGCAACAACAAAATCTTCCCAGACTTCCAATGAGTCCCCTTCCGGTCTCCTCCTGGACTTGTGTGGGAGAACCCAACATGAATGATATCAGCTCTGCTTGGTGTTTTCTGGTTACTCCTCTTTTTAATTTATTACTCCAGGGGATAGTGAGTGGGTGGGGATAGTACACCCTATCTTCCAACAAAACCTACAATTGGCAGAGCCCAGGCTTTAAATGCTTTAGAGCAGAATAAAAAGAAGCAGAAAGTACTTGGGCCCTTAGGGAGTACCTGGTCTCTAGGGAGTAATGTGCCCTTACAAAAGAACTTTATGAGGAAATTTAGAAACAAATGCAAATGAGCACATGTAGTGTAAACAGATAGCATAATAACACCTTAAGGTGGAAGATTTACCTTTTCAAAGTTTTTTCCTATCTCTTCTTCTAGATTTACAAATTACAAAGCTTAAAAAAAAACCACCTTATAAATTAGTCCTTAAATTCTCATCTTGAAAAAGTGGAAAAATATCCTTTTTGAAGGTTCAAGTACTGACTCTTCTACTATTTACCTTGGACAAGTCACTTACCTTTTCTGGGCCTAGTGTCCTCATCTGTATTTTCTTTTTTTTCAGGAAAATCTCTAAGGTGCCTTCCAGCTCTAAATCTATTATCAACCCACAAACATTTATTAAGTGCTTATTATGCACCAGACATTGTACTGGTGCCTTCCTTCTCTTGATTATCTCTAATTTATCCTGTGTATATCTTGTTAATGATGGGGATAGGAGCTGTACCCCTGAAATGCCCTTGAACTTTCCCACAAATTTCAGCAACCAAGTTTCCCTGAGGTACCTGGTCCATCCCAGTATAATCCTTTTAACTGTTCTTTCATGGTAGCCCTCATTGTTGGCACCTAGCCCACCCCAGGCTACTTGCCACTCCTAGATCCCATCCAGATCTTCTTATTGGTATAAAAATACCAATCTTACCCCCCTTAAATTGTGAAGATTCTTAGAATCTGGCCTGCCTGTATTGGTGTCATAAATACCACAGACTCACTAGGAATCTTCCCCACTCAACCAGTATCTTAATAAACTCAATAGTTGGACTGAAAGAAGACTTGACTGGTTGAGTTCATTCGAGGCAGACCTCTGCCCTGGACCCTTGCATTTTGGGGTTCCTAGCACCCCTAGATGCAACATTTCCACAAAGCTATTTTCATGTTGTCTCCCCAGTTGACCTTTCTTGTATCCCCAGTGTTTTTAGCACAGTGCCTGGCATGTAATATGCACTTAACCGACTGACTTGTGAACAAACCTGAGAAATGGGCCAGGATGGCACTATTATTGCCATTTCACAGACAAAAAACAATAGGCCAGAGAGGTTATTTCACTTGCCCAAGATCAGAAAGCTAATAGGAATCAGGACTTGAACTTAGTTCTCTTGAAACTCCATGTGTAGAGGGCTCTCTGGTCTACCACAGCACTAAGAGAATCACTAGTGTCTCTATCAATCAATAAGGGTTTATTAAGTACCTACTATGTGTCAGGCACTGTCTTAGGAGCTAGGAAGAGAAAGAGTAAATCAACAATCCCACGTGGAAGGAACTTATATTTTGTAGGAAGAGATTCTATGTGTACAGAAGTATATAAAAGGAATAAACACATGGTATTGGGGAAAGGGCAGTAGGTGCTGGGGGCAGGGTGTGGTGGGAGTAGAGTAAGAAAGTTCTCCTAATCTGGTAGCTAGCTTTTGAACTGAGCTTCGAAGGATACTAGGGGTAAGGAAAGTACACATTCCAGACATGGTGAGCAAATTGTGTAAAGGCCCATAGATGGAGAGGTAATGATTTGTGTGAAGAATAGTAAATAGAGAGGGTAAAAGGGAATAATGTATGATAAGTCTTGTAAAGTTTATTAAAATCAGGATGTGAAGGGCTCTAAATGACTGAGGAGTCCTGAGATAATAGGAAACCACCCGAGTTTGTTTGGAAGAAAGATAGATGTGTACTTTTTAAATGTCATTGGCAGCTGTGTGGAGGATAAAGAACTGGGGACAGAAGAGACCTGAAGCAGGAGACCAATTAGGAATCTAAGGTCCTTTCCATTATCCTTTGTGTGTAACCAGCTTACCTTCCCTAGAAAATGTACGTATATAATTGGTGCTCAATAAATACCTGTACATTGATTAATTGGGTGATCAGGGCTGAAAAGGGGAGAGGAGTATTCCTGGAGTAGGTGTCAAATTTGAACTAGATTTAGAAGAAAGGGAAGAGGCTAACTGAAGGTCTAGAAATTGAAGAGTATCTGGCTGAAAGCTTATGAGGTTGAGAACTGGGAAAGGGAATTAAGGGGCTAATTCAGCCCCATATTCTCCATAAACTTCTAGAGAAAAGTTAGTGTGTATGTGTGTTTTGAATAACATCCCAGTCTTGTAACTCAATCTGGAGTGAATGTTATATACGTCTTTTCCCACTTGGTCCCACATTTTTCTTAAGTCACTCACCTACAGAAGTACCATTTTCCTGCAATGAGACCCAGCAGACAGTTAGGCAGCTAGGTGGTACACAGGATAGAGAGCAGGACCTGGAATTAGAAAGATCTGAGTTCAAATATGGCCTCAGACACTAGCTGGGTGACCCTAGGCAAGTCACTTAATCCTCTTTGCCTCAGTTTCCTCATATGTAAAATGAGTTGGAGAAGGAAATGGCAAACCATTTCAATATCTTTGCCAATAAAATTCCAAATGTGGTCAAGAGGGGTTGGACATTAGTAAAACGACTGAACAACAGAGCTAGAGGCCAACATATCAGGCTCTTCTTGTCCTGGGAACAGTAGGGTCAGTCTCAGGGCACAGAGCACATAGGGAATATCTTTGGCTGCTGAGCAAGGTAACTGTAACTATGTACATTGTCGTGGAATGATACTGTCTCAGAATAAGTTTCTCTGTTTGTTTGCACGTACCTCCTACTCCCCCTTGTGCTAAATAGTGAACACTGCAGCTTCCCAGCATCCAGAGCCGTCTCTGCCCTCTCCAGGCTAAACTCATTCTCTACCATTGACTTGTTTAATTTTCTTTTTCTGCAGTTTCTGCTGGGAATAGGACTGTTCTGCAGGCGTCTGTCATATCCTCATAGCCCAACCAAACTGGCTCAAAGCACTTCTCCTTTGGTCCCTTCCTGCCAGTCTGGGATGGTTATTATGTAATTAAAAGGCAGTCTGGGGAGCTCTTGTGTGGGAGGAAGATGTCTTTTGTCTGGTCCAAGAGATTGCAAAATCAAAGGGCAATTTCTTCAGTCTCGTTAAGCCTTATACAGAATTTAGTAAAATTTTTTTGAGGGAGGAGGAGGGGAAGGGGAGAAAGAGAATGTATTTGGAAGGAGGCGAGGGCTTGAGACTGAGGGAAGAAATAGAACCTAATTCCAGAAGTCAGAGCAACAGAGCCCTGACTCTGACACTTAGTAGCTATGTGATTATTTTGCCTCTCTTGGTGTTAATTTTTTTATCTATAAGATGGGGATAAACATACTTGCATTACCTAACTCACAAGGTTGTTATGGGGAAAGCCTAAAGTCTTAAGGGTGCAGAAGCACATCTTAGATCCATTTCAGAATCATTATCAGGAACACTAGTACCTGGGGCATATTCAGAAATTGGGATAGGGAGACGGAGCCTTCTGTGACTGGATCTCATTGATGTTTCTGATGCAATCTACCTATCACTTCAAACTCCTCATCCCCTCCTACTGGAACATTAGATTATGACCCTGTCACCTCCTCTAGGGGTGGGGAACCTTCGGCCTTGAGGCCACATGTGCCCTCTAGGTCCTCAAGTACAGCCCTTTGACTGAATACAAACATTACAATCCTTAATAAAAGGATTTGTTCAGTAAAACTTGGACTCAGTCAAAAGGTCTCATCCAAGGACATAGAAAGCCGTACCACATGTGGTCTTGAGGTTGAAGGTTCTCCACCCCTGTCTAGGCTTTGATAGATGAGCTTTTTACCTTATCTTGCCTGGAAGCAGGTCTGCATACCTACTCTAGGTCTCCATGGCACTTCCTAGGTATATCCAAACGTGCCCCTCCCCCACACACCTTCTAGCTCCCTTTTGTCTTCCTCCAGCCAGATGGAAATTTCTTTACCGTATAGAAAGTCTTGCTTTCTTATATTTGTATCTCTAGCTCTTAGCTAGAGATATGTTGTATGTTGAGTTGTTTTTCCTCACTTGGGATTTTCTTGGCAAAGATATTGGAATGGTTTGCCATTTTCTTTTCCAGCTCATTTTCCAGATGAGGAACTGAGGCAAACAGGGTTAAGTGGCTTGCCCAGGGTCACACAGTTAGTAAGTGTTGGAGGCTGTATTTGATCTCAAGAAGATGAATCTTCCTGACTCCAGGCCTGGTACTATATCCCCTTCACCATCTAGCTGCCCTCTTGGCACATAGTAAGCCCTTAATAAATACTTTATCATCATCCTCATCATCATCCCTTGGGAGTGAGGGCTGGGAGGGGTGCTGATATGGGGGACCCTTTCTATATATGGTGCCCAATATTTTTTTATTTGAGGGCAAGAAGAACCCTCTCCACATCATCATAGTGGTGTAAGGAAGCTTCTCTTTCCTCCCTCTCTCCCACTGTCATGGCATTATCTTAGCAAAAAACCAAAATTTGGTTATGGTGACAATTCTTTTCTAGTCATGGCTCTATATCTAGTTAGGTATATAATTTTATTGGAAGACTGGCTGGCGTGGGGAGAGAGGAAAGACTAACTGGGGTAGAATGGAGTAGAAAACTCCCTCAAAGAAAGTTAAACAGATACCCAGGTTACTAAAGCCACTGAATCATAGCATCACATGTTTGCAAGAACCTTCTAGACCAAATAGGCCATCTAGTCCAATCAGTAAAGAAGGAGAAGGAGGAGAAGGAGGAGAAGAATTCCCTTTACAACATACCCAACAAATGGCCACCCAGCTTTTGCTCAAAGAGAGGGAGCCCACTACTTTTTTTTTAATTTAGAAAAAAAAATTTATTTTTCAAATACTCACTGCCAAAAGATTTTGAGTTTAAAATTTTCTCCCCCTCCCTCCTCTCTTCCCTCCCCAGGATAGCATGCAATTTCATATAGGCATACATTCATCTTAAACATATTTTCTTTTTTTTTAAATTAATTTGTTTATTTACTTTTAGTTTACAACATTCAGTTCCACAGTCCCTTGAATTTAAAATTTTCTTCCCCTCTCCCCCCCCCCCCCAATACAATATAGAATATAAAAAATCCTTCACACTAAGCATTAGTCAGGTTGTAAAGAAGGATTATAACCAATGGAATGATCAGCAGGAAAGAAGAAACAAAACAAGAAAAAGAAAGAGAGCAAGTAGTTTGCTTCAGCCTGCATTCAGACTCTGCAGCTCTTTCTCTGAATGTGGATATCTCTTTCCATCATGAGTCTTTTGGAGTTCTTGTAAACTTACATTGCTGAGAGGAGCCCAGTCTATCAAAGTTGGTTGTCACACATGTGTCGTGTCTGTAATTGTGTACAAATTTCTCCTGGTTCTGCTCTTCTCACTCAATACCTGTTTATATGTCTCTCCAGGTTATGAAGTCTGTCTGCTCCTCATTTCTTATAGCACAATAGTATTCCATTACATTCATATACCACAACTTGTTCAGCCATTCCCCAATTAATGGGCATCCCCTTGATTTCCAATTCTTTGTCACCACAAGAAGAGCTGCTATAAATATTTTTGTACACATAGGTCCTCCTCCCCCTTCTCTGATCTCTTTGGGATACAACCCTAGAAGTGATATTGCTGGGTCAAAAGGTATGCACTTATTTATAGCCCTTTGGGCATAGTTCCAGATTGTTTTCCAGAATAGTTGGATCAGTTCACAACTCCACCAACAATGCATTAGTGTTCCAATTTTTCCATATCCTCTCCAGCATTAATCATTTTCCTGTTTGATCATCTTAGCCAATCTGACCAGTGAGATGTGGTACTTCAGAGTTCTTTTGATTTGCATTTCTCTAATCAATAGTGATTTAGAGCATTTTTTCATATGCTTATATATATATATATCTTTAATTTCATCTTCTGAGAACTGCCTGTTCATATCCTTTGACCATTTATCAATTGGGGAATGACTTGTATTCTTATAGATTTGACTCAATTCTTTGTATATGTTAGAAATGAGGCCTTTATCAGAGATACTTGTAAAAATTCTTTCCCAATTTTCTACTTCCCTCTTAATCTTGGTTACATTGGCTTTATTTGTACAGAAACTTTTCAATTTAATGTAATCAAAATTATCCATTTTGCATTTTATAATGCTCTCTAACTCTTGTTTCATCATAAAATCTCGCCCTCTCCATAGATCTGACAGGTAAACTATTCCTTGCTTTCTCAGATTGCTTATAATATCAGCCTTTATACCTAGATTGTGCACCCATTTTGACTTTATTTTGGCATACGGTATAAGATATTGGTCTATGCCCAATTTCTGCCATACTATGTTCCAGTTTTCCCAGCAGTTTTTGTCAAATAGTGAGTTCTTATCCCCAAAACTGGGGTCTTTGGGTTAATCAAATAGTAGATCACTATAGTCATTGGCTGCTGAGTCTCTTGTACCTAATCTATTCCATTGATCTATTACTCTATTCCTCAGCCAGTACCAAGTAGTTTTGATAATTGCTGCTTTATAATACAGATTAAAATCTGGTATGGCTAGGCCACTTTACCTAGCATTTCTTTTCATTAATTCCCTTGATATTCTGGACTTTTTGTTCTTCCAAATGAATTTTGCTCCTATTTTTTTCTAGCTCTATAAAGTAATTTTTTTTTAAGCAATCAGGGTTAAGTAACTTGCTCAAGGTTACATGGCCAGTTATTATTTCTGGGTGTGGTGCTGAGTATCTGAGCCCGGATTTGATCCAGGTCATCCCGACACTGGAGCCGGTGCTCTTACTCACTGTGCTACCTGGCCGCCCCCATATAAAGTAATTTTTTGGTAGATTGATTGATATGGCACTAAATATGTAATTTTAATTTAGGTAAAATTGTCATTTTTATTATAGTAGCTTAACCCAGCCACGAGCAACTGATGTTTTTCCAATTAGTTAGATATGACTTTATTATTAATCCTTCTTTACAACCTGACCTTATTTGAAAAGTGTTTTGTAATTGTGTTCATATAGGTCCTGGGTTTGTTTTGGCAGGTTAGATTCCCAAATATTTTATAGAGTAACTTTAAGTGGAATTGCTCTTTCTATCTCTTGCTTTTGGATTTTGTTAGAAATATATAGGAATGCCAAGGACTTATGTGAGTTTATTTTATATCCTGCAACTTTGCCAAATTTATTTATTATCTCAAATAGTTTTTACTTGATTCTCTAGGATTCTCTAAGTATATCATCATATCATCTGCAAAGAGTGATAGCTTAGTCTCTTCTTTGCCTAATCTGATTCCTTCAATTTCTTTTTCTTCTGATTGCTACTGCTAACATTTCACATACCAGATTGAATAAGAGGGGTGATAGTGGACATCTTTGTTTCACCCTTGATCTTATTGGAAATGCTTCTAGCTTATCCCCATTACATCTAATATTTGAAGATGGTTTTAGATAGATACTACTTATTATTTTAAGGAAGACTCCATTTATTCCTATGCTTTCTAGTGTTTTTAATAGGAATGGGTATTGTATTTTGTCAAAAGCCTTTTCTGCATCTATTGAGATAGTCATATGGTTTCTGTCAATTTTGTTATTGATGTGATCAATTATACTGATAGTTTTCCTGATATTGAACCACCCTTGCATTCCTGGAATAAATCCCACCTGATTTAAACATATTTTTTGCATTACTTATGTGGTAAAGAAGAATTAGAACCCATGGGAGGAACCAAGAGACAGAAGAAACAAAAAACAAAACAACAAAAAAACAAGAGCAAATAGTATACTTCTATCTTCATTCATACTCCAAAGTTCTTTCTCTGGATGTGGAGAGCATTTTCCATCATGAGTCCTTTGGAGTTGTCTTAGATGAGCCCACTACTTCTTAAGGCAGCCCACCTCACTTTTTGGATAAATGTTAAGCAGTTTTTCCTGCAATAAAACCTAAATTTGTCTCTTCCCGGCATTTGCACATTATTTCAAGTTCTGCCTTTGGGGCCAAGAAAAACAAATTGACTCCCATTTCACATGACAGCCCTTCAAATACTTGAAGACAGGTATCATGTTCCCCACCACAAATGTTCTCTTCCCCAAGTTAAACAGCCCCAGTTCCTTCAGCTGATCATTATATGGCATGCACTCAAGGCCCTCCATCAATCTTATCACCCATCCTTAGATATTTTCTAGCTTGTCAAAGTCCTTCCTAAGTGTGATGAATGGGTCTGAACACAGTACACAGCTGGGGTCTGATCAGGGATGAGCACTGGGACCATGATCTACTTATTCCTGGAATCTATGCCTTTTTTAAAAAAGCGTAGCCCCAAACCAAAGGAACATTTTGGCAGTTGTATCACACTCATCACTCATATTGAGTCTAAAACTTTGAGCCACTATAGCTCCCTTCTCACCATTGGAAAAGTACTCATTAAAATACCCTAACACCTTGTAGAAATACTTCATGGTTTATAGCCAGTGGTGGGGAAGAATCAATACCTTTTTCCTTTTCAATGTAGCCTTGGGAATCACCAAGGTAAACACCTTCTATTGTAAAATCTAGGTGAGTTGGTTAGTCAGTGAAATTATTGATGTCATCTCTCTCTTACTCTCAAGTGTAACCACTCTCTATGGAGGTTGAGAGTCTAGGAGAAGGTGTATATGAATGGCTGAAGATTTTGTACTTATTTGTAAGGGGTCATGAAAGGTCAGTTTCTGACCTTTTACTCCTTTCTTTTCCTTCAGTTGCCTTTATTCTCAGGTTATCTTCTTCCCTGAGCAGGTGAAGTGATTATGGGCAAGTGACTTAACCTCAGATAACCTTATCCTGTTTCTTCATCTCTTAAATGGGCATAATAATACCTGTAATATCTATCTGAAGGGTTGTTGTTAAGCTCAAGTGAGATAATATATGAAAAAGGTCCAGTAAATCTTACACCACTATATTAACATCAGTAATTATTACTAATATTGCCATTGCCAAGAAGACAGCTCTTGAAGGTGGACCCATTTCCTTCCCCTATTCCCACCTCAATCTGACCCTGCAGAGCAAACAATGGGCAGGTGATGGTGCCAGAGACCGAATTCTTGCTTTGCCAATCTGCCCCACAGTCTCGAGTTGATGAAAGCCAATTCTAGGTTTCTCTTGCTCTGTTATTACAGCTGAAGTAGCCACACAGTTTGCTGAATGGATCATTGTTGTTCACAAAAGGAACGAAATATTTGTAGGGAAAGATAATGACCTGATTATAGCTATGCTGTCATTTCTAAGCAGTTTCCCTATAAATGGCCCTTTGAAAGAAACTGGTATTAGCAGTTTTCCTCCTCTCCATATAAAACACTGTGGCTTTCTGAGCTGACTAGAGTGACCTTTTCTGATCAAAGGAGCAAGACGCTGATGCTCCCAATTTTGGGCTTCCTGTAAGGGACCATTGACTTCAACTTTACAACTGTGAACTTTTGCCCCTAGCCTTAAGTCTTAGTGGTAATATTTACTATTGTTTATTGCTGGGGGGAGTTTTTGCCTCAGTTTACCTAATTGTGATGTAGGAAAGTTACAGTCTTCTGCAGTGCTGTGGAATGACCTAGTGCCCAGAGAAGCACAAAATATAGCTACTCTCCTCAACCTCTTCCCCAGCCCCCAACACCTGAGTCATGGATCCACTGAGAAATCCCTTTCAATCTATCCTTTGTCATGTGACTTTACCTGGAAAATACTGTCTGGTTTGGAGAGTCAGTTCAAGGTGCACAAATTAAAAGTGCTTGATGGTCTCTAGGATCATGGGACCAGATGTAGATCTGGTTATGTAGTCCAATCCTATCATTTTCCTTGTATCTGTGGTTTAGGATTTCAAACTCTAGACTAACAGAGAGTGTCTAATCATAGGGGCATCCCATTCGAATCATAACTCTGGCTCTTTCTGTACCTACTCCAAGTTCCCTTCAGGACATCTCAGCATATGATAAAAATAAAACTCACGTTTATCTCTCCACAGACATAAAAGGATCCCAAACTCCTACATAAACACATAAGGTCATAGTGCAAAACGTATATTAAGTACAGGAAAGTCTTTAATTTTCCCCAAGGAAAATGCATAATGGCCTTCCAGTAGTCTTTCCAATTTATATGATTCCTCTTCCTCTCTAGTGAATACTACTCTTCTCTGGAGTCCTATGTAGTCCTCCAGACTCAAAACCACCCTGGATTTTGGATTCCTGGTGGAAGGCAAATGAACTTGGTATTGCCACAGGGGAAAGCCCCAGTATTCCAGTGAGTCCTGGTTGGTTTTTTTGTTTTTTTTTTTTTGCCTCAGACACCCACTATAGAGATATCTACTTTTATACTTTTATGTTACTTCCTTGAGGGCTTGAAATCCCTCAGAAAGAAAATTCATGTTGTGTTTCTAGAAAGCCTTTCTCCTTGCCATTTGGACCTACACTATCTAAATAAGTCATGCTAATAATAGTGAAAAATCTAGGTCTTTGGCTTCCCCATCCTGTACCTTAGTCCTGGTTGATTTTTCAATTCAATTCAATTTTTCAATTAACTTCTCTCCAAGAGATGGATGCTGCCAAAAAAAAAAAAAAAACAACCTTTTTTTCTCTGTAGGAGGATGGATTGTAGAACTCAAGAACTGGGATGGGGTAGGCAGGATAGGGAGGGGGGAAATGTTGCTGTAGAAGCAACCTCTCAGCTGGCATTGCCTATGAATTCTCCCCTATCTTTCTGGAAACTTATATTACAAACATATTCTTTCTGGAAACTAGAATTTGGTGTCTAGGAACTATCCCTTTAGATCATGTAGTTGAAGACACATGCAATTCCCGTGTGCCTTTGTCCCAAGGCCATTATAAGCATCTCTGTTGAGTCAGCTGCTCTTCATGTATAGGCTTCCAGCTGCCCTTTTGGGATACAGATTGTTTCTTAACTCTGTTGGTCTTTGGGTGCTTCTTCAAGATGGGAGGGGGATTTGAAAGGTTGACTCTATGCAACTTTATTATAGGGCACCTTCAATGATCTGAGTCAAACAATTAATCTCCAATAGATCCACAGTAGCCCATATCAGCCAAATCATTGCTAAATGATAAACTATAACCAAAGACCTAAACAAAGATTCTGAGAGAAATTATTATTAAGAGCCAATGATTTGGGGAGATACAAAGTTCTCCCCTCTTTTCTAAAGTCCTCATTTCAAGACTCAGCCTCTAAAGGACAAGAGTAATGATGGCAGATAAGATTAATATTCTCCTCAATCTAGGTATTTGCTACCCTACCCAACTTTACAAGAGATTTAATCTATCTGGTCCATTGTGTTCTACTTACACTTGGGTGAGGGATAAATATCATTTGTCTACATTTCCAGAGGCTGGGGTTGACTTAGAAGTAAATCCATATCCCTTACCTCATCATTAGAATAGGTCCTCTATTTATAATATTTGTTCTATTTTATAATATTCATCGTCTCATTAATTGCTAACTAATCAGAATTGATTTCCACCCTCAGGAATACTCACTCCTCTAGGGGCATATAAACTGTGAGCCCACCACCATGAGGGGTCTTTAGCTTTTAAGAGTGTCACTGAACCATTTTATTTTATTTTTGCTTTTTGGAGGGCAGTTGGGGTTAAGTGACTTACCCAAGGTCACACAGCTAGTATGTGTTAAGTGTCTGAGGTCACATTTGAACTCAGGTCCTCCTGACTCCAGGGCCGGTGCTCTATTCACTGCGCACCCAGCCGCCCCTCACTAAGCCATTTTATTGATAATATGCTAGCATTATTAATAAAATGCTTAATTACCCAGAAATTATGTCTCTTCAACTTTTTAAATGTTACATTCCACAACAAGTTGTTCAGGAATTCCTCTAATTATCCTAGTGGGGAAACTGAGGTAGAGGGCAGTTAAGTGATTTGTCCAAGGTCACAAAGGTTGTAAGCAGCAGAGCTGAGAGTTAAACCCATCTCCTCTGCCTCCAAATCCTGGGCTTATGTGTGGGTTTTCTTGTTATAAATATTTATGTGTGTGGTGTATATACCTGTGTCTGTATGTACTAGTTCCTTTGCTCTGAGATCACATTTCATTTACACTTTGTGTGTCTTGTATGCTCATAATTCATTTTCCACCAGGCTGCACTCCTCTGGACTTCTCCACCATGACCCAGTGCCAGAAACCTTCTCTCCCTCCTTCCTTTTAATTTTCTTTCTGTCGTGTGTGTGTATGTGTGTGTGTGTTTGTGTTTGTGTTGTTTTCTTCATTTGTAAACTCCTTGAAGCCAGGGACTTTTTTTTTTTGCTTGTTTTGTTATTTCCAACACTTAGTAAATGTTTGGTACAAGGTAAGTGCTTAATAAATGCTTGTTGATTGAGTGACAGTTGTTTGTGTTTTCTTCCCCATTAGAATGTGACCTCTTTGAGGGCACAGACCATGTTTTTGTCTTTCTTTGTGTTCTAGGGCTTAGTACAGTGCCCTGCCCATTGTTGTTTAGTCATTTCAATCCTATCTGACTCTTTGTGACCCCATTTAGGGTTTTCTTGGCAAAGATACTGCGGTGGTTTGCCACTTCCATTAAAAGTGACTTTCCATCACTTTACAGATGAGGAAACTAAGGCAAACAGGGTTAAGTGATTTGCTCAGGGTCACACAATTAGTAAGTGTCTAAGGCTGGATTTGAACTCATGAAGATGAGTCTTCATGACTTCAGGCCTGGCACTCTATATCCACTGCACCCCCTAGCTGCCCCACCTGGCCCATAGTAAGCTGACTTACTTAAAAATGTTTGCTGGCTGACTCTAATTTGGATGGATGCATATATCTATTTTTGCAAGTTCTCTCCTTCTTGGGTCACTCTATTCTTTGTTTTTTGCCACTTTCTCTCAAATGGACCCAGAAACAAGGGGTTTCCATTTGCTTCTCCAATAGGGAGTGTTTCTTCATTACTTCAAATAGAATTTTCATGAGCTAGGATAAACACCTGGTGGGCAGAAGCTCTATCTCAAGGCTATTCCAATCTGAATTCCATTATTTCCTTCTGCTAACCTGGGGAGGGAAAAAATAAGTCTCCAGAAAATACAGCTTTCCTCTTGCTGCTTCCTTCCCCAGATTCTGCCATCAGATAACAGCAGTTCTACAGCTGGCTGCATCTGCTCAGAATACCAATTTCAAGCAGCTTAGAGTGGTGACCAGGGGCCTGAGGGAGGGGAGGAGGAAGAAGGCTGGTTTTAATTATAGTAGCTGACATTTATAGAGCATAGTTTGCAATGTACTTTACATGTGTTATCTCATTCGAGTCTTACAATAGTCTCCTGAGGTCAGGTAATGCAAGCATTATGCCTAGTTTATAGATAGGATACTTTGGTTCCCAAAGGCTAAGGAACTTGCTCAAGGTCACACAGCTTTAGAGCTGGGACTTAAATCCAGGTTTTTGGATTCAAATCCTGTGTGCATTCCACTCTGCTCTACTGTTTTGTTGCATTGCAATGTCTTTAAAATGATTTTCTTGGGTTATTGAAAGCTTTAGTCTCTAGAATTCAAGTCAATGGAAATGTACTAAAGCCTATTTGCTATATGCAAGTCATTATTTTAGGATTATAGAGCTAGAGCTGAAAGGGACCACAAAGGTCAACTTGTCCAACCTCTTCATTGTGTAGATGAAGAAATAGAGACTAAGGGAAGATTAAGTGAATTGTCCAAAGTCATGGGGTAGTAAACACTAGAAGAGGAATGTGAAGGCCAGTGGTCTTTCCACTGTACTACTGGCCCCAGGGGATATAAACATGAAAAACCATAGTCCCAGTTGTTGTTCATGACCCCACTTAAGGTCTTCTTGGCAAAGATACTGGAGTGGTTTGCCATTTCCTTCTCCAGCTCATTTTACAGACAAAGAAATTGAGGCAAATAGGGTTTAGTGACTTGACCAGGATCACACAGCTAGTAAATGTCTGTTGGATTTGAACCTGGGTTTTCCTGCCTCCAGGCTCATGCTCTATGGACCTACATGACCTAGCTGCCTCAAGGTGCTGCATGAATGAAAATCCTCCCCACCATTCAGCAATCAATCAATAAGCATTTATGAAAGCCTTAAGTGCTAGGAACCAGAAACTAAAGCAAAAATTGAAACAGTTCTTGTCCTAAAGTTGGTTATATTTTATAGGTAGCACTAGTAAATGAAGAGGAAGCAAGAAATTATTTATACGGAATGTGGTACTTGGGTTGTTTTGAAGGAAACTAGGCTGTCCCCCATGTCTGGATTTTACTCTCCTCACTTCTAAGCCCCCAGAACCCCCTAGTTTCCTTCCCAACTTCTTTTCTGTCAAGTGCCACCTTCTACATGAAACCTTTCTTGATCCCTCCAAATGGTAGCACCTTTCCCACCCCCTACCCTAAAAGATTTTGTATCTTTTGTATTCATAGATGGGGAGAGTTAGTTATGGCCCCTCTGATCAATTGATTAACCCAGGAGGTGAAAATACAGAAGGGTGGTAGAGACAATAAGCATTAATAGCCCCTTTGTGAAGTGTGAAATTTTTCCTGATGGAACCAGAGGGCAATTTGCCATTGACTAGATCAAGATTGACCACACCCCTGGTGTCCCTAGGAGAACAGAGAAAGTCAGTGGAGAGATAAACAAGGTATGTAATCCCTAATAGTAGGAAAGAGAGGTCAGTCCTGGCAGCAGGAAGTCAAAGTAGGATTCCCAACTAAGGACTTGCCTGTCAAAGATGATGGACCCTCGGAGGAGCAAGAAGAGGACATGCTGGGAAGAGAAAGAATATCTGGATTATGTAGGGATCCAGACCCCAGGGAAGAGAAAGAATATCTGGATTATGTAGGGATCCAGACCCCAAAATACTCACCTGCTGGGTCCTGCCTAGAATTCCACTCAAGCCTTCTCTCCTCAGTCAAAGTAAAACAAAGTTTATTAAATATTTGCCATAATGGGTAGACTCTTTTTTTTGGAGTGGGGAGGTCAGGGCAATTGGGGTTAAGTGACTTGCCCAAGGTCACACAGCTAGTAAATGTTAAAGTGTCTGAGGCCGGATTTGAACTCAGGTCCTTCTTACTCCAGAGCTGGTGCTCTATTCATGGAGCCACCTAGCTGCCCTAGGTAGACTCTTAAGAAGCGTAAGTATTTGTGCTACTTGTGTTGACAAGCAGTCCCTGAACAATCTGACACAGACTGAGTCTGAGCTAGACTGAATCTCAGCAATGGGGGCAAGATGGATCTTATATACAGAAAGACTATAGGAGGGATCTAGGGATGGTCTAGAAGAGGAGTTTGGGGGCAGTCTTGAGGAGTCTAAGGAGGATCTTGAGGGGACTGAGGTCAGACTCTGGAAAGGGATTAAGGGTGGGAAGTAGCTGAAGGCTCCCTGGAGATGACAGACAATGGAAGGCTAGGCTAGTTTAAGGTAACAGATTTGGGCATAGATAGTCTGATAGAATCAAGAGTGGGAAGTAGCTGAACAATGGAGGGTTAGGCTAGGTTAAGAGTAATAGATTTGGGCCCCAAGCTATCATGAAAGGCTTATGGCCTCAGGCAAATGCCTCATCAAGTGGGAAGATTCAATCAGAGTTCCAAGGGTTTCCCAGAGCCTGTACCCCATCAGTAGGACTGGGGGTGTGGTGAGTTGTGAATTGCTTTGTCCACATGTACTCCCTATATATATGCCTTACAATGAGTATACTCTCTGTGTCTACTCTTCCCATTCACACTGTGTGTTTGTGGGAGAATGTAGCTCAAGTTTAAGGCAGGGATGGGGTGGGGATGCTGTCTAACTGCCACACTGTGAAAGCTCTCAGTTTTTACTATGAAAGTTCAAGCTGTTATTGCTTGAAGGCTGATAGTGAGACGTGAAAGAAAAGAAATAAGCATTTATATCATGCCTATAGTGCCAGGAACTGTGCTTAGCATTTTACAAATATAATCTCATTTGATCCTCATAAAAACTGAGGGAGGTAGGTATTGTTATTATCTCTAATCTTACAATTAGAGAAACTAAGGCAAACAGAGAACAAGTGACTTACCCAGGATCACTTGACTGTTGTTTGTCCTTAGTTTTCAAAGAGGACCATCAATGGGGCAATGAAACCTGGACCCCTAAAAGGAAAAGACCCCCAGCCCCTAAACTTTCCCACACATTTCAATAGCTCAGGTCACTGGTATTTTGCCTGAGGCATCTGGCCCATCCCAGTCTATCTAGATACTCAATAATCCTTTTAACTGTCTTTTCCCTGTGGCCCTCTGACCCAGCTGGAATCATTTAACTCCTTTCATTGTCTGCAATGTCTGGCCCACCCCAGGCCATTTACTACTCCTTTATTCCATCCAGATCTTCTCACTATCTTTTCTTTTATATAAGTACCAATCTTATCTCCATTAAATTGATCACATTTTTAGAATCTCACCAGCTTCCATTGGTTATACAATACAGCAGATTTACTAGGAATTTTGCCAGCTTGAGCAGTGTGTTATAATAAAACCTTCCTACTCTGACTGAAAGAAGGCTTGAGCGGTTAAATTCTTTCAAGGCAGACCCCCTGTATGCTTGCATTTTGGGGTTCCCAACACCTCAAATCATAACACCATGATATTAGGAA